>NC_134406.1:21870860-22242526 GCF_038048845.1 Mixophyes fleayi
CAGGAATGAAAGTACTCATCTTACTTTCTAATTAAATAAATTTCACCAGATTCAAAACTTTCCAGGCAGGAAGTGCTCTTCGGTCTGAGAGTAGCCTTGCATCCCTACTCTGTGCTGTTTGGGATCCTGCTCCTTCTACCATCTAACTCTTTGTCCGTGGCTTGACTACATTCCTCGATCTCACATGACTCTGCCTCTATCACATGCCGTCTTGCCCTTAGTCACACAATCATACAAGTGGACAGAGCACTGCTTCCCTCAAGATCATCACCTTAATTGTCTGAAATAATATGTGCTGCTGTGAGAATTCTAAATGATTTGGCGACAAGTTGTTCTTGCCTTACCCATTTAAAAACTGGATATGCACAGACATGCCAGGGATGATTATTGAATACAATAAGTGATCTGACCCTAGCCAAACACAACTATAAAAAGAGATTTTACATTTTGAAGACATCTATAAAAAAAACTCCCTTACTTTGAGTGTTCTAAGGATAAACATCACTAAGCAGTCGGAGAAAGACACAGAAGTAACATTTTATATAGTACTAAGCAAGTGCTGTCTTGCAAGAAGATCTATTTTCTCTTTCCAGTGATATTATTGCCTTTGACTGAATACATAAAAAAACGCCTGGCTGCTACAGTGATAATATCATTCCTTTCAGCCATTACCTCCAAACACCTTTCCTTAGTTTAGCAAACCATTGTTCATGTTATTAACTCAGAAGAGGGTAGTATGTCACTACAGACAGATTTAGAAAAAATTGAAAGATGGGCAGAGAAATTTCAGATGAAGTTTAACACAGGAACTGTAATGGCATCCATCTAGGCCATGGTTAAAATTATGCTACTAACAGATTAAATTGGAAAAGGATTTATCTTATCATCATCATCATCATCATCATTTATTTATACAGCACCAGCAGATTCCATAGCGCTTTACAATTGGGAACAAGCAGTAATAAAACAATACTGGGTAATACATATAGTCAGGGAGGTAAGAGGGTCCTGCTCGCAAGCTTACAATCTATAGGACAATGGTTTGATACACAAGGTCACACAACTATGCTGGTCAGAGGGTTGTTGTCTTGTGTTAGCTGTGTAGAGGGTGGTAATAGGGTAACCTAGGGAGATTAAGATTGTGATTGAGAAATGTTATAATCATGCCTGAAGAGATGGGTTTTCAGAGAACGTTTGAAGATTTGAAGACTAGAGAAAAGTCTTATTGTGCGAAGAAGGGAATTCCACAAAGTGGGTGCAGCTTGAAAAAAGTCCTGTAACCAAGAATGGGAGGATGTGATGAGAGTGGAAGAGAGACGCAGGTCTTGTGCAGAACGGAGGTGTCGATATTTTGAGACAAGTGAAAAAAAAATTGCACCAAAATCTGCCCACCTGTCTCAAAATATCTCCCAACTCGACAACTCTGTTCTGCACAAAATCTGTGTCTCTCTTCCACTCTGATCACATGCTCCCATTCCCATTTATAGGACTTTTTTCGAGCTGCACCCACTCTATGGAATTCCCACCCCCGAACAATAAGACTTTCCTCTGGTCTACAAACCTTCAAGCGGTCTCTGAAAACCCATTTGTTCAGGCAAGCTTATAATATTCCTCAACCACCCTCTTAACCTCACTAGGTTACTCTATTACCACCCTTTACACAATTCAGACAAGGCAACAACCCTCTGACCCCCTGACCAACATTGCTGGGTGACTGGATCATATAGCATGCAAAGTACTTTTTACCTTTACAATCTGGCTGGATCGAAATGCAATATGTAGACTTAACCTCATGTATCAAACTCCCATTGTCCCATAGATTGTAAGATTGTGAGCAGGGCCCTCTTACCTCTTTGTCTGTATTACCCAGTATTGTTTTATTACTATTTCCAATTGTAAAATGCTGCTAAATAAATAACTGTTCATGATGATGATGATGTCCCAGTGAGTAAAAGAGGGTAAGATAAGGACCTTAAGCTCCGATATTGTGACAAAAGGCTATTAGATTTCTGCAATGCATAAAAAGGGAATGATGCATGTAATGCAAACATAGTTTACCACTGTACAAATCACATCTGCAATATGAGGTGCAGTTGTGCTCACCTGTCTACAAGAAGGACATCAGAGAACTTGACTTGGTTCAGAGTCAGGCAACCTTGTAAGTCAAGTTAATAGAGAAGTTGCATTATAAAGAAAGACTAGAAAATTGGACTTGTTTACCTTGGGTAACAAAGATTAGACCTAATTACTATTTATAAATATATATCTAAGGTCAATATACTGATTTTTCTAATTATAGGAATACTTGATCCAGAAATTAATCTGATTGTCAATTTATGGAGACTGTTTTTACCCTGTCGGTAGGACAAATTGTCAAGTGACTCATTGGGATATTTTGCCTTCCTCTAGATTAATTTAGTTGGAACTTGTAGCAGGTTGAACTTGACGAACTTTCGTCTTTTTTTCAGCCTGACAATTTACATTTGTTGCAATCTCCTGTCTTCCAATGTAATTGCATAATGTTGATTTATCATTCAGTTACCCAAGAAGCAAACTATCCCTTGTGGTTAAATATACTTTTGCTGACAAAATGCCATTTTCATGAAATTTAATAAAATGTGCAATGATTTATTGTAATTTATTTAAATCTTGCCGCTGCTGCATATTTTCCTTACATATGAGCTCAGTAAGTTGTCCATTAATGCATATTCAGTTTTTTTTATATATATTCTTTATTTATGAAAGGTGTAAATTGTACAGCATGTTGACATTTTCTGAGAACAAAAAGAAGAGATCATCTGTCATAAAAATTCTAACAATAAACCATTTTACTTCTGATAACAAAGCAGTTCTCGTGTTCCGTCCGTCTCAGGTGCTGCGTTCTAGTTTAGCCTCCTTATTCTGATGACACCTCTTTTTAGGCTCCCGTCCCCAAATAGACTATATATTATAGACTCTCCTACTTAAGTGCTCCCTGTGAGCGAGCGTGTTTTCTGGAGCATGCCAGTAATGTTAGGAGATCTCTGTATAAACCCACTAAGTCTATTCTCTGGTGCCTGAACAATAGGTTGTGTTAGTCTAGCTGGTCTACTGGGACTGATCTGGCTTGTTCCTGACTCTAATTGGTTGCTTTTGACCCCTCTATATGTTTCTGAACCATTTAATTTTTGCCCTGCTCTTGGCCTGTATATTGTGTCTTACATATAGGTCATTTAGATTGCCATGCAACTGGTACCATATATAATATGAGATATACCGAGTGCAGGCTTATTGCCATGCAACTGGTACCATATATAATATGGGATATATCCAGGGCCGGATTTTCCACTAGGCAACCTAGGCAATTGCCTAGGGCCCAGTGGTCCCCAGAGGGCCTTCCCAGGGCCAGCAGTGAAACCACCCTTTAAAAATGGGCCGCTACTTATGGGCCAATGCTATGTGCTTGCCCCCCTCAGGCTAAAGTCTGCCAGCCAGGCCCTGAATAGGGGTATATGTTATGCTAAAAAACTATTATGCTATGGATTTTTTCAGGGAGGGGGCCCCAAACCATCATCTTGCCTAGGGCCCCATGAGGTCTAAATCCGGCTCTGGATATATCGATCGCAGGTTTATTGCCATGCAACTAGTACCATATACAATATGGGATATACCGAGCGCATGCTTATTTTGTTCTCTGGTTTAGTCTCAAAGTATTGCCTTATGTTGTCTTAGCAGCTGTCCATCAAGCCTATTTAAGGCACATTTGGGTGTGGCTCACGAGCCAGCCCTTGCAAGATGTAAACCCCTATACCTTGGAGGTGAGTGCATCTGATTTTAACTGCATTTTAATGGTGTTGAAAGCATCTAAAAATCATTATGTATAACTAGAAAACTACGCACACTTAGACAAAGTGTATGACATCAGAAATGAGCATTTGCACTTTTTTGGATTGGAAATTACATTTTCTTTGTAAGCGATGGTAAACTGTAGCTGTTCTGGCATTGATGTGTGTTTTTATTCTACTCTTGTATCTATAATGTTTTAATGTAGGTTTTAAATGTAAATAAATATTTGAGTTTGTTACCTATATATTAATAGCACGACTTTTATAAATGACTTATTTCTATGATGCCATTGTCTGAGCATCATATGCTAAATTAAAGGCCTTGGTCTGCAGGTTTGCAAAAAAATATTGGAGTTATAATCTGTCGCATCGTTTTGGAGTTATTTTGCAAAACGTCCACCCGCCATTTACAACTATGCATTACCATTGTCCTTCAGAAAAAATGTGACAGTTGGCAATACACCTCTACACCTGCTGGTTGCTCTGGAAACTGTTAGTGAACTCTCCCTGTGCACCTGCTGGGTGACCTGGAACATGTGACATGTTGGGTGGTCTGGAAACTGTGACAGTTATTTGCAGCCACATATATCAGTGCATCTTGCGGGGACCATGCACAGCAATGTAACTTTAATGGAAGAACTTATACATATATTGTAGTGTTTAAAGTTATTTTAATGTAGTGATTGATAATATAGTTATTTATTCATTACTACTATATAACTTTGTTAAAATTTCTACGATATGTAGTGTATAACAAGAATTATTGAATTCTATTAATAATGTAATTTAGTCATTATATTTCAATTTAATTTAAGGCGGTTACTTCCAGGTTTGTCTAGTTAGTACTTGATGTTTATATAGCAAAAACATACTGCATAGAGATTTACAGAGTATTTTAATATATTGGATTATACTGTATGAATGTACATCTTAGATACTGACAAATATGTCCTTGCACACTAACTGGAATGATTGACCTATTTTACAGAAAAGGCATCAAAATATTGTGACGAGGCAGGAAACTGGTTTAAACACCCTGAAAGCAATCGGACATGGTCCAACTACACCCAGTGCAATACCTTTACAACTGAGAAACTAAAGGTGAGTTTATTTTCCATTAGTTTGTACACTATGTCCCAGAAGCTCTACATGACACTAAGTAAGGACATTAAGGAGCAGTTTATTTAATAAAGTAAGATGCATTAAAAAAACTTAGGTAAGGCTGGATTCAGATTAGCTACCCTACGTCAGACCTCTTATTTTAACCTAAAGTAACACTATAGCATTACTTAAGGTGTTCAGTAGGGGACAGCTGGTACTTAACAAGCCCTACACATATGCAGGATTGTCTTAGTGCTCTGGCGTTGGTGCATATGTAGAACTATAGGTAATTGCAAGAACTTTGTATTAAATCAACTTATTTGAGAACATATTGTGAGAAAGTACAGCATGCACAGGAATCCAACACAGGTATGCTGAACCATTTAACTGTTTATTAGCAGTTGTCAGGATGGTAAACAGTTCCAACACTGGTACAATAATCATATCCAGTAACAGTACACAAAAATCCCCACCACCAACATCTGGCTAGACATAACTTCCCTGTCTGCAAGCCGGCCACTTACTGGCATTGGTGGTCCCACCCACACATACAGACAGTGTCTTTATCCTCCACCACAAGCACTGCAAACAAATCACAGCAAACCAATCACACCCATGTAGAACACGTGTGTGTGTGTGTGTGTGTGTGTGTGTGTGTGTGTGTGTGTGTGTGTGTGTGTGTGCGCTAAAAGAGGATCCCAGGGAACCTTTAACCCTGTCTGCAGCCTGCTGCTGCAGACTGGCTGTGTTCTCATCAGATCCCTTATAGGGGAACTGTGGCAAAGAGGCATATTTGCCACAATATATTACAATCTATCATAACAAAATGCCATAGCCATCCTACATATTCTTTAACAAGCACCAGCTAACTAAGCTTATTATTTTAATTGGAAAACCAGCAGTGTGAGGTCCCCCATTGCAATAATAACCAGGTTCCAGACTTTAGTGCACGGCTGGTGCCTTAAATTTAAGGAGGATTTTGCTTTAATAGAAATTGAGCCCACTGCCTTAGCTAGCAGTATGGAGCCCCATGATTATGGTGCTAGGGCTCCTCCAGAATCACCTAGGCAAGATCAGACCACCCCAATTTTTGCAACTGAGCCTTTTAGGGGTGCCCTGTCAGTGGCGCACGCAGGGGGGGTTTCTGAGTCTCCAGAAACCCCCCTGCGCAAACTAAGTGGCCGCTATAGCTGCACTGTACTATACAGCAGCCGTGGCACTGTCAAAGAAGCGTCCGCGGCGGTGCTGTAGTGTATACAGCACCGCCACGGACGCTTCTTAGACAGCGCCGCGGCTGCTGTATAGGACAGCGCTGAAGAAACGGAGCTGCTGCGCATGCGCAGCAGCTCCCGCGGGGTGTGGGTTTTTTTGGGGTCAGGGGGGAAACCCCGCCCCCGACAATCCTCCGTTCGCCCCTGCCTGTATGACCAATAAGGGCACTAATTATCAATTATAGCTAAAATATACATTTTTAAATAAGATACTTAGCATAACTGTAGACCATATTCAGTCCTGTTGGTACAGTTCTGGTGGATTGTTACAGTAACTTTTCTATGCAAAGTAAAAGTAGCAAATGAAAAATCCAAACTCCTACCACTTTAGAACCACCCCTTTTACTAAAAAAACCTGCACTGTTTTTCTCATAAAATTATGTTCAGTCCAGCATCATGAGTTAAGGGACATCTTAATTAAATATGTCACCTTGGGCAAAGTACATCTAGAAATTTATCAAAGGACATTAAGAGTAAAAACCAGATTACCTCTGCCACAGTGCCCCTAGTGTCAGAGCATGTATTTACATTCTTTGACATAGGCTGGGACGTCGATGACATTCCAGCTCTACGGTATTGCATATTAGCACATATTTTTCCAGGTACTTAAAACTTATAAATAAAAAATGAAAAGGGTGGGAAAAAAACATAACTCAAACACATTTTATATATACATTTTATTATGGTCCAAAACATACACTGAACTTAATATTACATATTTGGTAGCCCTATTCTATATTTCAATTAACTTGATGGAAGTAGCTAACCATGAAAAGTTGAGTGTTTTTTTTGTTTTGTTTTATTTTTAGAAATCCCTGTATTACTCCTATGAATTAAAAAATATAATATTGTTACTATAGTACCATAAAGAGGCCCTGCCTGACCCCAAAAAAAACACTATAAAATTTGCTCGATTAGACTAAAAATAATCCAGCAAAACAGAGGTAGCAAATGTATGCTAAAAATAAACATTGGGGCCAACTTAGGTGCGATCCATCCCTCTGTCAAACAAAGCTCCACAGTTTAAATTATAATCAGCATATCTGAATATCATTGCTGTATTCATAAAACTAGTTTGAAAAGTTAAATTTCTGCATGCAATCCGCATATATCTTGTTCCCATTATTATTTCTGAGTAATGCTTTTAACCTCTAGACCCTAGGTTCCCAAACTGTGCGCCGCGGCTCCCAGGAGTGCCGCTGCGCTGTCACAGGGGTGTCGTGGCCAGGAAGAAGAAGAAAAAAACAACAAAAAACTTACCAATCCGGCGGCGCCCGAGACCCAGCAACCTCCTCCCTCCTCGCTTCTCACTGAATGCCGGGGTGACGTCATCACGCCCGACATATTCAGTGAGAAGCGGCAAGAGAGAGGATGCTGGGTCCCGGGCACTGACGGATTGGTAAGTTTTTTGTTTTTGTTTTTCTTCCTGTCCACGGCGGGATACAGAGGGGGCAGAGCGAGGGGGAACAGCGCGGATGCAGAGGGGGCAGAAAGGATACAGAGTGGGCAGAGCGAGGGGGCACAGGGCAGATGCATATGGGGCAGAAAGGATGCAGAGGGGGCAGAGCGAAGGGGCAGAGCGCGGATGCAGAGTGGGCACAAAGGATGCAGAGGGGGCAGAGCACAGATGCAGAGGGGGCTGAAAGGATGCAGAGGGGGCAGAGTGCGAATGCAGAGGGGGCAGAGCACAGATGCAGAGGGGCACAGAGTGTGTGGATGCAGTGATCACAGTGTGTGGATGCAGGGGGCACAGAGTGTGTGGATGCTGGGGGCACAGAGTGTGTGAATGCAGGGGGCACAGTGTGTGTTAGCTGTAAATTATTCTTTGATAGAAATATAATTAAAAAAAATATATATAAAAATATTCTTTTCCCTTGGATTTATGTGTATTATTTTTGCATACAACTAAATAAGTATCTCTGTCCTGACCTAAATACTTCTTATGTTTTGTCGACTACTTCTAAAACAGGACTGCTCGATAATTATTTTGGAGGGGTGCCTTGAAAAAATTATGGAGACTCTAAGGGTGCTGTGAACTGCAAATGTTTGGGAACCACTGCTCTAGACTAAAAACCTGTTCCAGAAAAATGAAGCTTTACACGTGTGGCCTCTTGGATTATTTTAAAACCACCATGCTGTTTAAACTTTATTATTACTTTAGTAGTACTTCACAGAATTTTAAAGATTCCACATGTAAAAATTAGCCAAGTCCAACATTACATTATCAGTCTCAGCGTAGATCACTAAAAATGTATTATTTAGCTGCACAAAATATTTAAAAAATTCTCAACAATAATAAAAATATCTAAATTTGTATTTGCATCTGGCATAAAAAACCATTTAGGCTTTTTTGTTTTATTACACATGGTACCAGTTTTTGTATTTTTTTTTTGTCTTTTTCGATGTTTGGAACATAATTGTTAATCTGTTTATTTAATTCCTAAAGCCAGGATGCAGAATGTTAAGGAGAGTGGGTGTTAGTTAATATTGTAACATGATGTTTTAGGACAACATTTAAATAGTATTTTACTTTGAAGATATAAAGCAACAGATGTTCTCTTAGTGACTTTCTGGTCTTCAAACACCTTTAAAACAAGTCCACAATGTCACATCTGCTGAATACTATTCTGCAGTATTTGGGAAGTTATTTTGTTTAGAACATACAATGATTAATTATCTATATATTTTTGTGGGCAAAGCATTAATACGGTGTCATTAACGAGCGCTGGATGATACGATTAAGTCATGCAGGCAGGGCCGGTGCTAGGGTTTTCGGCGCCCTAGGCAAAATTTCAACACCCCCCTTTCCTGCCCCGCCGCCCCCTCCCCCCAATAAATAAATAAATAAATTATTAGATTTTAATTACCTGGTCTGTAGATGCAGGGGGGCTCTTCAAACCTCTTTTCTTTTCTTTTCTTCACTTCTCTTCTCTTTTCTTTTCTTCACTTCTCTTTTCTTTCCTATGGCTGCTCCTCGCCTTCACACAGGAGGCGGAGCGATGCATGCTGGGAGGGGAGGGGGAAAGAACTTTATTCACACTGTCTGACAGTGTGATAATACAGCAGGCGCCGCCGGGTAAAGACCTGTCACCTGATCACTGACGTCAGTGATCAGGTGTGTGATGCGCCGGGTAGCCCGGGCGCATCTGATTTAATACACAGTGACGGCGGACGTTGGAAAAAACAGCGGCGGCACCCCACCGCTGCTGCACCTCTCTCCCACTTCTCTCCGCTGACTAGATTTTTAAATCTAGTCAGCGGCGGCGGCGCCCTGCAGGTCCCGGCGCCCTAGGCAACTGCCTAAGGTTGCCTAATGGGAGCGCCGGGCCTGCATGCAGGCAAATTGCTCTAGAAATTCTTGCTTTTTTTGTCCCATCTCTCAGTTGCTAGTAGCTAAGTTGTAGAGACTTTCAATTATTTCACATTACGATTCATGGCCTAATAGTTCTATTTTTGACAAATTAAATCTCAAATCTTTAACTAGTGATTCTAACAACAGTATAGATGTCAGAAGCATGCACCATGCTGTCATGTGACCTACAGCATACTCCCAGAATATCTGTTAGACTTCAGAATTCCGGGGGCCAGGACGTTCTCCAACATCCTGCCCACTTCATATTAAAGAGGACCGGACAAGGATCTCAATGATGCGATTCGCCGTGAATTACATAATTTTTGCCCCGCCCACTGCAACAAAATAATGCATTCAAACATGTAAGTGCTTTCATATATAGAGAAAGGATCAGTGGGCAATATTTCAGTGTGTTGAGCGATGATGTCATCAGACAGTACTCCAGCGATATTCCATATAGCAGCAAGGCTGCGTAGGGAAGGAGAGGGGCAAGCTGAATCTCTGCATGAGAGTCTGGGGGCCCAAACATGTTACCCACCATGCTGCTATTTAGTGGAAGGCAAAACTCAGGGATATAAATATCCAAAGCTGGACATCCCTGTTGTAGTTTTTTTGTGGGAGTGACAACTGAATTTACAAATGACAACTTAATTGACAATTGAATTGAGTTTATTATGTATTTGTGCATTTAATGTCCCGTGACTGCAATATACGTATTTATTCTGCAGGTAAAAAAAAATATGTAAAAATGTTAACTTTTTTATATATACTGTTTCAATTACTTAACTAATAAGACAAACATTTTTATTCATTATTCTGCTGCCTTAATAAAATAGAATAAAAAACATCTTTTAAACTCAACAGCTTCCTTGCAGCACCAAAGGTATATCATATTTGCTACTGAGTAATTAAGTTGCAGTTCTCGTGGCTGCTTGCAGCCTACTGTAAGTAGTATGTTTTCAAGAATCACTTGATACAGTTCATCTGAACTCTCCAGATCACAAGTGCATAGGTCAGAAACAACTTTAATGTTTGTTTCCATAATAAGAAAGTAATTATTTACTATAATATGTTGCAAATCATCTTATTAGCAACTGGGATATGAACTTAAAAAACGTCACGTAACATTTAAAGATGGTAAAAAATACATTTATATAATTTCTACATATTAAATGTATAGATGTATTTTGTGACAACTAGTTAGGTGGTAACCATATAAAGAATACATACGTAAAACTGATGGAATATTAATTTAATATTAGTATGTTGGAAATCTCCTATCTCTGAGGCAGGATACATTTTTCTGGATAATCATCTATTGGCTATGCAGGACCCAGCTAGCACCTGCTGACGCAAGTCTCTCTGTGTGTCTAAATGCACTTTTTATGAGCTTTAGAGAGGCCATTAATGTGCTAATGTACATACATATTTCTGGCTAATTAAATGCATTTAAAAATATTCACGTTGAACTTGTAGGGGGTGAGTCATTGTCTCTGCGGCTAATGGGTCTGTACATTTCACTTAGATGGAGCTTTTCCTAGAGGTGGGGGGGCTTTGTATCATTAGTATTCTGTTTATAGGAACACGCTAAGGATGAACAAATCCCTACATGCACATCATACAGAGATGTAAAACTACATTGTTAACATGACAAGGTAACTGGGCACAAACAGGACACAGGTGTATACTAGTTTAAAAGCTACCTTGATGAATAAACCTATTTATGGTTTAGAGTAGCTCTCCAATAGCTACAATGTCACCCCTCCTTACTAACACAGGACTAAATAGATGTTATGCAAATATAACAATCCTCAAGCAATTCAATAGTTTGATTTACTCTGCACCAATCACATGCAATTGCAATTGGCAAGCCACAACGCAGAGCCATAGTTGCCTACTCTTCTGGAATGTCCGGGAGACTCACAAATTTCTAGGAGTTCTCCCGGGATCCCAGGAGAGCAGGGCATTTCGTGCATCCTGCCCACTTCCCTAGTGAGGTGGGGGGTGTGGCTTAATGTGAATCGTGTCATCCAGCCCCGATGTATTTTGCCACGAATTGCAGCATTGAGCAAATCCACAATTTGCATGGTCACACCCAGAAATACCCACTCAGATCTATAACAAGATGCCATAATACACCCTGTGGGCCTCATTTAGAGTCGGACGCAATGTGCATCTAAGAATTGCATGAAAGAGTAGGAGTGGGAGTGTGCCGCAGCTTGGTAGGGTATTACGAGTGGCATGCAACCCCAGTTGCGTCCCACTTGTAAAACCTTACCAATCTGCGACCAGTTCCCACAGATAGCTAACTACTTGCGCCACTGTCAGGATCTGCCTGCAAGCTTATGCATTGCATGCTGCTTTGGCTGGCAGCTCCTGCCTTTTGGGCCTTATTATTGCATTTATATTGGCAGTACCTCTATTCACCAGAGTTGCTGCTATTGTGCCTTACTTGTATGTATCAGGGGTTAACCTGCTCTGTAATTATCTTTTTGCACCTGGGTGTGTCCCTTCTTAAACCTGTCACTCCCAGCATACATTGCTGGGTATTGTTGTTACACTCTGTTGTCTCAAGCTGTTGGTTGTTACTTCCTGTTGTTACATGCTGCTGTGCTTCCTTTCTGCTGTACATGTGGTTTACCTGCTACCTCTCCATATCACCGCTTACCTGCATCATCCATCTACCCGTTATTTATTTCTGCATTTTCCTGTATGGTCATTATTACACCATCAGGTTGTACTTCCAGCAATAAACATTGTTTGTTTTCACCTCATTCCTGGCTCCTGAGCTGTATCTCTGCACCTAATTCCTGCCGAACTTTTTCAGTCTTGTTTTGACATGTGTTGTGCCTGTGTCTTGATCCGACTAGGGTAGTTTTTGCAGGTAGACGCCCATAGTATCTGAATTATTCACAGTCATGCCTACATAACTCTGTGTTCCACCGTTTCCCTCGTACTGAGACGCAAGCTGTCGCAGTGTACACTGTGTCTGAAAAGCAGACGGAACTGCAGGAAACTGTTGCTTACTGCGCATGCCCCATCAGTGGAAATGTGCAGGATGCGCCTATAATGAACTTTGCGACCGACTCTAAATGAGCCTCTGTGTTTACAGCTGGTGTGGAAACTGCCATGTGATTCTAGGCATCTTTGATAACCATGAACTCCGAAATGAAAATGGTATGGGTACCAAACTTACATTATAAATTCTGGTAGGAGCCATTGTTCTTTTCAAACTACTAGCATATCTGCTGAATCTAGCAATGAGACAGGTGAAAATGGCATTGCAAATTCTTTAAAAATGAATTTACTCTCAGGATGGTATAATGATGAAAGTATGGTCATTTTTGTTTAGAAAATGTGATAAATTAGGTGAATTCAAAATGTTGTCTTTCAGAAAATATTGTTGCTATGTTATTATAATTTTTTTGATATAAAGTACATATTCTGCAGCTTTGTACAGATAACATTATTCAGATACAGAAGTCCCTAGCCCTGTGGAGCTCGCAATCTAGTTGTCCTGTAACTGACATACAAACATACAAACTAATCGGAAGTCAACCTCCCAGTAAGGCCTTGGGTCATTTCAGGAAACTGGAGCACCTGGAGAAACCCCAGGTGAACATGAAGGGGGGACACATACAAACTTTATAGAGACATCACCTTAGTTTGAATCAGACCAAAGGCTTTAGAGCAATACTAATCACATCGCCACTGTATTACCCTGCTGCCCTTGTATTGCTGGCCAATACTATAAGATGGTTTAGCTATTGTATTACAAAGTGTTCTTAACAAGTTTTAAAGGTTATTTTATGCTTCTTAAAAACAGTTTTGCTTTCCCAGTGCTAAAATCAGAAGGACAACATTCCAAGCCACAAAATAATTATTTTTCTGTAGATCAGCAGAAGCCAGCATGTAGCCAGATGTGTTTGGCATGTATAAATTAAGATTACAGGGCCTAATTCATTAGTGATCTTGGGCCTGATTCATTAAGGATCTTAACTTAAGAAACTTCTTATTTCACTCTCCTGGACAAAACCATGTTAAAATGCAAGGGGTGCAAATTAGTATTCTGTTTTGCACATAAGTTAAATACTGACTGTTTTTTTTATGTAGAACACAAATACTTGATAGCTTATTTGTACACTGAAATGTAAAGTTGATATTTGTGTGATACATGAAAAAACAGTCAGTATTTAACTTATGTGCAAAACAGAATACTAATTTGCAACCCTTGCATTGTAACATGGTTTTGTCCAGGAGACTGAAATAAGAAGTTTCTTAAGTTAAGATCCTTAATGAATCAGGCCCCTTATCTTGTGCAAAAGTTAAGATGCTTAATTTTAAGAAATAGGGAGATAAGAGTGAAGTTAAGATGGATTTTCATCTTAACTTAAAAAATTCTTCACTTACGCAGTGGATTTTGCTTCTTATCTCCCTTTTCTGAGCATGCATAGAGTGGATTTGCATAAGAAAAGCAAAAAATGGCGGATAATATCACTAATGAATCAGGCCCCTTATGTGGCGTAGATGCATCTATAAACAAGCTGATTTGCAGTATTGAAACTATAACATTTGGGGTTAGACATGCCACAGCAATAAAGACATTTAAATGGAACCCCTGAATTTTTTATGACAAGTCTGAAGGACAACAGGTCACCATGTTCCTAATTATGAATTTAGATTAGCTTCTAGATGCTACTCGCTCACTAGGGGATCATTTGAATTAGGAATATAGCAATCAGAGAACTGATTTCTTCTTGACCAACATCATCTCTCTTCTCTCTTTCTAGAATGCCTATATCCTTTACTACATGGCGATAGTCGGACATGCTCTGTCAATCGTTTCATTGCTAATTTCCCTTGGAATTTTCTTCTACTTCAAGTAAGTGCTACCCGAATGCATAATTCCAATGCTAATTGTTTTCCAACTTCTCAGCTACATATTAATGGATAACCCATGGTTAGAATACTGAAATGGCATTTGTTTGTTAGTTAATGTAAGTCACATCTTTTGTATTTTCCAAGTTCAATTCTCAAAACACAAAGCTAATTTTGAACTCAAGACTGTAGGAAAATCATTGATACATAATACACAGAGCTCTAAATGATTGAACTTTATGATGTGGTACATTAAGTTCCATGTCGTTTTTCTGCTTTTCAGAATTTCGTTCATTCGAATAGTAAAATGATAGTAATTATGAAAGAAGTAATGATGCAAGAGAGCTATTTGTCATGTGTAACGATGCGTTTTTTCTAAGTATGTGCCTACTGCTTTAAAGTATACTTGTGGGCTACATGGAGTGAAGTACTTATATACCTAAGGGTTAAAATTTGGGGGTTTTTTTATGAACCAACATAAATTATGCATTGATTCTGCTATATGTTTATTTTATTTATTTCTAAGTTTATGTTTAGGTGCTGTGAATAAGATTGCGTATATTATATAATCCTGATGAAATACTGCTAGCAATGTGAATGCAATGGACATCAATGGTTGTTTTAGCATTCTTATTTCAATTTTATATTAATTGTATTGATATGGAAAATGGAGATATTTCTTTGCGAGAAGTTGCTGAAAATAAATACAGAGTGATTGGAAGTATTGTTATCTGTTATTGAGTGAATTATTGGTGACAGATTGTTTTGTTAATTCAGTAGGACCCAGCCACCTCAAAGTGATCTACTGAGATTCTTATCCATGTTTCATTGCTATGGATATTGGTTTAGCCCATGAAATGACAGCAGTAATACATAATTTCCATGTAAAATCTCAGAAATGGAAGTTTACTAATACATAATGGCATTAGTACCAACACTCATCCAATAAAAAGAAAGAGTTGGATAAATGCAAGATCTTTATTAATGACATATATAAATAAATAAAAAAAACCTCTAAAGGATAGGTTGAAATTGATTCCATGCAAATCCTGTATAGTCCTTAACAAACAGCTGTATTTGGTGCTTGAATATGAAAGATGCTTGCTAATGTCCAGACATCGGAGACAATAGTCTTCCCTGTGTACCTTATTAAGCTCTAATTGTTCCAGCCTGTCCTTTGAAAAGCCTCGCATACCAGTGTGTAGATCACACTTGCCTGTTATCCCGGAATTTCCAGGAGGTTACAGAATTTTAATGACGTGATTTTGCAACGTTAAACTCCGCCACTGCTATGACATGCCGTGAATTTTGGCATTTCCCTGCAGGATAAAGAGCTACGGTGATGCAGTGACTTCACCACACCGCCACCTCCTACCCCCTATCCTATCACATGATCACGTGACTTCTCTTCCAGAATCTTCCGGAGGAAGGGCTTGAAAAGGAGGCAAGTATGGTGTAGATGTGTAGTGCGCAGAGCTGGCCAGGATTTCATGTCTATAGATACTCCCAGTGCCAATATTCCAACCAATTTGTCTTTCAATAGATTTCTTCTAGGAAATCATTGCACCTTTCACATTCATAAGGTCTGCCATACATGACTTCTAGGGAACTGATTTTTAACCTATCCTTGAGGGTGTTTTATTTCATTATTTGTTGATTTTTATTAATAAATGCCTTTTCTTTATTTTACTCAGTGTTGGAAGAGTTGTAGGTACTAATACCATTGTATATCAGTAAACTTCCATGTTTGTGGTTTTGTGATGGAATTCTCGATCGCTATATCATTAAAAGACAAGTTTGGGATATCTGCTTTTGTTTGGCAGCAATTTTCACAATTGCATATTTTCAGCAATATTTTAGTGACATTGTGTATTGAGTGCCGATTGTGTTTATCTATAAAATGACTATGCCCACTGTATGTGGACACATTGATTTTAATCTAGCAATAAGGGATTGATAAATTAGGCCAAAATGGTGTAACAGTGGCACAGTATGGGGAATAATGGTGGAACAGTCGCACAGTATGGGATGGGGAAGAATGGTGGAACAGTGGCACAATATGGAGAAGAATGATGGAACAGTGGCACAGTATGGGAAATACTGGTGGAACTGTAGCACAGTATGGGGAAGATTGGTGGAACAGTGTCCCAGTATGGGAAAGAATGGTGGAACAGCAGCACAGTATGGAGAAGAATGGTGGAACAGTGGCACAATATGGGGAAGAATTGTGGCACAGTGGCACAGTATTGGGAAGAATGGTGGAACAGTGGCACAGTATGGGAAAAAATGGTTAAACAGTGTCACAGTATGGGGAAGAATGGTGGATCAGATGCACAGTATGGTTAAGAATGGTTGAACAGCGGCACAGTATGGAGAAGAATGGTGGAACAGTGGCACAGTATGGGGAAGAATGGTGGAACAGTGGCACAGTATGGGGAAGCATGGTGGAACAGTGGCCCAGTATGGGAAAGAATGGTGGAACAGCAGCACAGTATGGAGAAGAATGGTGGAACAGTGGCACAATATGGGGAAGAATGGTTGAACAGTGGCACAGTATTGGGAAGAATGGTGGAACAGTGGCACAGTATGGGAAAAAATGGTTGAACAGTGGCACAGTATGGGGAAGAATGGTGGATCAGATGCACAGTATGGGGAAGAATGGTTGAACAGCGGCACAGTATGGAGAAGAATGGTATTACAGTGGCACAGTATGGGGAAGAATGGTGGAACAGTGGCACAGTATGGGGAAGAATGGTGGAACAGTGGCACAGTATGGGGAAGAATGGTGGAACAGTGGCACAATATGGAGAAGAATGGTTGAACAGTGCTCTATATGCATGGAATTTGTACATTGTCCCTGTGTTTGTGTAAGCTTCTTTCGGACAGATCAAAGTCATACTGATAGCTGGAGTTGCTTCTGACCATATTGACCTGTGTCCATTGGTATGTCTGTGATAGTAACATTAGATTGTAAGCGCCACAGAAGCAGGGACTGATATGAATGAACAAGCACTGATTGAATGTATAATGTTGTGTAATAGGTAAGTGCTATATAAATCAAGGCTAATAATATTGTTCCTTCATGATGTGTGTTTCATGACCTGGATCAAGTAGTCGTCATCAATATTGTCCTTAACTCCTTCATAACTGGAGCTAGTTTGCGCCTTAACGTACAGAACACATTTTGCATTTTTATGCTCTGTCATTTGCTTGGAATAACTTTTTTATTTGCAAGTCTGACTTTTATTTTATGGGCATAATAAGTTACCTACTTTTGCAGGATTAGTACCTCAAGTTTTATTGTCACACATTTTGCGCCGTTCAGTTACACTTCAGCAGGAAGTGTAAGTCTAGACGCACTTTGACCAATGAAATAAAAACATTCAAATGCACAAATGTTGTTCCCCGTGTAATGAAAACAGAACTGATGCCCCTGGTTTTCATGATTCCTTTAACACATAATTATGGCTACACCAAGAAGTATTATAGTGGGGAAAAGTTGAAATTGGTGTTTTTGGACTTTTACATTATGTTTTTACTCTTTCCCCAATGAACATTTTCAGCTGCACCTGTAATCCAACAAAAGTAGGCACAATTTGATTTCCTGACGGCAATTCTCAAACCTGTAACATAGCCGGTCACCTACGTATACTCTCGGTAGACAATTTTTATTGTGAAATTGTGCAGAATATATTATTCGTGCCTGCATGGTTTGCACTCTTGTAAATAATATTTATTTAATTTTACCCAATTAAAGTAAAACATATCCTTAAAGTCAATCAATTAAACGCTGCTTATATCTTGTTTCAGGAGCCTCAGCTGTCAAAGGATTACACTTCATAAAAATCTTTTTTTCTCCTATGTGCTGAACTCTTTCTTTACAATCATTCATCTTATGGCCGTAGTGCCAGACTTGGTGAAGAGAGACCATGTAAGTATTTGCATTTTGCAAAGAGCATTGTAATGTGCCATGGAATTTCCTGGCGCTATATAAATAAATGTTGATGATGATGATGATTTTGCATCTCTCCCCCCTTTACCTCTCTCTCCTCTCACTCCACCATCTCTCCCTCTCCCTCTCTCTCTCTTTCCCCTCTATCTCCCCCACCTCCTACCCCTCTCTCCTTTTTCCCCTCTCTCTCTCTCTCTCTCTCTCTCTCTCCCTCTCCCTTTCCCTCTCCTCCCCTCTTTCTCTCTCTCCCTCTCGCTCTTTCCCTCTCTCTCGCTCCCCCTCTCTCCTTCTCCCTCCTCTCTCACTCACCCCCTCTCTCTCTCTCTCTCTCTCCCTCTCTGCCTCTCCCTCTTTCTTTCTCACCCACCACTCCCCTCCCCTCTCTGTTCCCCCTCTCTCACTCTTCCTCTCTCTCTCTCCATCTCACTCCCCACTCTCTCCCTCCTTTCTCTCCCCCTCTCCCTCACCCTCTCTCTCTCTTTCTCTCTCTATCTCTATACTCTCCCCTCTCTACCCCTCTCTACCCCTCTCTCCCCCTCTCCCTTTCTCCCTCACCCTCTCTCTCTCTATCTCTTTACTCTCCCCTCTCTACCCCTCTCTCCCCTCTCCTCTTCTCCTCCCCCCTCTTTTTCTCCCCCTCTCTCTTTCTTTCTCTCTCTCCCACTCTCTCTCACTCCCCTCCCCTCTCCTTCTCTCCCTCCTCTCTCACTCTTCCCCCTCTCTCTCTCTCTCTCCCTTTCCCTCTCTCCATCTCCCACTTTCTTCCTCTCTCCTTCTATCTCTCTCTCTTCTTCTCCCCCCTCCCCACTTTCTTTCCCCCTCTCTCCCTCGTTCCCCCTCTCCCCTTCTCCCTCCCTCTCCCTCTCTCTCTCCCTCTCTATCCCCCACCCCTTCTCTCTCTTTCTCCACTCTCTCTCTTTCGTTCTCCGCTCTCTCCCCCCTCTTTCTCCCCCTCTCGCCTTCTCCCTGCCTCTCTCCCCCCCTGGCTCTCTCTCTCCATCTCTCTCGCCCCTTCTTCCTCCCTCTCTATCCCCCCACCCCCTCTCTCTCTTCCCCTCTCTCATCTCCCTCTCTCCCCACTTTCTCTCTCCCCTTATCCCTCCCTCTCTCTCTCTCTTTCTCTCTCTCTCTCTCTCTCTCTCTCTCTCTTCCCCTCTCTCCCTCTCTCTTCCCCCTTCCCTCTCTCCCTCTCTCTCCTTCTCCCCTCTCTCCCCATCTCTCTCCCTCTCTCTTCACCTCTCCCCCTCCTCTCTCTCGCTCCTCTCTCCTTCTCCCTCTCTATCCTTCTGCCTTCCTCCCCTCTCTCTCGCTCTCTCTCTTTCTCCCCCTCTCTCTCTCCCCGCTTTCTCTTCTTCCTCTCTCCCTCTTTCCCCCCTCTCCCCTTCTCCCTCCCTCTCTCTGTCCCTCTCTATCCCCCCACCCCTTCTCTCTCTTCCCCTCTCTCCATCTCCCTCTATCCATCTCCCTCTCTCTTCCTCTCTCTCCCCCCTCTCTCTCCTTACTCTCACTCCTTCTCTCTCTTTCTCCCCCCTCTCTTTCTCCCCCTCTCCCCCCTCTCTCTCTCTCTCCCCCCCTCTCTCTCTCTCCCCCTCTCCCTCCCTCCCTATCCCCCCACCCCCTCTCTCTCTTCCCCTCTCTCTCCATCTCCCTCTCTCTCCACTTTCTCTCACGCCTCTCCCCTTCTTCCTCCCTCTCTCTCCCCCTCTCCCTCCTTCCCTATCCCCCCCACCCCCTCTCTCTCTTTCCCTCTCTCCATCTCCCTCTCTCTCCACTTTCTCTCCCGCCTCTCCCCTTCTCCCTTCCTCTCTCTCTTCCCTTTCTCTCTCTCTCCCTCCTCTTGCCTCCTCTCTCTCCCCTCTCCCCCACCCTTTCTCTCCCCCCCTCTCTCCCCACTCTTCCCGCACTCTCTTATTCTCTCTCTCTTTCTCCCCTCTCTCTCTTTCTTCCCGCTTTCTCTCCCCCCTCTCTCTCCCCCCTCTCCCCCCTCACTCTCTCTTTCCCCTCTCTCTCTTCCTCTCTCTCCCCCCCCTCTCCCTCCTCTCTCTCCTTCTACCTCTTTCTTCTTCTCAATCCCCTCTCCCCCTCATCTCTCTCTCTCTTTCTCCCCTCTCTCTCTCTCTCTTTCACCTCCCTCTCTCTCCCTGTCTCTCCCTCCCTCCCCCTCCCTCTCTCTCTCTCCCTCTCTCTCAGAACGTCTGGATACGATAAATAAGTCAATATTACAGTTATTGGAATATTTGTACTTTAAGTTTCTCAAAATATCTTTATCATTTGTGAATATTTTCCTTATTTACTGTAATATTTTTTCAGTAATATTTTGTAATACTGCAAGTTACAATTCCCATCTTTGCCACTTTGCTAGATGTTACTAGTTCCTCGTTAACTGACAGGCTTCATTCTCAGGTATATTGTTTCAGCTCACAAAATAGCCGCCTCTGTTGTTTTCAAGTGATATATCCACTTTAAGCAAATCAGAATAAGATGGACAGTCTTCTACCCAACAGAATACAAATTAAAAGGAGGTGCTTGCTTTTTTAAATAAGAATTTCATATGTTATTCTAACTCCATCCATGTTGGTCATTGAGTGAAATGTCTTAGTCAGTGACAAATGCAGCATTGTATCAGGAGCTGATCTGCACTAATTAGGGTGCTAACACATTAAAATCATACATCCCAGTACCCGAGCAAAGAAGATTGAAAAAAACACTATTATTAACATGTAAACCAAACTGATCTTCTAATCTATCATCTCTAAGGAAACGATATTATAACTGACTTATTGACTCATCATCATCATTTATTTTTTATATAGCGCCAACATATTCCGTAGCGCTTTACAATTGGGGACAAACATAGTGAACTAATAAACAAACTGGGTAAAACAGACAAAGAGGTGAGAAGGCCCTGCTCGCAAGCTTACAATCTAGGGGACAATGGGAGTTTGATACATGAGATTAAGTCTACATTTGCAGTCTGGCTGGGCCGACTGCAAAGGTAGAAGTAACTCATAAGCTAAATGATCCTGTCACACAACAATTTTGGTTATGGGGTAGTTGTATAACGGGTGGTAATAGGGTAATGTAGTGAGGTTAAGAGGGTGTTTGGGGAATATTATAAGCTTGTCTGAAGAGGTGGGTTTTCAGAGAATGCTTGAAAGTTTGTAGACCAGAGGAGAGTCTTATTGTGCAATGGAGAGAATTCCATAGAGTGGGTGCAACCCGAAGAAAGTCCTGTAATCGGGAATGGGAGGATGTAATGAGTGTGGATGAGAGATGCAGATCTAGTGCAGAACAGAGTTGCCGAGTTAGGAGATATTTTGAGACAAGAGAGGAGATGTATGTTGGTGCAGCTTTGTTGACTCATGTATTATGCTTTATATTTCTGTTACTAAATCACTGAGTATTTGATTAAGTGACTGTTCCATTGAGTGAACACTACATGCAAGAAATAATGACATTATTTTAAACACAAATTACAATTTCTTAGGTGCAAGTAGAAGTTGGGGGTCTGTCGGGTTTCAGGGTTCTCCCAATTAGGAATCCATGTCCCTTGTAAAGTCATACATATGCCAGCATTATAAGTTACAATGGAACGTCAAGCAGATAAATTTAGATTTGTAGGTTCAATCTATTTGTCATGGTAGAATCGTTACCATAATGTCTTGGAAACAAAATAGATGAGAATGATCATAGTGTATTTCACACAACAACCTATGCCCGACTCTGTCCCTTGAACGTATATTTAAATGTACACATGGGGCGAACTGTCAGATCTATATATTTTTAGTGGAGTAGAACAAATTACATTGCAGCCAATCTGGCTTTTCTCATTATCACACTCAACGAAGTGGATAACTAACAATATTTAAATAACTGAAGAGGAGAAAAGTACTGGACAAGGTAAAATTTCAGTTGCGAAAAAACACTCAACATGTTACCATTATGAATTTGTTTTTTAATCTATAGAAGCTGTCAGCATAATAGTTATTTGTGATAATGTCACAATTTTTGTCTATTATTTAAACAACTTATAAAACATGATTGGAATTATTTTGTATTGAAGCCATTTCCATTATTATAAAAACAAAAAGCCATAATCTGTGCCAGAAGCAGGCAGCAAGTGGCTCTCTTGCTGCTGTAGAACTACAAGTCTCAGCAGGCTCTGCTGTCCTTTTCAGCTGAAGAGCCACACACCTCTACCTCTACATGATGGACACATTTTAGATTTTGTTGTGTGAGTGATACTGCCTCCCTTTCAATAATCCTGATTTTAAAACATGGACACATTCAGTCATACATCTAATCCACCCAAACCACATCCATTCTGCCAAGATCATGGCCCTATTCTGTTAGAACCTGTCTGTTGTTACTATCGGTACTATCCCATGGAATCTAGGAAGAGTGTGGTATGAAAATAAAGCTTATCCTGATCAGGGCTGGATTTATTAATGGGCACTGTAGATCTGTGTCGAGCGGCAGCATGTGGTGAGGGTCAGCTCTTCCACTGAACACTTTTCGAAAAAAAGGACCGAGATAACGAAAAGCATCAACAGATGTCAGTTTGTCCAGGGAAGGAACAGTGGGCCTGATTCATTAAGGATCTTAAATGAAGAGGTATCTTATTTCAGTCTCAGCCAGAAGCAGGAAAGGCAGAATTGTGTCAGACCTCAAAAGAGTGAAGTGATTCAAGTAGTGATAGAGACAAAGGGCCTGATTCATTAAGGCGAGCAAGGCAAAAACGTAAGTAAGTTTTCTCCTGGACAAAACCATGTTACAATGCAAGGGGTGCAAATTAGTTTTCTGTTTTGCACATAGGTTAAATACTGACTGTTTTTTCATGTAGCACACAAATACTTGATAGCTTATTTGTACACTGAAATTTAAAGTTGATATTTGTGTGCTACATGAAAAAACAGTCAGTATTTAATTTATGTGCAAAACAGAAAACTAGTTTGCACCCCTTGCATTGTAACATGGTTTTGTCCAGGAGACTGAAATAAGATACCTCTTCATTTAAGACCCTTTTGAATCAGGCCCAGTGTTACTAAATTCTGCTCTTTGGCAGGTCCAGCAAAACTCGAGTGTTCTGACGAATATTGATGTGGTCAGTAGATGAGTTTGGGCATAGAGCACCAACGGTTGTGCCCCAAATGATATCTGGTATATGTCACCTTGGAAAACCAAAGTGCTGCTGCAGTAGTTTAGGGCAAAGTAATCTTCTAGAATCTTTTTAAATAACTATTTATGGTAAAGAAATTAGTAAGTAAAAAAAGGTGAGTTGGTCAGTATTCTCTTTGCAGACCAGCAGAAGATACAGACAGTGACAATGACGACTAATTGTACTTTAGAGATAGATCCCATATTGACTGTGACGAGTGACTGGTATAAGTAGCTGCACCAGCTGATACTTGTGCTGTTGCCTTGGTGACTGCATTGTTGATATTCTGTTTTTATATAAATCCCCAAAGTGGAAACAAACAATACAGTAGTTTAAACCGTATACAGTACTAGAGATTGAGGAGTTGATTTGTCCGAATTTCAACAAATCAGTCCAGATACACCTAAAATTCACAGAATAATTTACACCCCGTGGAAACTCAGTCCAACCATAGTGAATGGGATATAAAGACCTAATGAATCCAGGGTCAAGAGAATTTGCATGTTTATAGCTTTATAAAAGGCTCTTACAGCCCCTCCGACACTCATTTTTCCTGGATTGTTCTTGGGAAAAGTGTCTGTGGATGCTACTATTTGTGTTTGGGCTTGTGACGTGACCTGTGATAATCAGTAGCCTGGCCTCTGACTGTCCTTATCTACATCTTCACTATTGTACTGTGCACACTTGGTGCCTCCCTCGTGGTCCGCACCAGTGGATAATTTGGAATCCTTCTGCTAGGCCTTTAATACAGACCAAGTTCTGCCTATTTCCCACATTTACCTCCGCCGACGTGGGGCCCCACCAAGCAGATTCCACCCTGCATCAGAGTCTGTCAGCATTTGGAGCTTCACAAAATATATATACCGCACCAGGTAGATCCCAAAACTACTAGGGGAAAGGTTAGATAAACTATGAAAAGGAGTTTTATAGCTCCTTTATAAAGCCAATCACCCTAGGAGTGGTGCACCCACACATCAAGATAATTTGATATGTTCAAAGGAAAAAGAAAATGTGTATATGGGGCACTCCGGAAATCAGATAACTAAAACATATAATTGTATTGGTATGCATTAAAATAATATTATATAATATATTAAAAACAAAATTAGCGAAATATTAAAAAACGTGAATGGAATAGAAGACCTGAATAGTAAACTGATAAAACTAGCAGCATTGCCTTGAAAAAGCCAGTGTTAGTGAAACGCGCATTGGGTCTACACGTATCGGCTCTCTCTTAGGAATTATTATGTATTAACAAATCTAGGTGTACCAATCCTACAGCGGTCAGGGGGGAATTATAAAACATACCTCTCTGAATTATTGGTAGTACCGTATAATAGCTTAATTTATTAGTTTGCTCAGAATATAAGGGCAGGAGTTAAGACTGACATATTAAGCCTAGTTAACTCCACGGATTATATCTTAGTTATACTGACACCAATACCAACCCTCCTAACATGTAGTGGTTACTGTAATTAACTATTTTCATCCATAGAGTATGTGATCGTTATTGTGGACATTAATGGGCTCCTTATTTAATTGGCATCAGAGTTCGTTTGTTTTGCATTCTTTATTTTGTACGATTCCACTACCTTTCTTCATATTATCTATTGTATCAGCTACATGTCATTTTGGAACTGAACTTTGTATATAGTGGAATCAGAGTATAGCTGTTGAGTTAAGGCAATGAAAGACACAGCCTTATTATTTTAGGTACGCCTATAGACATTTATATATTACAGGGCCATTGGCGCGTTCTAGCAGAATATCTGCAAGTTTTATCAGTTTACTATTCAGGTCTTCTATTCCATTCACGGTTTTTAATATTTCGCTAACATTGTTTTCAATATATTATATAAGATTATTTTAATGCATACCAATAAAATGATTTGTTTAAGTTATTTCCGGAGTGCCCCATATACACATTTCCTTCCTCCTTTGAGCATTTGGAGCTTGCCACTGTGTTTCCTGACTTGTGCTCTCATATAGGAGAGAGAGGGGCCAGATTGGACAGATTCAGCAGTCTGATTGCTGGTTGCTAAAGAGCTGTCCTGGTGCCGAAAGGAGAGAGATCTGGTACAGAGCCAGCTACTATTCCAACCAACATATGGCCCTCTGCAGTCTCTGCCTCTTCCATCACTAGCCCCAGTGGCAACGATACAACACTTAAGAAGGGCTGATGGTGACTTTGGGCATTAAGGGTCCCACCGGTACCCCCTTAAAATACCTCCCACCTCACCAAGGCTTACAACTAGCCAACCAACTCTGGAATTCACTCTCATTACTGTTACCAAACTGCACTGGGCTAAGTGTCCTATGCAAATTCCTCAAAAGTCAGCTTATAAGTATTTTGTGTCCTTTAATTCTGCACACAATTGGCCTGATTCATTAAGGAAAGTAAAAGCAAGAAAATGAGTAACTTTGAACCTTGGCAAAACCATGCTGCAATGCAAGGGGTGCAAATGAGTTTATTAATTTGCACATAAGGAAATGTAGCACACAAATACTTATTTTTACACTGACATTAAAAGTTGATCTTGGACATGCTCTACCCCAATTATAAATCTGTCCTCATGTTTTAAATTGACCTCCCCCTCCAATTCAACATGGTTTTACAAGGTCCAAAGTTACTCATTATTTTTTTTTTGCTTTATTTTCCTTGATAAATCAGGCCCAACATGTTAATTAAGTATTCTTATTATTTAAATTAAGGACTTCTAATTAAGTCAGCTGGAACCGCTGACTGGGGCTTTTAAAAAGACAATCTCTATCTTGTCTGTTGTGGGTTAGAGGGAAAAACAGGAGCAGGAGGTAATGAGAGATGTGGGAACACAGAAAACATCAAGAAAAAGGTGAAATAACATAGGAGACATGTGGGAGAGGCGGAAGTACACAGGTAATTCGATACAGGAGAGGTGGGAAACACAGGGCAGATAACCTAGCATCATTTAATATGTTTTATATTATACTATATAGTGTTAAAATGCATTGAAAATTTATTTTACACTGTCAAAACCCAAAACAACTTTGGGTGGCCTCGGCTGCCCACTGGCCCTGAGCCATTCACTCCAAGATTCCATGCTAGCAATTCTAAATTCCTACTTCGACCACTGTTTTTAATAAAAAGAATCAGAAGCCAAACTAGTTTCATAAAACAGTAACAATGAACCCAAAGTAAGCACAATTCAGAGATTGTATTGTTGGAACTTTGCATCTCTGTGAAACATTCTGTTCCGCCGTGAAATTCAATTTGCGTTACTTAGTTATCTGTAGCCAGAAGCAGGAAAGGCAGAACTGTATCAGACCTCAAAAGAGTGAAGTGATTCAAGTAGTGATAGAGACAAAGGGCCTGATTCATTAAGGCGAGCAAGGCAAAAACGTAAGTAAGTTTTCTCCTGGACAAACCATGTTACAATGCAAGGGGTGCAAATTAGTTTATTATTTTGCACATAAGATAAATAATGGCTGTTTTATCATGTTGCACACAAATACTTGATAGCTTTATTTGTACACTGAAATTTGGATTTAGGACATGCCCTACCCCAACTATAAATCTGCCACCACATTTTAAATTGACCTCCCCTTTCAATGAAACATGGTTTTGCCAAGGTGGAAAGGTGCAAAGTTACTAATTTTTTTTGCTTTACTTTCCTTAATGAATCAAGCCCAAATAGTTTAAGTAGGAGTATGGGGCAGCAGTAAACACTCTGTTAAGGGACCAGTTGACATTCAACATATCAATGTATGACATGTCTCCACACCTATCCCTCCAAAGATCTACAGTACGCCATGCCAGTCTGTGTAGTGGTGCAACCAGAAAACAGACACATCGCTTGTATTGTCTGCCGCAGAAGCCAAGCCTAGCGACGCTGCGCTAGTGCTGCTGTTAGTGACATCAGCAGAAGATGCTGGAGCTCCAGCCGTCTACTCTACTGTTTCACTGCGGTCATCGCTAACAAGGGCTAGCGGAACATCCGGCCAAAGGCTCCTACTCTTCCTTCTCCTCATTTTTATTTAAATAAATAGAGAAAGGCACATAAATTAACTTTCAACTAATATGTGCAGAAAGGAAACTAAAACATGACTTATACCATATTCACATTGCCGTTTCTGCAAGTTCCCGGGTTTTTTAAACTGGGTTTTTGCCGTGTCACAGAGCATCCCAGCTCAGAGACCCCGTTCACACTGAACCTTGGGCTCTGTAAATTTTCGGGTAGACCGTGTTCACACTGAATACGGGTCTGTCCAGGTCTCCCTGAAAAAAACACAAGAGGAGCTGTGATGATGATTTTTTGAAAAACCGGGTCTTGAAAAACCGTGTCGCACCGTTCACATGGCAGGCGATCCAGGACTGATCGATTCTAGTTCCCGGATCTGATGACCCCCTTTCACACTGAGCATCGACCCAAGTCGTCGGAGCTCGCACCTCCAAAAAAAGGTTTTTTTTCGGCAGTGTGAAACAGGTAAAACTAATTTACTAAAAACAAAAACAAATCCACACTATTCACTAAATACTGAACTGGACTCTACCTTTAAATAAACACAAATAAACTTACATTTTAACTGTGCTGTGCAACCTGTTGCTTTCACATAGAGATTGTAAATGACTGATTCAGATTGGGCAGGGAGGGGAAAATCATTGGATCCTGCAAATCGATTTGAATTATGATTACCAGGCAGATTAAAAAATAAAATAAAAAATGAAAAAATACATTTTCATACATGCCCACCAATATTTTCTTCCTTCAGACATAAAACTCTATCCCTGAAAGCTCACTAAAAACCAAAAATCTTCACAAAATATCACTTTCCCTTATTACACCTTATTTTCTCTCCTTTTAAATGTTCTCTTTATTTCGGTTGATTGCTGCGTTTAAACAAAGGAGCAGAGACCCTATGAATAATTATATAGAGAAGGATTAATTAACAAACCGGTGAAGAAGATGACAGTCTAGATGATTACCCGCACAGGGACATACGTGGCAAGCTCAGTGCCGTAACTAGACATTTCAGTGCCCTGGGCGAGACAGGGCATCGGCGCCCCCCATCTTAATAGGAGTGACGTTTGTCGAGTGGGTGTGGCCACCCTAATGTAGGGGTGTGTCTAGCATTTTTTCTTCTATGTCTGTAACTGATATTCTTGAAAGTTGTAAAGAAGCCCAACAATGGTGAAAAAACTTGTATCTATAAGAAAACCCGTACACACTACAATATATTTATATATATATATATATATATATATATATATATATATATATATATATATATATACATACATACACAGAAACTAAGAATCCCTCTCCCAGTGTAATTATGTGATATATATGAGGATATAACTTATGGTCCCTCTCTCAGTGCTGTGTTGCAAGTGAAAAGACTGGTCCACCCACTGTGCCCTGAGAGTGGTCAGGTGGTGTGTTTCTCCGTCTCTAGTCGTTGCACCCGGTCCTGGTCTGGGGCACAGGGGTAAGCCGTTCTAGAGAGGCGTTCAAAAAAAAATGGCTTAAAACAAAAATAAAAATAATATAGCAATCCCAGACATTGTAGCCTTTTCATATATATATTACTCTCCCAATCCCAAGCAAAATGTACAAACAACACTCTTGGCAGAGTGAAAGGTGTTGGTATATTTGGAGAGACAACTGATTTGATGGCGATATCAGCTATAGATTTTTCTGCATATTAAAATAATAGGTAACAGACTCCTCCTAAGCTGGTGACCATTTTCTCATTCCGGTGTCTTGGCCATGTGAAGATGTGTGCTCTCTGATTTTAAAGATGTCCCGACAGAAATAAATAAAATAACTCCTTGTATTCTTTTTAAATGTTGAAATCTATAAATTGCAGAGGCGGATAGATGCTTGGTAGTACAGGGAGAGGAAACAGTAGCAGAAAGAAGTAATAATGCCACTGTATAGGTCATTGGTACGGCCTCATCTAGAATACTGTGTTCAGTTCTGAGGCCATATCTCCAGAAGGATATAAATACATTAGAGACTGTGTATAGATGGGCAACTAAAATGGTGCATGGCCTACAGCACAAAACTTACCCGGAAGACTCAAAGATCTTAATATGTATAGTTTGGAGCAGAGAAGAGAAAGGGGGGACATGATAGAAACGTTCAAATATATCAAGGGTTTGAACAAGGTACAAGAGGGAACCATTCTTCAAAGGAAGACAAGTATTAGAACACAAGGACATGTACTGAGACTGGAGGGAAGTAGGTTCAGAGGAGATGTGAAGAAAATTTACATCACAGAAAAGGTAGTGGATAAATGGAATAGCCTCCCATCAGAGGTGGTAGAGGCTAATACAGTATAGCAATTTCTACATGCTTGGGATAGACATAAGGATATTCTTAAAAAGAAACAAGAATTAAATAGGTTTGAGGTTACCATAGGATAAAAAAGGTGGTTCTTATCTGCCGTCAAATTCTATGTTTCTATGGAGAGATGCTAGCACGGTGTAGGATATTAAATGATTTGGTTTGCCGGGAATATAAAATGTGGGGGAAAAGCACAGACTGTATTATTAAAGTGACTTTCATTTGTTTTCCAGATTTTGCATATGTGACTGTGGACAATTTATTGCTTCATATTTACCTTTTCATCTTCTCTTCTATACTGCTGTATTCTTCGTCATTATCCTTCTTCTGTATACTGCTGTCTGAAGACAGTTCTTTTCTACCTTCTCGGTCCAGCCGCCCCTGTGCTGTAGCTCCTGGCTCTTCCCGACTCCTCTAAATCCACTAGCAACGTTGTGAGATCAGGAGCTGGGTGCTGGGCACCATTTTGGAAGCGCTGGGCGCCTAGCATCGATAATCTATAGTCTGTGGTCACAGACCCAGGGCACAGAGGCAAGTAACAGGCAGCCGCTGCACCCACTTAGCACCGCCATGGCTCTGCTCCACAGTACTGAAATCAACAAAACCTTGCCAACTCTCCACATTACAGCAACTGGCTATACCAACGTCACCTTGTACCAGTACAACCCATGTCCCCACACTGCCCCAATGCCAGTCTTGTCCCCACAATACACCAATGCTACCCCTCTACACCAATGCCAGCCCTATCCTCATACTACACCAATGCCAGCACTGGCCTCACACTGCACCAAATCCACCCCCCCCTACCCACACTACACCAATGTCACCCCCCTACCCACACTAAACTATTGTCACCCCCTCTACTAACACTACACCAATAACAGCACTGTCCCCACACTGAACCAATGTCAGCCATACTGATGCAGGGGTGAGAGGAGATTTCACTTGCATAGGAGTGAAGAGGGGAGGGCAGACAGAAACTTTCACACACAAAGGGGAGGGGAGGGGAGGGACAGAGGCTGACTGACACACAGAGGGAAAGGGGAAAGACGATCTCACAAGCAGAGCAGGAAATGGGAGGATACAGAAGCTGCCACACTCGGGGATTTGTTTAAAAGACAGAAAATATACGTTTGGACATAGCTCCGCCCACTTTCGGAAAGCTCCGCCCCTCCAAACGCCGTGAATGCCGAAGCTGTCACAGACAGATATATATTGTGAGTCTGAGGGGAGAGAGACTGTCCCAGGTAGAGGATAGCAGAGAGAGACTCACATACTTAGTGTGCGGAGTCTCCGAAGTCCAGCCTTATAGAGAGCATGTGTTCCCCGGCAGCCTGCAGTCACAGAGCCAGGCACAGAGGCAAGTAGCGGGCGGCTACTGCGCCCCCTTGGGCTTGCGCCCTGGGCCACGGCACCGCCCGCACCTCCCTAGTTACGGCTCTGGGCAAGCTGGTAACGGAGAAATCGTAAAATGTGAATTGTGAATGGGAAGTCAGTCTGTTCCTTTGATGCAGGTTTTGAGAAGCAGAATGTTCAATAATTATAAAAGCAATAAGAGCACAGCACAATGCCAGTATGTTTGCTGCGGGCATGGTATTGAAAATAAAAGAGCTTGAGAAAAAAAGAGAGAGAGATTTTTATTACCACCTGAAAGGGTGGTGGACGATGTCAATTTTTCGTCTCACTTTGGGAACCATTCTTCCCTGCGGGACACATTCAGGCCTCCATCTGACTCTTGGCAATTTTCTTCCCTGTGCACACAACATGTCAGAATCAGACACATAGCCATTCACTGCCAAATTTCTACTCCTTCCATCAGTGCACAGTCAAAAGACTTTTCGTTAAATGTAGATTACAGCAACTGATCCAAGACTCAGTTGTACCTGAACTTTTACATAAGTGCAATTGCTTAATATAATGGATGTCAAAGTGATTGAAAATTGGCATGAAGACGACTAAAAGTAATAGCTAGATATAGGAGAATGTTTTGTGCTTCAGTTAACATTTTGGATCCACTGAAAGTTCTACAAAGACATATTTCATTTCTTGAAGCTATGTTTAATAATTTAAAACTGAGAAATTGAAATGTCCTGTAAGTCTTTGAAGCACAGAAGTAACAAATGAAAGTGACTGATAATGATTAGGATAACGATGATGATGATGACATCTTGAGCAACTGGTCATTGCTACCAATATCATTATATATCTGGGAGGTCTCTGTAGGGGGTGTTTGCAAGCAGATAGGATAGGTCTCTAGAAATGTCCCTTCTTTCCTCTTCCCCTTATTCCCACAACCGCATACATGCTCATACATCCTAGTTTGCCTAATATAAAAGTGTTTTTTGTTTTGCTTTGTTTTAGAACTAAATTTTACTAAAAAGCACTATGTCCTGTCCCATAATTCCTAGCTACAGGGTTTCCCTGTGCTTTTGTTTCTGATAAGCACGTGACTTGCTTGGATCTTCCATTTGGAATTTTATTTTGCTTTGCCACATACAATAGAGAATATTTGATCACATTTGTGTAACATCACATCCCTGCTTTAATAAGATCATTAAAATTGTATAAGCATAATACTGCACTGCAGGTTTTTAAATCAGCAGTCATCAGGGAGAGCTGGCAAATCCCCCATTGGATGCTGTAATTTTTAAAAATGAATTTCAATCACAAAGGAATGGTCAAGGCCACCCTCATTACTATACATGGACTGTGCAGTGCACAGCCACAGTACAACAAGTGGTTATGTCGATGTACATTGGGCCTCACTAACCCATACAAGCAGTCCCGCAAGGAGAGCATATATATACACAGCTTTTCTTATGATGCAAGAGCACCCAGCTACTGTTATTAGTGCATGGCTTTCCATAATCACATTTTATGGAAAACATGTGGGCTGGTTCTGTGGTGGCTTAAGCTCCATATTCATACTTGTCATCCAGTCAAAAAGTTCCCAACTCTCTTACTAAGCTAACAGACTCGTTTTTCAAGGTCACAGCTTTACCTTTTCTACCTAGCCAATGGCTTGGATTTGATATGAACATTGTCTGCTGTTCCTGGTGGACTCCGATTTCATTCATAAGAGTGGTCAATACCCCCTCTGTCTGCTAATGAAATATGCATCCAGCTTATAGCATATTCAATGGGAGAAAACAGTAAGCAAAGTTTTGCAGCCATCTGCAGTAGGTGATGATGCAATGAATTGTCCCTCATGTCAACCCACCATGTTTGTTATAGATGAAGTTTCATGTATATGGGCCTCTGCCCTCAATTTTTCTTCCCACATCTGGAGGTAAAAATATCAAGCTGAGAGTTTTCCAGCGGAATTGAAAAACCAATCAGATTCTAGCTATCTTTTATTTAGTACATCCTACAAAATGACAGCTAGAAACCATTGGGTAAATGTAGCAAAACTTCTAAAATGGAAAGTGAAGGTTTTGCCTCTAGCAACCAATCAGATTCTAGCTCTTATTTTCTAGAATGTACTACATAAAATATATCTAGAATCTGACACTATGGGCAACACCTCCACTTTTCCATTTTTGAAAGTTTGATACATTCCTCCCCATGACTTAATGTAATTTGTACTTGTGGCGCAAATTATATATATATATTGTTCTAGTTACATTTGTAATACCATAAAGTTTATGTATCAAGCTGCTAAAATGCAGACTCTCTTGGCATATGAGGTTTTGTGACATCACATATGTACTTTAGCACTTTTAAGTCTGTCTTTACAGCTAAATGCATGGCTTAGCACGTCAAGGTGGTTGTACTGTGGTGCAAACTTTTGCTTCTTCGATGGAGAAATCAATATTGATTTGCGCCTGGCAGTCAGCTACGTCAATTTGCCAAAAATTAATTGTACATTGCATGCAGTGAAATTAAATTGTGTTACTGCCTGGCTACTAAAGCGATACAAATAATGAAGCAATCTAAATATATGTTCCTGATGCAGCTGGAAGTAATGATGTGGAGGGACACTGCTTGCACATAATGTTACCAAAATATTAAAAACACGGACATGAAATTCTAAGCGGCAGGTTGTCAACTGTTTCTTTTATTGACTATTAATTCATTTCTAGAACGGAACATAAATATTGACCTGTGTCTGGTGTAGTCATGCGGCACTATGGATTGCTTAATCCCAGAATTTTAATAGCAGATATTAACATAATTATCTATTGTTTGAGTGGCTGCAATCAAGCGACACAGTTTAACAAAGTGCAACAAACTCCTTTCTAGGGCATACAGTGCTGCTAATTTAACACCAAGTAAAATAACCTCCTTAATTGTTTATACTTTCATTACAATAATAATAAAAAAAAGTTGGACAGAAGTAAACTACAAGAAATAAAATTTGTAATTCAGCACTAAGTGACTATGAGGATTTATCACTGCCGAGCCAGATGTGTCCACAGTGATATCAGCTGTCGGTCTGAATCATACTTGCTAACTCTCCCAAATAGTCTTGTTTGGGAGCATGGCTCAGATGGTATCAACTATTAGTGCATACTCATATCTCACAACCGTCCCGAACTAGGCGGGACAGTCCTGATTTCAGGATCCTCTCCCACCACCCGATTGGGACGGCACTGTCCCGCCATTGTGGAATTTGGGAAGTATTGTCTGTTCAATACTGCTCTGGCCATGCGCACTGGTGAGCGCGGCAACGACGGTGTTGGGTGCAGGGAAAAGGACGGGGCAGTTTGGCACTTCCGTAGCGCTAGCCACTTCCACAACATGACATGGCCAAGCCCCCATAGTGACATAGTCACACCCCATCGTGGCATTGCCACGCCCCCCTGTCCCAATGCCGTTTACCCAAATGTTGGGAGCTATGCGTACTGCCTGTTTATATGATTATACAATGATATATCTAATATGTGAATTTAAATATAGACAGTCTAAAATCATTATAAAAGCAATTCAGTATGAATTATATAAAACAACATAAGAACACATAGTAATTGTATGATGTTACACAGCAAGACATTAGTATAAATGTTCTGGCTAATCATTGTAGACCACCTTGTATCTCGTTTGCTTATTAAAACTGTAATTTCTTATTACAAAAAAACGACTTTGCTTTATTGTAAGACTCTGCAAATGTAACATTGGGTCGTATATATGTAACATATCTCTAGTACCGTATGTTACAAACGCAGCAATTAAGTGTAAAATATGTTTAATATGTTCTCATTTGCATAGGCCGTCCTTTCAAGCATAATTGACAAAGAGTATAATTATTAAGCTCTATTGAGTGAATGCTGTACAGCTTTTAATCATTTTTTGCAAAATAATATAGATCATGAACCATATTGTGCAGTCGTTTATTTATATAACCATATATTATTTGTCACTGTGAAATAGACTCCTGGAACAGTAACTATTATAAGGCTAAATCTGTAATGAATAATGTACTTAACATTTAACTACTTAATATATTGCTCACTGCAATATGTTATTTATATCATTTGGGCAGCACGGTGGCTTAGTGGTTAGCACTTCTGCCTCACAGCACTGGGGTCATGAATTTGATTCCCGACCATGGCCTTATCTGTGTGGACTTTGTTTGTTCTCCCCGTATTTGCGTGGGTTTCCTCCCACATTCCAAAAACATATTAGTTGTTTAATTGGCTGCTGTCAAATTGACCCTAGTCTCTTTCTCTCTCTCTCTCTGTCTGTGTGTATGTGTATGTTAGGGACTGTAGACTGTAAGCTCCATTGGGGCAGGGACTGATGTGAGTGAGTTCTCTGTACAGCGCTGCGGAATTAGTAGTGCTATATAAATAGCTGATGATGATTTATATCTCACTCACATCAGTCCCTGCCCCATAGGAGCTTACAGCTAAATTCCCTAACATACACACACATAATTTGCTTATTATGTCATTTTCACTGGTATTTGAGTTGTGATTCACAGAGGCAATCATCTACAGTACATTTAACAATTAATTACGGGAATAATTACAGTGTATGGCCTTGTTAGCAAGCACACACAATAATTAGTATTTATACTAATGTAATAAAACATGCAAACATGCATTGTGACACATATGATAAATACAGTACAGATGTCCCCTCACTCTCACGATTCATTTAAGACATACAAGAATCTAAGGTATGTAATAATTTAGCAAAACAAACAACAGAACAGAGTTAATTAATGAAGGGGGTGTTTCCCAAGTTTCAGTAGGTTGGAATTTAAACTTTCCTTTTTCAAGTGGATCTTCAAACCCGGAGATAGATTTTCTGGTGACAGTTTCAAAGTCCAGGAAAAAGAAATGCGTTAGGCAGACAAGTAGAAAAACGTACGTAAATAAAGATGGACTGCAGTACTGCATAAGTGAACCTTACTGTTACATATTATGGGGCTATTGAAGAGGGTGGTACTCACCATTCCGATACTAAATTCCCAGACACTTTAGCGCAACGTAAAAAATTTGAAGGCTAACAGGGCGACATGGGAGAAATACTGATTTACCATCACACAGACACATCACATTTCCGACCCGTGCACAATAAATTGTGACTACAGCAAACGCCGGCAGTTGAAATTCACGTTCAAAACGCGACATTTCTGGTTTTAAAGCGGCAATGCAGGGACCCAGCCCAGTATAATCTAATCTAAGGGGTATGTTTACGGTTAGGGTTAGGGTTATGGTTGGGGTTAAGATTAGGGTTAGGGTTATGGTTGGGGTTGGGATTAGGGTTATGGTTGGGGTTAGGATTAGGGATAAGGTTAGGGTTATGGTTGGGGTTGGGATTAGGGTTAGGGTTATGGTTGGGGTTAGGATTAGGGTTATGGTTGGGGTTGGGATTAGGGATAAGGTTAGGGTTATGGTTGGGGTTGGGATTAGGGTTAGGGTTATGGTTGGGGTTAGGATTAGGGTTATGGTTGGGGTTAGGATTAGGGATAAGGTTAGGGTTATGGTTGGGGTTAGGGTTAGGGTTAGGGTTATGGTTGGGATTAGGGTTAGGGTTATGGTTGGGGTTAGGGTTAGGGTTAGGGTTATGGTTGGGGTTAGGATTAGGGTTAGGGTTATGGTTGGGGTTAGGATTAGGGTTATGGTTGGGGTTAGGATTAAGATTAGGGTTAGGGTTATGGTTGGGGTTAGGATAAAGGTTAGGGCTATGATTAGGGTTCACGTTATGATCAGTCACAGTCACGTTTTGAACTGACGTCAATTTCAACTGTCGGCTTTTGCTGTAGTCACAATTTATTGTACACAGGTCGGAAACGTGATGTCTCTGTCTGACAGTAAGTCAGTATTTCTTCCATGTCACGCTGTTATCCTTCGGATTTTTTATGTTGCGCTAAACAGTGTCAGGGGTTTCAGTTTTGGAAAATCCTACCACACCCCTTGAAGAGAGGGAAGTATGCCAGTATCTTGTGTGAAATCATTCTGCCCATGGCCAGAGTGTTGGCGCCCGCGAGTGCAGGTTTGTAGGCGATTCTGGCACTTACGCCCGTCTGTGCCTGTAGTGGCGGGATGTGGAAGGAAGGGGTGTTCTAATGTTGGCGGAATAGAATAAAGGCGTGCTTATGCAAATGCGGATCATGCTCTCCTGCAGAAACACGCACATACGCCAGTTATATATCATATCTTATATATCTGCTCTAGGGCAGGTACAAATACTAGCTTATGATGATGACTCGTCATAAGCCAGGCGGATATGCTGTTGATGCCGAAATGGACTCAACTTGAGATGTGTACGGCTCTGCTTAGCCTATAGAGTCTGCATCAGCTCTATGCATGCAAAGGATAATAAAAAATGGTCTTCTGCTCCAGCTTGTATTAATATCTTACTTAGAATAATTTAATAACCTATTTTTTTGTGCTTTCGCCTTTTTACTTCAACATAATATTCTTGTAATGCAGTTGGGAAGAAATACATATCTTAAAATATTCCTGCATGCACTACTTCCTATAATTGTAACAAGATACCTCAGTCGGGGTATTGAAGCGTTGCCATTTAATTATAATCAAAGCTAATATTCAAAAGTTATTCTAGCGGGAAACTGTGCTGAGGTGGAGAAATCATGGTAGGTCAGGAGGTCAGGAAGGAGAGCAGAAACATAAATTCTGTATGAATGACAGAATTTACGGATAAATTTAGATAAAATCTTTTTTTTTGGATAGACAGACTAATAACTTGTAATCAGCGATGCAGAAAGGTGGGGAATGGATACACAATGTCCAGACTTCCCTTGCTGTGTCTCCTTCCACCTATCCACTACCACAACTAAGTTGGATTGTGGGTGGGGAAAGTTACTTTGTTGACCGTTAGCTTCTTATTGGTCCAGATGGTCACACCAGCCTAAGTTGCTAGTGCAGCAGTGGCTTCTGCCAAGGCTTCATGCACAGCCTAGGGCAGTGTTGACTAACCCGTGACACTCCAGGTGTTGTGAAACTACAAGTCCCAGCATACCCTTCCAGCAATAAGCTGCTATATATTGGCAAATCATGCTGGGACTTGTAGTTTCACAACACCTGGAGTGTCACAGGTTAGCCAACACTGACCTAGGGAATAGTGGGCCAGGGCCTGATTATCCAATAGGCTGACTAGGCTGCAGCCTAGGGCGCTAGGTATTTGGGGAGGAGGGAAGCAAAAGTTTTTAGGGGTGCAAAACTGTGACAGTGAGAGGCATAAACTGTAATTCCTTTTAAAAGAGAATCTTCTCCAAAGTAGAAAGAAAAATGTAGTAAGGTTTTAATTGCTGAAGACAATGAGTCATCCTTGGGCGGCACTTGAGGATAAGCGAGTAGCAGAGACAAGGACAGTGAGAGTCCCCTCCACCTTCACTCTCAGTAGTGCCCATTCATGCCTCCGTTCTGCTATACAGGTCTGGTATTAATGACAATGAAATGAGTGACAAAGCTTACAGGGACCCTTTTAAAAAGAGAAGTGGAGCTGAGTTTAGAAAACACAAGAACATAAACATTGGTTGGGGAGTGGGGGAGAAGGAAAGTTAAATTTTATCTACCGCGTATTATCCTGGTGTGGAGGGCAAGCGGACGCTGCGAGCGTATTAACCTAGGGCGGCTTGAACCCTTAATCAGGCCCTGTCATCAACCCTATTTGTAATACATAATTATATTCATTTATGTGTCTTATGAGAAGAGTCTACTTAATTTACAGCAGCTCAGATGGTATTATTATCGCAAAGTACATGTCGTCTATCAATATAATTAAGAAATTAATACATTCTTCACATTCTGTAGTTATTTCTTGGCTGCTGTCACCTTTCAATTTCTAACAGATGAAAGTCAAATGCTGCCCAATCAAATGAAATATTACTCTTGTAGTAAATAAAGATAGATATCTGCTATAACATTATTGTCTTTAAAATTGGTTGTTTATGTTAGTTGTTTCTGTTCAACCTTTTTGCATTAGATTTATTCCTTAAATTTCATGGGCATCAAAAATAAATCTAACACATTAAATGGCACATCCACTTTCAGTGGAGAGGCTTCCATTGTACAACATGATACATCTGAACTTTAGTTGAGGAGATGAGATACAGCACTGCCTGGCCTGGTGTGAAGTAATCTTCTTCAACTTGGTCGTTCTTGATAAGACACCATAGGCAAACAGAGGGGGGTTCCTAGTACCTGGAGACCCCCCTCCCAGCCTGGGGTACTGTATGCTTGAGGTGACTGGACCCTACCGCGGGACCAGCCTCTTTGCAGCTTGTGTGCAGATTGTTTCTGTCTGCTCTGTTCACAGCCATCTCTCCCCAACAAGTATTGAAAGCAGCAAGAACAGGTAGGAGAGAGCAGTACAGTCTGTCAACTGTTCTGACTTTGTCCTGATTGTAGGGACAGTTGGGAGTTATGCCCCGCTTCACACAGCTCTTTTTCATGTAACACACAAATACTTGATAGCTTATTTGTACACTGAAATTTAAAGTTGATATGTGTGTGTTACATGAAAAAACAGTCAGTATTTAACTTATGTGCAAAACAGAACACTCATTTGCACCCCTTCCATTGTAACATGGTTTTGTCCAGGAGACTGAAATAAGGATCCTCTTCATTTAAGATCCTTAATGAATCAGGCCCTAGAATCTGATTGGTTGCTATAGGCAACATCTGCACTTTTTCAAACCCGCAGGTTAGTAAATATACCCCATGGTCTGGTGTCCATTCTTACATCTGCATTTTTACTGCACCTGTATTACCTCAGCTACTGGACTGGTTATTAAACATGCGTGTGCAGGAGTTCTTTTACATGTAATACCCCACAAAGCCTGAGAGAGGCGAAGAAGGAACCTTCTAAGCTCAGGAGAAACCAGAACAAAAGTCAGGTGACCAGAAGCATGGAAACCATGCTCCACCATTGGGAAAAGGAGCTATAATAACATATGTGCACAACTGTACTCTGCATTTTTTCTAGTCTATGTGACCAGATGCTATGTGCAACACTTTGTGCCTTTTTGGGGTATGTGACAGAAATGTGCTTATCTGCAAAAGTAAATACATCAACTTTAATTAATTGGAACCTTTTCTTTTTTTTCTCCTAAAATATCCTTGTGACTAAATCACAATGTTAAGGTCACATTAGGACTGCCTTTGTTCTAAAAGTGATAAATGTGTATGTTTTGTTTCTGGTCCATTGCTTTATGTGCACTTATTAATGTGCTTCCGCTGTAAATGTTCTTAGATGGAGCAAAAGGCATCCTAATAAAAGCAGTCACTGAGTTTCTGTTTCAGTCACCCTGAAGTCTTGTAAAACTCTGTCATGTGCTGCTGTAAAGGCTCATTGGCCTCTTGTTAAATCATTTTTGGATATGTCCTCATAATTCACCTCATAAATGCTCTCGTCCTGTTTTCCATATAGTATGCTGCAATTTTTCCTTTTTCCTTCCCCCACCTTAATATTTGCATTTCTCGCGAAAGCTACCATGTTACCAGGCGGATGTGTGCAGGATCTATGAAAACAGCTTAAAATGCAATAACATTTTGCTGTGCAAGGTCACATTTTCCCCCATAAGTCTCAAAATGCTCTGCAAGGCTTCTTTTTGACAGGACATGATGGGACTTGTAGTTTAAAAACAACTGGACAGCTAAAGGTTGTGAATGTCCCATATATTGTAAGCTTGTAAACTGGGTCTTCTAACCTCTCTGTCTGCATTACCCAGTATTGTTTAATTACTGTGTTTGTCCCCAATTGTAAGCGCTACGGAATTTGCTGACGCTATATAAATAAATGTCAATGATTATGATGATGATGATGAACGTGGGCCCCAACCTAGGAGACTTTACCTATATCACATATTGATACATCTCCCAGAAAAGGCATTTCTCCCTGAAGGCACTCACCAGTCTGCGAAAGTGGATGAGGATGTGTCATAATGACACAAATCGCGTCATCAAACTCAGCCCAAAGACACTTTTCATACCTTCTACTGAAAAGTAGTTAAGTAAGACGTATAGTCCACTGCTGCCCAATCCTATTGAGAGTGAACATACTCTTTGACAATATTTCTAAACTTAACAGACAACATATGATCTCTTCGTTTTTAAAATTTAACTACTTTACATCTGGGGTTGTGGAAATTCAACTTTATTTATTTATCCTACTCCTGATGTTTTACCCACACTAACACACCCTTCAAATGTCCCAATCTCCACTCTGAGCAACACTCACTCCTCTTGTTTCAGCTGTCCCCTCTTCCAATTAAAATGTAAACTCTCTCATGATCAAGGAACTCGCTACCCAATGTTTTTTTGTCTTACCCTCTATGTCCCTGTTTTATGTAGGTAGGGGGAGAGTTGAGTGAGGTGGAGAAGGGAGCTGCAAAGGTGTCGGACAGCACAGGAGAAGTCTTGGAGGCAAGCGTAAGAGAAGGTAATGAGAGGTGAAGAGAGGTGGAGGTCAGAGGCAGAGCAGAGTGGTTGGGTGTGGGTGTACTTTGAGACGAGGTCAGAGATGTAAGGGCCAGAAGTGTCGTTGAGGGTTTTGAAAGTGAAGGAGCTTGAACTGAGTTCTGAAATGGGCAGGGAGTCAATGAAGGGATTTACTCAGAGGAGCGAAGAGAGAGGAAGATGAGCCTTCATTCTGGATGATTTAGATTAATTCTGAATTCCTAACATCTTTAACTGTACGCCTGTCAATGACTTAGGGATATATCAGGTTTCAGGGAGAATCCTGTTCTCACCGCGCTGTATAACTCCAAGAAAGATGTCCCTCACTACTGATGTTGTCAATTCAGTGATATAAGTATAGTTGGTAGCCATTCAGTGTAAACTGCGCTCTCACCTCCTATACATCCCGGCAGAGACACTAATCAATAGTACTGTGGGCAGCACGGTGGCTTAGTGTTTAGCACTTCTGCCTCACAGCACTGGGGTCATGAGTTCAATTCCCAACCATGGCCTTATCTGTGTGGAGTTTGTATATTCTCCCCGTATTTGCGTGGGTTTTCTCTGGGTGTTTCCTCCCACACTCCAAAAACATACTGGTAGGTTAATTGGCTGCTATCAAAATTGACCATAGTCTCTCTCTCTCTGTCTGTCTGTGTATGTTAGGGAATTTAGACTGTAAGCTCCAATAGGGCAGGGACTGATGTGAATGAGTTCTCTGTACAGCGCTGCTGAATCAGTGGTGCTATATAAATAAATGGTGATGATGATGATGATGATTATAGCATTCCCTATTCCACTGCTGCCTGTGACAATATTAAATCTATAGTAACTAGACTGAAGTTTCAAATTGCAGCAAAGTGTGATAGAGTTGGGGTAAGTACCAATGACTTGTGCAAGGGTAGAGTTAGTGAACATATTTGTACTGATAATCTATACATGAACTTCCTGCATTGTACAGAAAAAAATTCAAGAATCCCAAAAAAGACAAAATCTGATAAATTACAAAATTGGTTTTCCCTACACTTCATCACTAAAAGTCATGTCAGCTAATATTAGATCCAGTGTACACTGAGGGGCTCATATAGAGTTGGACATTTTTTGCATAAAATCTACATCTCCCCGCTGTGCGCGCACAACACACACGTGTCTGCATATTTCCGTAGGCAGATTAGGTCACATCATACACTTTCGACATCTTTGGCTTGGAGAGAGGAAAGTGGTGGGGGGGGAAGGGGGGGTGAGCATAGGACGAGTACTGTAAGGGTATGTATGTGTAATTGCAACTGAGGTACACCTGAATGCATGCTCATATACACCTGTCTGGAGGAGTATCTGCTGCAGGTGCTGGATAGTTGGTGCTATAAGATGCACTGATAAGGATGGCGATCTGCAGCACTCGCTAACGGCTTCTGATTGGATGATTGCATCTTGACCCCGACCACTGATTCATTAATTCATTAGTGTAGCTGGTATATTATGTAAAGTTGGGGCTCTCTATCTGCATTACTTAATTTATACTTCTATTTTGGCTGTGGCAGGAATGTGCGACAGCACGGTGGCTCAGTGGTTAGCACTTCTGCCTTACAGCACTGTGGTCATGAGTTCAATTCCCAACCATGGCCTTATCTGTGAGGAGTTTGTATGTTCTCCCCGTGTTTGCCTGGGTTTCCTCCGGGTGCTCCAATCTCATCCCACATTCCAAAAACATATTGGTAGGTTAATTGGCTACTAACAAAAAATTGAGCGTAGTCTGTCTGTCTGTTTGTGTGTGAGTGTGTGTCTATGTTAGGGAATTTAGACTGTAAGCCCCAATGGGGCAGGGACTGATGTAAGTGAGTTCTCTGTACAGTGCTGCGGAATTAGTGGTACTATATAAATAGATGATGATGATGATGCGTGTATTCTTAAAGGGGAAAACAGATGTTTGTATTTAATTTGCACTTGTATTTTGTATTTGTCTTAATTAATTACTTTTTATATTGGAAATGTGACTTTTGCATTTATTAATAACACTGTCTAGACATTATTCTCTTTAATGTATATGACACTTCAATATATTATTACATTGTATATATGACGAACACTGACACTGACATGCCACATCTCTACACTATCCTTTGAACAGGGTCATCTCTCCTCTTGTCTTCACCACTTTTAACTCTGCTCTCCAGCTACCTAGCCCTCCTCCTCGAGGACCCTCTTCCCCCAGTCCCCTCTCGCTCCCTCCTCTCCCCTCTGGGGGTCTCCCTGTCATCCGTGCCCTCCCTCTTGGGCTCCGTTGTATGCGGACCTTCCCCTCTCCCCTCCCCCCCTCCCCTCTAGCTGTGCTCTGAGCTCACTGAGTTACTGTGCTTATTGTTTACTATACTGTACTGTCTCACCTCGTATTGTAATTTCGTTTGTCCCTGTACGGCGCTACGGACACCTAGTGGTGCCCTATAAATAAAAACTAATAATAATAATAATAATATCCCTACACTTTCTTTATGCTATCGTGGTGCATAAGTATACACACTTGTTATTTCTTACATAAGCTTGTGGCCTATGATAGTCTTGTAGAGCTGGATGCATTGTGACTGATTATATACACGTAAATTAGCTTTTTCATGTGTGCATCTTTTACTGCATATTGTCGGGTCGGAAATGCCTCCAACGTAGATTTGAAGGCATTTTGTGCAATAGATCTACCGTGACTCATTAGGATCTGCACTGGTAAGCAAAAATGAAAACTAAAAAAAAATTTGGAAAATAAAGCTTGTTTCAAAATGCACAAAAGTAACTATGGACAATCTTATATCACAATGCCTTTAAATTATAATTGATTTCAGCATATATAATACACATATGAAGTAAAATTAGGAAAATAAAATTCTATTAGATTATTGTAAGAAAATGGTGAAAATGAATCAAGGAAACCGAAATCTGAAGACCTGAAGAGCAGGTGCTGGCTGGGCTGGGGGGCAGGGGGGCATCTATACTTCGGGTCAGTCCCCTAGTTGGCTACCTGGGTCACCTGCATTTTTTCCTTTAAAATAGACTACTGATTCGAGTCTTGCCCCCCAGACTAAAATTTACCACCCTCCCCTGCTGAGGACATAGGCACAGGTCCTGATATAGCACTAGGCTCGGTATTTAGTCATGCGTCTAGGAGAGATAGAAGTTAAGAGATGATTCTTTCTCTGCATAGCACGTATGTGAAACTTATTGTCTTTGATTTGTGAAACAAAAAAGTGAACTGAGAGAACAATTATCAGGTGTGAGCTTCACTATGTGGGGATGAATCGCGTACGGTAGTGACTCTATATTTTACTCAGTAACTCATGTGGCAAAGTTATGAATTGTTCTGTGTGAGAAGTGTGACCAGTAGAGGAGGTGGAGCTTGATGATGTTATTTTGCATAATCAGACCCCGCCCTCTGGTATGCAATGCCGTGAATTTCACCCCCTCATACACTTGTCACATGACCTCCAATATATATATATATATATATATATATATATATATATATATATATTTATATATGTATATATCTATATCTATCTATCTATCTATCTATCTATCTATCTATCTATCTATCTATCTATCTATCTATCTATATATATATATACACACCAAACACAGGAAACCTTTCAGGTTTGCTCTGAAAGTATTTTCATTCTATATATCAGTTAAACTGATTGCAGTCCTTTCAGATTTTCTTTTGTTTACTGTATATAGCACTTGTACTTTCTAAATTGGCTTTCTGTCGTTTCTGATTTATACATATAAAAGGTAGGCTTCCTCATCCCAAAGCCTTAATTCCCTTCATATTAAGCTTTTGATTTGTTTATTTCGATTTTGTTTCCTAAGGTTTGATAAATACATTTGTTATGCAACATTTTAACAACTTCCCATTTATCGGTATATTACCAAAATAATTGATCATTTTTTTCGTTCTACTCTGTTCCTATTGGGAAAACTAATTTCCGAAAAGTTAGCAACCAAATCCACAAATCAAATACCACATTGTTATTCATTTGTAAACAAGACAGATTATAAAAGTTATGTTCCCTTCCAGCAGTACCGTGCATGGCTAATAATTTTCTGCGCACACTTAGACAAGTTACTAATAGAAGACCTTCTGACAGTGAGTCCACTCAAAAAGGATTTTGCTAAATTATAATCATTATGTTGGGTACTAAAAATCAGGATAATAACTCCTAAGTCATGGAAACATGACTTCTGCCTGAAATCACTTGTTGAAATCTTATAAACACACTTAAGTACATTAATAGAAGTGTTCTGTATAATATATTTTTTCTTTTGCTCCATATTTACCAAAGACACTTTTTAATCTCTAAACGCTTTCCCCTATACAATCGTCGGAATTCTGATACCATGAGCAGATAAGAGTCGCAACATTTTAACTGCATTTTCAGAAATGTTGCAGTCTGAAGATAGAAAAAAGTGTTCAGGTCACGGAAGCTACCATAGAAGTAGTACTTCAACTTGTAGAAGGCAACTCTCACCCAATGAGAAAGATTTGTAACACTTTTTTGTGTCTGCCACTTATTTGTGACTTTGTGGTTTTCTATTAATATGTCTCATTTTGGGACAATTTAAAATAGCATTTAAATGTGTTCTGGGTTTTTTTCCAACAAAGAACTAGTTTGCGCTATTTGACCTTCCATAACAACATCTATAACCATGGAAACAGTCACACAGTCCACAGTTTTTTCTCCATGGTTAAATATGCTGCTAAGGAAATTAATTTATTTACAACATTTCTGTGAAATGGCAGCAACAATGTTTCTTTGTTTTCAACAGGAAATTTCAGGCAGAAGTCCTACTTAAGTACATGAGTTTTTCCAGTACGCTGTAGTACCCAGTGCAATAAATGTAATTAGACATCGTCACTTTTGAGATGAGTTATCCTTTAAATGATTGTTTTTGCATAAGTCCTTCTGCAATTTTTATTATGTGCTTCATGTTGATGGTTTCATTTGTGCTTTTCTGCAATTTCTTTATATCAGCAGGCAGAGTTATTTACATTATCCAGGGCAAAAACACAGCTTTTTTCGGCATTTGATGCAGTTGTATACAGACATCAACTTTGTGTCATATGTCAGGGCAACAAAAGAGTAAGAACTCTCCCACATCACATGAAGCATGGTTGAAAAGCACAGACGGAAGCTTGAAAGATAAAGCATATTAGTAAAGGTTGCAGGAGGCCATGTACTAGTCTTTGCACTAAAGTAGTCTGAAGGTGCACCACTTGTTTATTTTGCTGTGTTGTTGGGTAGCGGAAATACTATTTACTATCTACTGATTGATGGATTCATGATCAGCTTTATTCACACGTTTCATTGAGTGGGGCTTTCATTGAAACTAGCTAGTTGTAGAACATTTTATGATAATTTACTCTTAGTGTAATAATCCTATGTCAATGTTTTAAGGTTATTTAAACTCCAGTTAATTGCTACATTTATAACGACATAAGGAAGTGCAGTAAGTAAACCCAAAATACACATACCTTCCATTTGAGATTTGATAAGTCGGGAGTCGGATTGCATGAATCTACTACTTTCTAAGCTCTGTCTCATATAAAAAGGACAACGGCAGAACACCGTCTTGTATACATGCATGCAGGGCCGGTGCTAGGGTCCTAGGCACACTTTCAAAATCCGCCCCCCCCTCTCCCCCCTCCCCCCCCCCCCCCCCGGCACACTTTCAAAATCCGCCCCCCCCCCCACTTCTTTCCTTACCTTAACTTGGCTCCATAAAGCTGCTCCTCTCTGCTGGGTCCCGTCCCTCACTGACACTGTCGGGCCGTGATGATGATGTCACGCCCGACAGTCAGTGAGTGGAGGGGAGGAGACGGAACGCCCTATCAGCTGTTGGAGGGGAGGGTGGCAGTGGTGATCCATAGCCCCTCCCCCCTCCCCGTGGATCTATCTGAAGCTGTGCGGCGGCCGTGGAAGGTAGGGTCAGCGGTCGCCGCACAGTTTTAAAGTAATTTTAATTCTGTGGCGCCCACCAGAGCCCGGCGCCCCCTAGGCAACTGCCTAACCTAGCCTAATGGGAGCGCCGGGCCTGCATGCATGGTGTACAAGGAACTATCCAAAGAATTAATAAAATAGAAGTCCGGAACCTGTGGATAGATTATACCAAAACTGCAAAAGGGGTTGTCTAAAAAGCTCATAAATCAATTCCATTCATTGTCTCCTATAGATGATTAATACTACTACTATTGTAGTAATGGAATATAATGCATTTCTCACCCATGTCTTCCAGGTAAGCTGCAAGGTGCTGCAGTTCTTTCACCAATATATGCTGGGCTGTAACTACTTCTGGATGCTGTGTGAAGGCATTTACCTGCATACTCTAATTGTGGTGGCCGTGTTTGCTGAAGAACAGCATTTACATTGGTATTATCTTCTTGGTTGGGGTGAGTGCCAAATACACACAGCTTTACCCCTGTTCTAGACTGTTAAAGGAGAACGGACATGGAGTAATTAACGTATTTGTAATTGACATGCTATGGAAATAAATAACTTGTGCAATTCATTTGATTTGAATATCTGTAGAATTTACACAAAGAAGTAAAGTCAGTGTTACCCATTCATATATATCAAAGGCTATTACAGTATTACTAAAATAAATAATATACATGAAATAATATATAAAACTAATAATATGAAATATTGTATAATACTATAAAAATATAGGGCCTGATTCATTAAGGCACGAAAGAGGAATGTAATGTGCGTTTTTTTAACTTTTAAGTAACCCTGTTAAGTAATTCGGGCATACGCACGTCTGTATTCAACTATGAGTGGATCTGAATAAATGTCTCCTGTCAAATATCCTATGCTCTGCATTTACGGCACTTGCTGTATTGAGACAGACACAACACACTACAGGGTACAAGTACCTTAGAGCTGCCCAAAGATTGAGTCACATGATACTGCGTGCGCTAGACCTTGGCACGCCCTTACTGTACATTGACTTTGTGCATACGTCCCCATCCCCATTCTGGTCATGAAATCATAGGCCGTTGAAGTGTCCTTTGCATTTGAAAATTAATTATATGTATTTGCATTCTCAGGCATATTGCCCATTTCTGGGTATGCGCAATTTACAGCAAAATACCTACGTATCGGCATTTACATTCCTTAATGTGTCAGGCTCATAGGGCCTGATTCATTAAGGATCTTAACTTGAGAAACTTCTTATTTCAGTCTCCTGGACAAAACCATGTTACAATGCAAGGGGTGCAAATTAGCATTCTGTTTTCCACATAAGTTTAATACTGACTGTTTTTTCATGTAGTACACAAATATCAACTTCAAATTTCAGTGTACAAATAAGCTATCAAGTATCTGTGTGCTACATGAAAAAACATGTGGCACACCAGTACATGAGGCACACCAGTACACCTACCAGTATATAAGGGCACACCATTGCACCTACCAGTACATGAGGCACACCAGTACACCTACCAGTACATGAGGCACACCAGTATACCTACCAGTACATGAGGTACACCAGTACACCTACCAGTACATGAGGCACACCAGTACACCTACCAGTACATGAGGCACACCAGTACACCTACCAGTACATGAGGCACACCAGTACACCTACCAGTACATGAGGTACACCAGTACACCTACCAGTACATGAGGCACACCAGTACACCTACCAGTACATGAGGCACACCAGTACACCTACCAGTGCATGAGGCACACCAGTACACCTACCAGTACATGAAGCACACCAGTACACCTACCAGTACATGAGGCACACCAGTATACCTACCAGTACATGAGGCACACCAGTACACCTACCAGTACATGAGGCACACCAGTATACCTACCAGTACATGAGGCACACCAGTACACCTACCAGTACATGAGGCACACCAGTACACCTACCAGTACATGAGGTACACCAGTACACCTACCAGTACATGAGGTACACCAGTACACCTATCAGTACATGAGGTACACCAGTACACCTACCAGTACACCTACCAGTACATGAGGCACACCAGTACACCTACCAGTACATGAGGCACACCAGTATACCTACCAGTACATGAGGCACACCAGTACACCTACCAGTACATGAGGCACACCAGTATACCTACTCCTCATCAGGTTCATTCCCTGCCCTCATCTCCTCCCCTTTGTTCAAACTTCTGTTCCTCTACAAATGTGCGTTGCAGGAATCTAGGCGTTCTCCAGTGAACGACACCTAAACAGATTTGCTTTGCATAAATGCACAGTGTGGATTGGTTCATTCATACACCAGGACAGAGCCAATGATCTCACAGCAATTCAATCTCAGCTTTTGGGCTTGTATCAGATGCCTTCAGGACACCGTTCTAAAGATTTGGGTGGAATTGCTGTCTGCATTGGAGCTGGAAGGTGTACTTTACTTTTTAACAATTCTATATTGTAATGCTGAACAACACATTTTTTGTCACAACTATATTCGTACCTGCTATTGTTGGCGCAACTCAGAGGAAGGTGCGGAGCCTAACGTGCCCCTGGTATTCACCAGGGACCCCCGCAAGGAGGTATGGACTCCGCTGCAGGGACACGCAGGTCGCGGTCATTCTACGAGTCAACAGCGAGATACAAGAAAGGTGTCAGACAGGCCGGGTCAGTAACGTTCTGGAACAGGAGGTACACAAGGATATCCGGAGGGATGGTAAGGCAAGCCGGGTCAGCAACGTTCAGGAAGCGCAATACAAGGGGAGATCCAAGAAGAGGTGGTCAAACGGTCCCTGTCAGAAAGATCACAGGCAAATGAGGAAGGTCAGGAACAATATTAGAACTGGTAACACTGGTAATCACAGGAAACGCTGGAGGCAGGAAGACCTGATACTCTGGCACTGGTAGGAGGGCCAGAAGTAGTTTAAATAGTAAGGTGCTTCAATAGGAATCAGCGCTGTAGTGCTGTCATAATCAGCGCTGGGGAGATCTGCACATAGCGTCCAGTCGCCTAGTAACGGGGCGCGCTAGTGTATGCCGTGGTCGGGCGGCCGAGTGGCCGGAAGTGATGCGTCTGGTTGCTAAGCAACTAAGCAACCAGACGTGCTGGGCGAGAGCTCAGGCGGCCGTCCCAGAGAGATCGCGGGACGGCGCCTGACAATTTTACCTTCAAGGTTCATATCTGAAAGCTTTCAGTTTTGGTGTTCAGTTGCCCTTCAACAGATAAAATGGTTTTGCCGGCTTCTCCTAGGTTGTTCCTACTGTTAGTATTCTGGCTGTAGCTGACACTACTGATGCATTATTGCTATAGGGGACTTTGTGAAACTCCAGCTTTGATGATGTGACTGCAGAGATCTGTTATTGTGTTTTCAGCCCCTCAGCCACGTCAGTGAGAGATCATGGAGATAGTAAGGCACAGCATATGAAAATGGTGTTTTCTTTTTCTGTTTGTGATAAAGGGGCAATTTAATAATTGCCAGGTCTTTGCCATGTTATTTATCATCTGTCAATGATGACAGATGACTTTTCGGATGAATTTTTAAAATATCATCCTGGGACAGCACATCCGATAACTTTATTTACCTTTAGTGAAAATAAGATGGTATATCACTTTCACAAGTTGTTGCGGTGCTGCTCCTAATATAAAATAGATGATAAAAACAGATAAAGAAACTGTATAGAAATATGCAGCTCAATATAGTTTAAGGTATGGCTAAGGCTTGAGAAAATTATACTAATTGACAAATATTTTAAAGAACCAAATACAGTGTCAGAACGGCCATTGAAACGGGTATTAAACAATTAATTCAGCAAAATCAATAAATCCAATAAAATTATAAAAGCAATAAGTAATACACAAGATAAAAAAAGATAAATCAATAAAACAATAAAATGAAAATAAAGATAAGGGAATTTTTAATGTGGAAGAGGATTGCTTAGTGTAGCTATATTGCTTTGCAATGTTTTCATTTGGTAGATCCATTGTGCTTCAATAGATGAGATTTTCTCTATGAAATTGCCTCCTCTCCAGAATTGTTCCACATGTTGGATGCCCATAAAAGTAGTCCTTTGGGATCACAGTTATGATTTATTAGAAAATGATTGGACAAACGTTGTGTCATCAGACTTTTCTTATAATATTGATGTGTTCAGAAACCCTAATTTTCGGTCTCCGTTTAGTCCTTCTGATATACTATAGCCCACACGGTCATTCCAACATATAGATAACACCTTCTGTGTCACAGATAATGGCTCGTCTTATACTGACTATTTTCCCCTTGGAATTGGATTTAAAAATGATGGTAGGTTTAGTAAATGTTTGTTCAGTATTATATATGGTATATAGGATATTCCGTAGGTTTTTTGCTTTCCTGTAAATAATTTTTGGTCTTTCTGGAAGGATCTTTATCGTCTCTTCACCCAGTTTTAGAATGTTCCAGTGTTTGCATTGTGTTAATGTGTAATAAAACCAATGTCAGGAATCCCCTTTGTACCTTTCTCCTTGTAATGGAGGGATTTTTTCATATCTATTTTTTTGGATTCTTCTAATGCCATGTGTGTTTTTCTTTCGGTATATCCTCTTACCATAAAATTATGTTTCAGATGAGCTTCCTTTTTTACTTACCTTTAAACTGCGGTCGTCTGTCTCTCACTTCCAGTTACTATTGCAAAATGATGTCATGCATGCGCTAAACCACTTTGCGATAATAACCAGAGGGGAGAGTAGGAAGGCTGCGGTGAGAGAACCGAAGATCCCTTTACCGCAATGCTCTCCCCATAGAGTAGAATGGCTAATGCTATCTTCAATTAGCCAAGGGGCTCAAGTTCTTAAAACCTAGGCTTTATGGAGCTTATTGAATAGCCCCAGACCACAGTCCCCATTGAATTTTATGAGGACTGCGGTTTCCTGCGAGACTTAGCCTAATGCAGGAGATATATATAATATATCCTGCGTTAGGCTTTTGCTAAATAGCCAGGATACTTAGAAATGCCTAAACCATGCAGAAAAAGACATTTCCGCATGGTTTATGGCTTTATAAATAGGCTCCAAAAAAAGCACTAAGAAATGCTGGAATCAGATCTTTAAATTGTTATCTCGTTCTGAATGTGAATGTAGGAAAGTAAATGTCACACTTCTGGTATCACAAACAGAACCCAATAGCCAGGTAGTTCTGTAGTAAACAGGATTTATTTTGATATATATAAATCTCAAGTATCCAACAAGTGAAAACCACAGTCTCAAGACAGATAAAGGTCTGGTAGAAATATCAAGCAATTGTATTCCAAATCACAAGAGGGAGCTAGGTTCTGTGGAAGCATCAAGTTCAGATACAAACACAATGCTCAAGCAAAGGCTTCAAAACAGGATGTGCCATTTCTAGGCCCAAACAGGAAATGAGATCCAAGATGGAATCTTAATGAGACAGTCCCAGCCATCTTGGATAAGGGCAATTCTAAGGGCAAGTTCATAACAGTAATGCTGGTTACACATTACAGTGTTTTCAGCTGATTATCGGGCCAATCAAAGGATAAATGACCCTTTGGCCCGATATCGCATCAGTGTGTACGCTGCAGTCATGATTATCATTCCAAAACACATTGTATTGTTTCATTTGATTTTTAAACCAGACTACAAATCTTGTTCAACAATGGAACAATATTGTTCCAATCCTGCAGTGTGTACGCACTCAGGACCGGCAGTGTCCATAGATCTCTATGGGGTGTGCAGATTTCTATGGAGTGTGCAGAGTCACCATCTTTTCAGCCAATGGTTATGACAGATGAAGAGCACACTTCTGACAGTAAATCTTGTAAGACATGTATAGTGTGTACACATGAAACGTCATGCTGATCGGAACTTTTTTTTTATTCATTGGTAAAATCGTTAAGTATATTGCATCTGAGAATCTTGTATAGTGTGTACCCAGCCTAAGATAGGTTACCTTACCTCAAGCAAAAGGCCGCATATGCAGAGGGACAAACTGGACAGAACCAGACAAAGAAATCCTATAGGGCCCTTTGTGTGGTCAGTCGATGGTGATAACAAACATCGTCACCTGCAACTGCATCTTCAGCTGGGAAAAACATTTTAATCCTTCCTGCTCATGTTTGGTGGCCGGTACAGACTAACGATCATCTCACAGAAACAGGTAATGTATGACAATGCAAAAGGCAAGGCCTTATTTTATTGTCCAATATGACTGCAGAAACAGTAGCAAATAGATACAAGTAAAAGCACTCGTACATGAAACCGAATTGACAAGGCAACGCCTGAGATCCTGGAGATCTCATAGCTGGGAACCACAGCTGAGAAACTGGAGATATTTATTCTGCTTTAATGGACTCTGTGGATCTCAGGTTTATATGAGAAAACCAGGAAAGGTGACTCTCACTTTGTATTTTATTAATAGCTCATGATGGTTGCACTTTAATAACATGGGCTGCGTCTGTTCATTCATTCATTAAATAGGAAATATAGGATATTGACCTTTAGATCACAGGCAATTTTATTTGACCTTTACATTAATTGATTTGTTTAAATATTACTGTTAAGATGTACTCTGCATTGTATGCATACATTTATTTCTTGCTACTTGCATTAGTTTTATTTTCATTAAGTATGTAATATTCTAAATACTTTCGATACTAAATAAAACAGATACAATTTATGCAATATTTTTGGCATTTGTAAGTTATTGCGGTATGTTATGATTTCAATTATGTTAACATCTAATCTTTAATTAATGCATAGTTCACTAAGAAATGATGTGTCGGTTTGCGATGAGACAAACTTAATTGTGAAAGGAAAACTCTTTTAATACAAAGCAATTATCACTGTTCTTTCTCTTAAAGAGCAAGTTAAAAAAAAATTACATTACGGACATTGGGTTCTTTTATCCAGAAACCCATTATCTGGAAAATTATATAGAAAACAGAAATGCAAAATATAAATTGTTGCTACACTTTGAATGTTATATATACAGATATGCTTATAGATAACTTCTACAGTCACTGTGAGGAGCTACACTTGATAATGAGTAGGGGGATGTCAAACTGTACACTCAGAATTGATCACCAAATACCTTCTCCTATAGTCACTATGACTAGCACTGCTACACTATATAATGAGTAGAAGTATGTTTTACACAAGGACAAGGCCACCAAGTGCCTCTTCCCACAGTCACTTTGAGGAGCACTGCTAAACTAGACAATGAGTAGGGGAATGCCATACAGATAGACATGATCACCAGGCGCCACTTGCTACAGTCACTTTGAGGAGAGCTGCTACACAAGGTACTGAGGAGGGGAATGACAGGGACAGTGTGAGGGAGATGTGAAGTCAACTTTTTAGTATAATTTAGTCTTTTTTTTGGCATGGTGATACAAATACAGGAAACCTGTAGGTCCCAAGAATTCCAGGCAGATCCCATATCTGTATATACCTACTTTACAAGTGTCCAAATTCTACACAAGACAAGGTATATATACTTGGTTCACACTTTATTCCTGTTTTTCAGGTTTTCCTTTAGTGCCTACATCAATTCATGCTTTTGCAAGAACGAAATACTTTAATGACAAGTAAGTAGTGATTTTTTTTTTTTTTTTCATTTCAACAGATTAATAAAATGCAGGCTGTATTTGCATAAAACGTCTAGTAATACATGAAAATGGTTTAGCGACTGTGATTGTGGGGGAAGTATTTTCTGTGCACACCATATTTCCTGTTTGCAAGTCTACTATATACACTGCAGGCAGCCACCAGAGTTCATCTGATTTCTAGCCGCCAAGTTAAGCTATAAATTCATTAAATAGCAAATGTAGGTTCAATGAGAAAAATCTTTGGTACCACCAGGGGTGCCTGAGCCATCCCACCACCATCCTTCTCATTCCCCGGTACCCTAAACCAGCAGTCATCATATATCACGGTTATGATGACTGACAGCAGGAAACCTTGTCTCTTCTGTTAATGTCAATCCTCACATAGTAAATGTAGAAGAAGACACACAATGACATGGGTCTGCAAATACTGACACCGGAGCTTGGGAACCAGCTGCATAGAGCTTTCTGGGATGGAAGAGGAAGTTGTCAGGGACCAGAGTTAGATGGGAACCAAGTCTTGGCCAATGCCTAGAAATCTATCGCCTGTGCAAAGTTCTTATTTCACCTCATCATAGGCACAGCCATGGGCACTGTCAGGTTACTGAAATATTTACATATACATTTGTGAAAGCTCAAAGAACAATGGAACAGCTTGTAAATTAAGCTTAGTGGTTTATATAGCAGCATGTTCAACTATGTGCATAACTATTTTGTTTCCTAACAGCTGTTGGATGAGCGTGGAGACGCACTTGTTGTATATCGTTCATGGTCCAATCATGGCCGCATTACTGGTAAGAGCATAGATTCCTTTTGTAATAATTTTGTAATAAGAGACAAATCAACGTACATTACGCACATAATATATCATTCTTAGCACATATGTACGTTCTTTAAACCATGTTTACATAGTAATAATCTTTAATATTTTAATAATACCGCAATGTGCTCTTCAAATTTATGTAGAAACGATGGATCATCTGTTCTAGAATACAGAATACATAGAATATAAAGATTTCCAGAGTCACGTTCTAGCTTATCAAGTGTCTTTCTCTATATATACCACTCACATGAATATAATTCCTTTGCGGGTGAGACTCTCTTATTACTCCGGAATAAGTTAGACTATGGAAAGCTATTTTTTAGTTTGGCACAAACTTAGGGTAACCCAACCACGCCAGGGACATTTAGGTTTTGGTGTTGTAGTCATTAGATCCCTGGCTGGTTCTGAGCAGATAGTTCTAACTAGTTCTCAATGGAGGTCTGACTGGTTGTACTGTGTCTTGTCCTGGAACCACTTCATTATATTTACATCAGCCGAAGTATTGCTAATCCTCTATGTCTACAAAGAGCTTCCAAATACCTTCCCAGACTACGAATACACTTAACAGTATACTTGCCAACTTTTCCTCATTGGCTTCAGGGATATCTTGGGGGAGGTGGGAGATTGTCACAATTTTGGCCAATTACAGCAGGAGGTGGAGCTAAGATGATGCAATATTTGCGTCATTAAGCCCCGCCCTGCCACTTATCTATTGCGGGGGCGAGAAGCGGGAGGTTGTCCTGCTCTCCCGGGAGCCCGTGAGGTCTCCCAGAAATGCGGTAGTCTCCCAGACATCTCAGGAGAGTAGGCAACTATGCATTAAAGTTAAGCAGCTAATGAATCTCTAGAGACTTAAGTGTCTTTTACATTTCTGTCTCCATTACTGAAGTCATGTTGTCTTACCTGTCAGTCTTTGATTAAATCTTGGTCTCCATGAAAATGGCCACCTCCATAGGCATCAATACATGGACATAGGACTCAATTTCTGGACTGTGTCATCATGCCACAGATGGTGAAGCCAACCATGTCTTGTACTGGCTCAGCATCAGGGAGAATGCCAGACTCTTCAGGGAGTGAGGGAGATCACCCCTATTTCAGGGAGTCTCCCTGACATTCAGGGACAGTTGGCAAGTATGAGTTTGTACAGCCTGTTTTAAGAGCCCCCTGACATCGGAGAAGCATTCAGTGGTTTTAGTTATCCAGAGCCCACTCTTTTTTCAATCTCTGGTAAATCAATTTAGAAGGTAACTAAAGTGACTGCGCCCTTTCTGTACACTCTTCACCATCTGCCACGAATACCATCAGGTTCCTTTAGAACTATAATTAATATTGTCTCCCCATTCTGGTGTCTGCTCTACATTACAGGACCCATTACAGTTATCACTGTACAATGCAGAGCCTATTCCTCCCAAGAGCACTGACCAATGAGGACGCTCTGCCTCATACTATTTTCCCCACTTGTAGGAAGCGTCATCACTTAAATTACATCATATACCAGGGACATAGAACTGCAGGAGAGAGTAATTAAGCCATCTCTCTTCTTGTTTAATGTACTGCAAACACATTCTATAGAACTGAGCAATTTCTGCCAGTTTAAAATGTGGAGAAACTGTTCAATATGTGCAAATATTATGTAGGGCTTAAATAAACATGAGAATGTGCAAGGAGATCTTTACACCAGAAGACCTGGGGTTATTCTAGGGAGACTCCAGAAATTTGAAGGAGAGTTAATGGGTGTGAGACACACAAACAAACATGTACACCAATTCACAGCAACATAAACACGTACACACATCAACACACACATCACACGTAAACCAACACACACAAAACACACTCGAAACGCAAACACATTTTTCTCTCTGTGTAATGTGCAAATAAGTACAAAAAAGTACAGCTGATTTTTTTTAGGCACGCTCATTACATCTGTCACTTCTCTATTTAAGCTTCTTGGAATTATTTTATGGTGCCTAGGAATTTGGTTTGTGCTTGTGCGTTATTCTGTCTAACTGCTACTGACCCGGCTTGTCCTCAATCCTGTTTGTTACCAATTTCTGAAACATAGCTCCATGGCCTTACCATGGCCAGAATATTGATTTTGACTCCAGTCTCGTCCTTTTCCATAGTCAGCCATTGCCCAATGAGTCTAGTTCTAGGGCCCTATGGGTTCCCCATAGTGATGACCATCATTCTAGTGAAACTGGGGTTGCTTTTAGATGCCATGCCTCATATTATGCCAGAGCTAATCACTAGCAACATCACAAGTTCACACCTGGGACAATTTGTCATCCTGTAGGGGAATAATTTAGAGTTAGGCGTACATCAGTTTTTCTGGAAACAAATATATGCATTTAAGTATTGGGCATGTAGACCAAAATGTGTTCATATATAAATTTGAGTGTATTTTAGACTTCTTATGGCCAATAACATCTGGAGAGGCAGAACTAAGGCAGGCCAACATAACTTGAGTCTAATAAAGGGGTGTTGTGGAGGAGATGCGACATAATGAGGCTTGGAAGCATTCCCAGGTCTTAGGCGGTATATGATTTGCAAATAGTGGAGGCCTGATTCAAAGATATGTTGTGGTGGTGATGGCGATGGTGATGATTATGACACCCGCAGCTCTATCTAGTTGCTTCTGATTGGCTTCTTGTGTATTGACCCCTTCAGCCGACAATAATTCATTCACTAGTGTCCCAAGATTCCAATCGGATTTTTAAAGCAGTAAATAACAAATGTTTGGGTGTCTGCATGTCATTAAATTTTATGTGGAAAATGCGTCTTCCACACTTATATTTTACACTTGTCAAATCACTATGGTCTCTCCTATATATGGCAATTCATTACATTATATTGGGCATAAATAGGGTGATGCAACATTTGGGTGTAGTACGAGTGATCGGTGCTGTAAACACCAACACTCTTTAATCCTCCACAATTATTCCTATACTGAACAGAGCGACAAAGAAAAAATAACTACTTACCAATTAGGGTTAGGGGCAGGGGTTATGGTTAGGACTTAGGCTTAAGACCCCTAACCCTACCACTAAACTGTAAAATGTAAAGCTAATACTTACCTGGTTCCGTTGGTTGCCGCTTTAAATTCGAAACTTTGCAAGTCGCAGCTGTAAGTGACGTCATTTACAACTGTCGCGATCTCCTATCTTCGAATTTACTCTCTGTCTTTTTACTAGTAAGTAGTTATTTTTTCTTCGTCGCTCTGTTCAGTATAGGAATAATTGTGGAGGATTAAAGAGTGTTGGTGTTTACAGCACTGATCACTTGATTACCACCGCAACATTTACTAGTAACACTGTCAAGCAGCATCTCTACACTATTTGTGGGGCATAAAAACACACATTGGTACACCTACCGCAGAATTACTCCTGTTTTTAAGTTGGATGTATCTTGAGTTACATGCAATGCAACATACGTAAGTACGATTTTTTTGTAATACATTTTTAATGCGTATGTTTGGAACACAAAATTCTAAATGATACCCTAGATGTGTTTTAGAGTTCCTGACCTATCTTACTCTCTTTTGAGCAGTCAAATAACTGAACTATCATCAGCAGCAGCTATTTCCATAGCCCCAATAATTCTACAGCACTGTACAGAGAACTCGCTCACATCAGTCCTTGCCCCATTGGAAATTACAGTGTAAATTCCCTAACATACACACAGAGAGAGAGAGACTAGGGTCAATTTGATAGCAGCCAATTAACCTACCAGTATGTCTTTGGAGTGTGGGAGAAAATCGGAGCACCCAGAGGAAACCCACGCAAACACAGGGAGAACATACAAACTCCTCACAGATAAGGCCATAGTTGGGAATTGAACTCACAACCCCAGTGCTGTGAGGCAGAGGTGCTAACCACTAAGCCATCATGCTGCCCATACTATCCTAGAAGGTCTACAAAAAATATGTGTACCCTCAGCACATCACCCTGCTTCTTCATTACTTCAGAAGCATCAAATGAAAACCAATTATCAGCCTAATACATTCCAAAACAGATTAACATTTAATAAAAAGACCACCTTTAATAGCAAACGTGTTTACTGAAGCTCCATTGTTCTATTTGGGAAGGAATATTCAGCATATATTAGCTGCCTATTTTTTAATCAATCTATAACATGGCCTATAAATTACTCAGTCAGTAAGAATATTCAGAATTATGGTGACTCCAAGTGAACGTTCTAAAACAGGATTATGAATCGAGACACATTGGAGTTATTTTCTCATTTGACTTCAAAGAGCCCATTTTACAAAGTTATGGAAAAGTTGTGTATATATTGGGGAAGCAGCCAACGGAGATAATGTATGACGGCCGTAAACTGATGATTAGCAGACTGACTGAGAACACATTTTTTTATTTCTAAAAAGGCAAAGCTCCATTAGAGCATAAATTACAAGTTATGCATGAAAAGCTAAATCATGCATAATCTATACCATAAAACACAAGGTTAATTGTATTCATCATATACAATCTTTGCCCAAACACAAGTCGCCTTACATAAAAAGCTACTAGTAAAAATCAAAACTGGGTCTCTAAACATTACTGAAGAGTATCGGAACTAAACATTAATATTGATAAAAATGTTTGATAGTTCTTCATGTGTATTGAAGGACACAGCCAGGGAGCTTCTCAGTCACTGCATAGCAGACTTAAATTCAAGGTGGAACCAATGCCACCTACAGAGTGTGTTGGTGGCTGCTGAGCCACAACTAAAGCTCTTATTTTACTAAGACTTGCACCTTATACATTTTCCTGAGCATGTTTATTATAGCTCTCCGCCTACTTCCTATCCATAGCCAATGCTCTGCATCCTAGAGGTTCTTCCACAAACTGCCATATTATTGTGTCAATGTGCCTTTATCTTGCACTCCTGACATTCTCTCTATCTGTGCAGCGACTCCAGGCTTTGTAAGACTGACTGACTAATATTCAATCAGAAAAATATGGGAACGAATTAGGACATTTCCATTTGAATCAGCCCTCACCTTCAGGCTAACTGTCCAGCAGTAAAGCTCTGAATAAATAGCACAAAACAGGATGCATGCAATGTACAAAAACAGATATTAGTAAATTATTATATGCAATTGTATTCCATTAATTGCTGTGTGAAAATATATACTTATTACAATTCAAATCTCCTTTAATTGTAGAAATGTGAAGATTGAAATCCCCATCCATTCTTAGCCATTGTGAACCATTTACTGTACCAAACTTTAGTCCATCTGTATATTAACTCAATCTGTATATTGAAATTCCACTTTAAACAAGTGTTTTATCGAGGCTGGTAAGAAAGTAGCAGCCGCTAAAAGACTAAAGTAGCATCATTCATGACCACTTACTGTACGGTCCTTAGGAGTAGCGTGCACATTGCCCCACAGAGACCAGTTGCTAAATTGTATTAAATAATTTTGCATAACTTTATAGGGATCGATAACATGACATTTCTATCATTACAGGTCAACTTGTTCTTTCTTCTGAATATTGTCCTAGTACTTGTGACAAAGTTACGAGACACCCACCGGGCAGAGTCCAACATGTACATGAAAGCAGTGAGAGCCACGTTAATTCTGGTGCCACTGTTGGGCATCCAGTTCGTCATCTTTCCGTGGAGGCCGGAGAATCGACTGGCAGGAGAAATCTATGACTATATCATGCACATATTGATGCACTATCAGGTACCAATCACCCTGCATTTCATAGACCCATTACTGATTTCCATACTGCAGGTTTTAGGGAAAGGAAATGTTTATTTGCAGGAGGGAATATGTAATTTATTACTCTATGTATTTGTCTGTTGGGAATATAGTATTTAAAGATGCATAACAACATGCTCATTATAAGACTTTACTAGAGATGTTCACTGACCCCCGTGCTTTGGTTTTGGATCTGGATTAACTTCGTGTTTGGTTTTGGTTTTAGTTTTGGCAAAACTGCCCTCACGTGTTTGGTTTTAGTTTTGGATCCCTATTTTTTCTCTAAAATCCCTATTTTTTGCTAAAATCACATAATTTGGCTCTTTTTTGTTCCTACATTATTATTAACCTCAATAGCATTCATTTCCAGTCATTTCCAGTCAATTTTGGTCAAGTGACAAGAACACTGCTACCCCTCCTGTTTCTGTGTGAGCAATGGCGCTGAGCAGTGGCAGTGGAAACTGGAGAGTGACAAGAACACTGCTACCTCTGTTTCTGTGTGAGCAATGGCGCTGGATCTCCTGGGGAGGGAGGTACTTATGGAATCCAAAACCCGCAATATCCGACAATGCAACAATGACATTTTGCCTCGATTCAGATCCGAGGACGCGCGAAAGTACCGAGCTGGCTCGCGAGCCTACTCGGATCCCCTAAGTTCGGGTGGGCTCGGTTTTCAGAAAACTGAGCCCGAGCATCTCTAGACTTTATCTATTGTCCATGAGGATACTACTAATGTCATTCAGTAGACTTCTATTATATTTAGTCTCTGTTTTATAAACTTTTTATCACCTCCTGTCAGTCTTATTTACTTGCCATATTCCTTTCACAGTGCAGTATATTGGGGATGCAGCAAAGTTTTGGATACAACATCATTAGTGGTTGCAAAATCCCAAAAATATGAGAGACTAGACCAAGATATGACAGGCACAACCAACTACATTTGCCTGCACAGAGGGATAACATGGAACTACACCTAGAATTTGGTTTCTCCTGTATTAAGAAAAGGATTATTATTATTATTATTATTATTATTATTATTATTATTATTATTATTATTATTATTATTATTATATGTTTATTATTGAGGAAGCATGTTTATGTCAGAGGGAATAAAACAAATATTGTGTTGATCCAACTGTCCCCAAGCAGAAAATTGTATTTTGAGATTATAGTTACTCATGTTTAGTATTAGGTAAATGGATATATAAATATCATTTTGTTAGGTTAGCTTGCTTATTATACCCTACAGCTGTTACTGTTGTTGTGTATAAACATAAAAAGTGTAAACAGAACACCAAGACCTATTTTGTATTAGTTTTTCTGTCGTATTTATCTTATTTGAATACTAGGAAATACATGCATATCAAAGTCCCTGTTGCTGGATTTTACATGGCTTATATAAACTGAATCTAATTCTACTTGTAGAGTTTACCATTCATTAGTCTTTTCATTTGTTTCTGTTCCATAATCCTCCCAAAGCCCTCCTGACAGTCTTATTGATGTGTTGTAATCCCCTCAAAATAAATTAGCTTCAAGCACATCCAGGAGGCAGAGATCAAGTGTCAGATCATTGCTGTCTAGTATATCCCTCCCCAATACAGGGCACGGTTAACAGATAGTAACAAAATAGGCGCACTACAAAGTTGGATTTTTATAATGCAATATCAATTATATTAAGTATCTATAAGTTGTAAGCAACATTTATAAAAATGTACATCACGTTGATCTCTTCTACCATAAGCTGCGATGTGCCCAAGTGTAAACTTATGTCAGAAAATTTAATGTGTGTATTAATAAAAAACAACCCCATCCTTCCCTAATAAATTACATGAAACACATTATAACCAATTAACTGTGAACCAGACAGATCAAACAGATAATCTTGTTGACCGCTATTATATGCAACATGGAGTTTCCATTTTATTACAGTAAGTAATGTGCACATCTAAATATTTTCTATCACTTGATTATTGCATATCAACGATTTAGACAATAAAAAAAGAGCATCAGGCACTTTATATCATCTGAGCATATTTAAAAAAAATCAGCATCCAAATGAGAATAAAGTCATCAAAACAGTTTCAAATATAACTGGACTATTAGACATGTGAATTTTTTTTAAGGGGCAAAAAGCGGCTTCACAGGCTGGGTACACACTAGAGAAAATTTCTCCCGATTCAATATCATTAACAAGATTTACATTCAGATCTGTGCTCTTCATCTGTCATAACCATCGGCTGAAAAGATCCTGACTCTGCGCACTCCATAGAGATCTATGGACACTGCCGGTCCTGAGTGCCTAATTGGAACTACATCGTTCCATTGTTGAACAAGATTTTTAGTTTGGTTTAAAAATCAAACAATACGATGAGCTTTGGAGCAATAATCGTTTATCGTTGGAGCATGCAAACTACTGCAATGTCGGGCCAATCGTGTGATTGGCCGGATAATTGTCTGAAATCCCTATAGTGTGTACCCAGTCTTATGCTCTGAATAATTTGGTAATCCTTTCACCTTTAAGTGATCATACATGCGCTATCATAGCATCACCTAGGTAAACAAATTATATGTTTGATATGTTTGACCATCACATTTAAGCAAAGGGTCTCCCTTCACTTTCATATAAAATAAAAATCGTATACAAAACTTTATTTATACAAAACAGAATAATACACTCCCTAAAAGTCCATCTAATCTAAACAAAACCATAAAACTTGGAAGTTTACTCTCATTTAGGAGAGTTCAATTATTTGAAGAATAAAATAGCAGAATGCTGGGGAAGGATTCTTCATTGTACCCGCTGTTCTCTCAATTTTATATTTTCAGTAATGACAATTTAGGAAATAAATTGGTTTCAGCTAGACAATACCATGTGATATGAAGATTAAGAAATCAGACAGAACTGAGATAGCCTCTGAAACAAACCAATATGTTAATTTCTGTTTTCCCGTCCACTTTAAAAGTATTTAACACATTTTTTTTTCCGTGCTTTTTTAAGGGATTACTTGTTGCCACAATCTTCTGTTTCTTTAATGGAGAGGTAAGATTTACTTTTTTAACATACAATGTGCCATTAATGTGGAAACGAAATATGTCAATCACACATTATTTTTTCATAAAGATTAATTTGGGACGATGAGAGAACTTGAAGGCATTGGTGCATCATGTATCAGGGCATTATCATATCAATTATAGTTTGTGTTTTTCTGCAGCTTTCTGGGTGACAGCTTTAGAACATTAAGAACATGTTGCTGTAGGCTTTGAGTCATTGTTCTGACTGAATGTAATTTTTCTCTCAAGTCCTTGGACTCTTGCAGACTCCAGCAGGTTTTCCTTCCAAGACAAGACATCCTGTGACTCCCCAGTTGATATGAAACTACAAGCCCCAGCATGCTTTGCCAGTAGAGAAGATGCCAATAGCTGGCAGGGTGTGCTGTAGTTTCACAACCCCAGGAGAGCCACGGTTGGCCAGCCCTCAGGGGCTGGCTGGGCTGGGGGGCAGGGGTGCATCTGCCCTCTGGGCCTTTCCCATAGAGAGCTACCTTGGGCTGGGTCACAGGACCACCTGCATTGTTTCCTTTCAAATGTTCATAATAGGCTGTTGAGTCGAGTCTTGCCCCAAACCCCCCCGGGGCTATAATTTGTCAGACAGCCCCTTCCATGCCTGCCATCGTGTTATGCTCCTGCCACTATGCTTCATAAAATTATTTGAAATATTCCCCTGATTTGTACTTTTCAGTAACCATTTTCTCAGATTTGCTTTGAATGTTCTTCATGATGTAGCTTTTAATTGTACTCAACGTTTTAATTGTACTCATGTATTCTCCAATCAATTAATTGACATCTAAGGCAAACCAATTGCTCTGGGATTTATTTAGATGTATCTTAGCAAACTAAGTACATTTTTTATGTGCTCAATTATTGTCTATTTTATCTTTATTTTTAATGAAACTGGAAATAACTTTAGAGCTGTGTTTTTATTTCACAACACAGAGTATATTGTGGTCAAAATTCTCAAATAAATCTGTTTTTATTGCATGATGTAAGAAAATAAAATGTAGAAGATTCTTTTTATAGCCACTGTTCTTATGAATAGGTATATTGCCCAAAGTTTTGTTTGTTAAGTATAGGCTCTTAATGTGTAAATTATAATGATTGAACTTACTGACAAGCATATGCATCTTAGCAGGCAAATTATGTCTGCAAAAAATGTGAGGCTTGATAACCTGAGGAAACAGGATGACCTTGACTTTGTGTCCCAATGAAGGGCATAGGAACACTGGGAACACCTGTCACTGTTCCAGCGAGGGCAGCCTACCTTTCTATCACAAAGGACATTGTGACTTTTTGCTTTTAGTTGCCTTGACGACCTTTTGTTCATAGATTGTGCAGCCAAAGATCTTCTATCACTGAGGAAATATTCAAAACCTCAGCGTTCTGATACATAGAACCCTTAGTGTGACCTCTTACATGTTGGGGGTTATTTCCTTAAGTCACTCTATAATACATTCCTTAGAACAACTTTACTAGAATATGTTTTTTACTTGCTTCGCAATATTATTTACAGCATCTATGTTAAAGTGTAATATTTATCCTGTACTGATCTGAAGTTATTTCCTTGTATACCTTCACCTGATTTGACCCCCCACATCCTTCTTGTTTTTCACTACCCCCACATAACTTAACCCCACTTCACTTACCTCTTGCCATGTGGCCTGCTGCCGCTCCCTGCGTGCCCCTGAACTTATTTCCTTCCTGAGCATGTTTGATTGACAATACAGAACGTGGCCACATGCAGACACCAATCTTGGACGTTAATCTGATCTAAGTGTTGCGGTCAGTAGCAGATCCTGTAAGCAGCTCCCCGCTGCTGATCACGTGATGTCTCCTCTGCGCTCAGACAGCAGTCCAGTGAGACTGTGTTGCAACCAGATTAGCCACAGGCATGTAAAATACATGTGGCTAATCTGGAGGGGAACTGCGTCCTAGAGTGGGTTGCCAGGCAACAGAAAACCCCCTCTATGTGTCCTTCTAGTATCTATCGCAGCATCCGTTTGTCATTTAATAACACACAGAACTCCCAGAGTTCTATGTGGTCGGTAAACAAGCCGAGGGCAGTGACATGAGAGCGTGCTCCTTATTATCCATAAGGTGGACAGTCGGGTACATGTGAGCAGATAGAAATGTATGCCTGCATATTTCCCGGTTGATAAGTGACCTTTCATCATCATCATCATCATCATTTACTTATATAGCGCCAGCAAATTCCGTAGCGCTTTACAATTAGGAACAAACATTAATAAAACAGTACTGGGTAATACATAAAGACAGAGAGGTAAGAGGGCCCTGCTCGCAAGCTTACAATCTATGGGACAATGGGAGTTTGATACACAAGGTCACGTGCTACATCATATTGCACACTGGACCAGCTAGAATGCAAAGGTAAAAGTATTGAGTGGGCTGTGTGATCAGTCACACAACAATGTTAGTCAGAGGGTTGTTGTCTTGTATTATCTGTGTAGAGGGTGGTAATAGGGTAACCTAGGGAGATAAAGATGTTGGTTGAGGAATATTATAAGCTTGCCTGAAGAGGTGGGTTTTCAGAGAACTCTTGAAGGTTTGAAGACTATAGGAAAGTCTTACTGTGCGAGGGAGGGAATTCCACAAAGTGGGTGCAGCCCGAAAAAAGTCCTGTAACTGGAAATGGGAGGATGTGATGAGAGTGGAAGAGAGACGCAGATCTTGTGTAGAACGGAGGTGTCGAGTTGGGAGATATTTTGAGACAAGTGAGGAGATGTATGTTGGTGCAATTTTGTTGACGGCATTTAATGAGTTTTACCATTTTTGTTTTTTTGGTTTTGGTTTACAGTATTCATTTGCCGTTAGACCTGCTTTGCCAGAAACAATAAAACAATGAAAACATATTAACTTTGTTCAAAATTGTTCGAACGCCGCCTTTATCAAATAACAACAGTTTAATACAACAATATTATTTTTCTGTTGTTTCCTCTGGAAGGATCCGTGTTTCAATTACCTTAGAAGAAAAACATACGGCATAAACCCAGCTATGTTTATTGTGTGCAACATGTCGGACTCTGCAATAATCGCTTTTTCAATTTTGGATGGACCCAAATGACTTGGGGCTCTTGACTGATTCATAAAAATCTAATCTTAACTGAGATCCTACTGTACAATCCCAGCTATAAGTGAGACTTGTGTTAGATTCGTGAAAATTAATTTGTGGTAATATAGTTTTATAGTCTTTTTAAGCTCTGTGAATCCTGGAATTATTTCAGTCAGTTACATCTCTTGTGGCAATGAATAAATCCATTTACATATTGAGTTGGTAATTCAGTTGTGTTAATGACATTGCCATCATTGATTGTAATTCATTATAGCTCGCTGGTGAATTGTGATAATCATCATTGTTTATTTAAAGGGTGCACCAGATTCTTTAGCAACTGACAATCATGTAACAGATATGACATACATCTTACACTGATAGCACACATGAGTATAATAAACATAATAACAGCCATGAATACATTTAACCATAATAACACATACATGGATAGTCATGATCTAGCAATAATACCGAATGTCAGGGATATGATTGAACAAACAGTAGATGATTCGGCTTAAGACATGACATCGGGGTCGTATAAGGCAGACAGACATAAAACATAGGCTAGATAGGTCCTTGCCAGGAGAGCTTATATTCTAGAGCAGTGTTTCCCAAACCCAGTCCTCAGGGACCTCTAACAGTGCTTGTTTTCCATATCTCTTTGCAGGAGCACAGGTGTATTCATTACAGACTGACACATTTTGAAAGATTCACAGGTTGTACTAATTATTTCACTTGTGACCTGGACTTGGTTTGGGAAACACTGTTCTAGAGGGACAGGAAATTAGAGACAGTAGGTTAAAATAGAACACAAGGGGATGTGGTGGTCGTAGGAATCAGAGGAGTGGACAGGAGCGTCTAGGTTTTGATACCTGTAACCTCTGTCTTCTTTGCAATAATTATTTTATATCAACATGCTATTTTCAGCACTACTCAATTGCCAGGTGCCCACATTAAATTTTTGGAAAAATAGCTGTGTGCCTATTTTCAGAAAGGTCCTGATCCATATAGTAACTTTGTTCACAGGATGCAGATATTTGCACCCTTGCAAACACTGTAATCTGGACATGCTAATATGTGTGCTTCCCATAAAATTGGGTACATTAGCCCAAAAGTAAGTGCATGATATCATAATATCTCATTTGTACCATAGGCCCACATTTCTTAAGCTTCACAGCTGACCATTAGAGTCTGATTAGAAAGGGGGTAATTGGGGACGTAGCCCAGGATCCAAGGCTCCTAACTGACCCAGTCTTTTACCATTTGCATTGACCTTGACCAAAGAAGCAATGAGGCTTTCTATATATTGTGCTCTAATGATGACTTCAACTAAGGAGTCTTCAGTAGGGAATATTCAATAAATATATTATACATTATAAGAAGCTGGCAGCACTAAATTGTGAATTATATTTTTCCCCTAAGTACATCTTTTAGTGGATATATTAAGCTTGTACTGCCTTCTGCATAGGTACTATGTATTAATATGTGCCAAAATAGGCGGGACTGCCCCAATTCGCAGACCATAAAAGGGACATGTATTCACGGGAAGGTATGGGTTCTGTGGATCTGGGCATGATTTGGGCAGATCATGAGAGCTGATTACTTGTTTTACGATTTTTAGTTTTTGAAATGTTGGAAGGTAAGGATTTAGATACATTACAAATCTAACCTTGTAAACATCAGTTTAAATTTAGGACCTTGCAATACAACCACAAAAGATTGATAAATTGCAAAAAAATTATAGCTTGAGCTTGGCCAACTGGAAACTAAGACCATTGAGCCAATTGCTTTCGGCCTCAGGGCTTGATATAAAAAAAAGTTTCATCATCATTTATTTATATAGCGCCAACATATTCCGCAGCGCTTTACAGTTGGGGACAAACATAGTAAATTAATAAACAAACTGGGTAAAACAGACAAAGATGTGAGAAGGCCCTGCTCGCAAGCTTACAATCTATGGGACAATGGGAGTTTGACACATGAGGCTAAGACTAAGTCTACATTTTGCATTTTGGACCAGGCAGGCTGCAAAGGTAAAAATGACTCATAGGCTAAATGATCCTGTCACACAACAATGTTGGTCAGGGGGTAGTTGTCTTGTGTGAATTTGTGTAACGGGTGGTAATAGACTAAGGTAGTGAGGTTAAGAGGGTGGTTGAGGAATATTATAAGCTTGTCTGAAGAGGTGGGTTTTCAGAGAACGCTTGAAAGTTTGTAGACCAGAGGAGAGTCTTATTGTGCGAGGGAGAGAATTCCATAGAGTGGGTGCAGCTCGAATAAAGTCCTGTAACCGGGAATGGGAGGATGTAATGAGGGTGGATGCGAGACGCAGATCTTGTGCAGAACGGAGTTGCCGAGTTGGGATATATTTTGAGACAAGAGAGGAGATGTATGTTGGTGCAGCTTTGTTGAAAAACTTACTTGGGGTCATGCATATGCATCCAAAAATTAAGCTCTAAAATGCTGGATGGTGCATCAAGCTTTGCACCAGTGACATATGTACCAGATGTACATCAGACGTACTTTCAATCAGATAGACTTACACCTAGAACTGTCATCATAATCAGTGGATATTTGGCACCTACAGTGATACAGCTACTGACAGGTGTATATGTGCAAGTACCAAATCTACATATGGAGATAGGCATATTCTTTTCTTGTGGCTATGCACAGTACAGATTAGTGTATTTTGCACTAAGCAAACGGGTGTTCCCGCAACACAGGGGAGAGCTGGCATATGTTAGCCCGGGGGCAAGACTCGACTCAGCAGTCTATTAGGAACATTTTAAAGGGAAAAAAATGCATATGGCCCAATGACCCCAGTGACCCAGTCCATGGTAGCCCACTATGGCCCGCTGTAGCGCGTGGGCACAAATTTCCCCTGCCCCCGAGCCAGCATGCCCGTCCCTCTACATCGGCCGTCTACATGGGAATTGGTGGAGTAACATAACTAAAGACAAGGACGTTCCATCACCTTGCTCTGTCAGTTACTGTGTATTCCTGTATAGCACACGACACTTCCCCTTAGATTTAGTGTTCATTGTCTAAATAGCCCATATAGTCAATTGCTCTTCAGTCCTTTAGTGATGTTATTCAGTTCCTCAGCTTGTGTTTGTACTGCTCCTGGTGTTCCCTGTTTCAATCAGTACATTATTTTTCTTGTAGAACACGACTGTTTATCAACCTAGCGCTTTGTATTATTGTAGCCAAATTTCAGCAGTGCGCTTAATATATATGCATTTGACATCAACTTGCCATCTGAATTAAATCCTATATAAATGCATGAAAAAGATACATAATCCTTGCAGTAAATATAAAAAGTATCTGGTATTAATTGAATTAAATGTCACTTTATATAATACATCACTCTTTCAGGGTGCAGGTACATTAATTATTTATTTGGAATGGTAGTACTTAGACAGCATACATTTGCTCTATCTACTTGTTAATGATATTAAAGTCACATTTACACTTTTGTGACCTAACTCACTTCAACCTTTGTACCTCTGTGTAGGGTTTCCTCGTCTATTTGTGTGCCTAGCCAAGTGAATTTAATTAATATTTTTCTGAGCTAAGGCGTTTTTTGCTAAAGATTTTAAATACCCTATTATTTTATTTATATTATATGAACACATTTAAAATAACCCCGATTTGTTTGACAACATTGGTGCATGTATAGAAATTAACTCCCTCAAATTATTTTACCTGTTTCTCACAATTATTCAGGTATCTCTGAGCCCTACACATGTACCACCCTAAATGTTGGTTTATAAATACGTTACATTAGTATTAGAGTGCTGTGTCGGCCCCATGGTGTGCTGCAATGACTCTGATCCTAATTTGTGTTAGATAGCGGTTACCCAGAATTCAGGTCCTCCTAAGGTATCTTAATCAATCACAGCGCAAGCAGTACAGCTAAAGAGATAACTGTCCGCGGCATCAAAGTGGATTAGGATGTTCTTCTGCAGGAATGCAGCGTGAGAGGCCCCCTAGAGAATAGAACGGTATGAGATCCATTTACAGCAGTGTTATACGCAGCTCTGAGGAGACCATAGAAAAATGGTCCTGACATCATTTTAATGTGGTAACCTCTGGACCTGTTTTCCATGTGTCCACTGACGTCTCTCCTGAGCTATTTCTCTGGCAGTTTTCTCGATAACGCTTTTGTGGGTTGCACTTTAACTAGTTGGAGTGGAGACAAAAATATGTATATTTATATGGGTATGGAATAAAAATACGCAATAATTGCTGCTGTTCTGTAATACTATTAAACACATAAACAACTGTGAAACACCCGAATTTTAACACTATATATGAACGGTGCTGTTTTTGAACTAGATTCTCCAATGTGTATACAGGAAAAGAAATGGTTTAAAGGCTGCATACAGAAGTGTTAGTAAATTACCCCCTAGCTAGCTACCTTCATTTACATTGGTGCATTATGATAGTCCTCCCCACTTTCGGAAGATTAGGTTGGGAGGACTAAGATTTTGATACACTCACCGCACTTAGGTGCACCTCAAAAGTGTAAACATCACATTAGAGTCCAACTGCCCATCTCTTTAGATTAAGGGGACATCAGGAATGTGTTTATTATACGTGGGTGAAGTTTTGTTTTTTTTTGCAGTGTTTCTTAACAAATATATATGTATATATATGTATATAGGGCAGCACGGTGGCTTAGTGGTTAGCACTTCTGCCTCACAGCACTGGGGTCATGAGTTCGATTCCCGACCATGGCCTTATCTGTGAGAAGTTTGTATGTTCTCCCTGTGTTTGCGTGGGTTTCCTCCGGGTGCTCCGGTTTCCTCCCACACTCCAAAAACATACTGGTAGGTTAATTGGCTGCTATCAAATTGACGCTAGTCTCTGTCTCTGTGAGTTTGTATGTTAGGGTATTTAGACTGTAAGCTCCAATGGGGCAGGGACCGATGTGAGTGAATTCTCTGTACAGCGCTGCAAAGTTAGTAGCGCTATATAAAATAACTGCTGATGATGATGATGATGATGATGTGTATATATACAGACCCCCATCCCATCAATTCCCACTGTTCCCATGGCGTAGACCCATGAATATGAAAATTATCTATTTAACTGGCTTAATGTGGATGCCTCAGTTGGAGGGTTGGATTTTTTACACACAATTGGTTCATTGAGTTGAGAAATCCACTAAGTTCCACTCTCTGGATAGTGGGAAACAACGAAAAACATTTTTGCACACCAGCATTCCTTGCATAAAGGAACACATATCATGCATTATATTTATTATAAGGATTAGTTTTTATGTTGACAAAGCCCTACCGATATTTTATGCAGCGCGGTAATTTCAGAGACTCGGAAATAGAGGTCATTTAATTCCCTGTATTGACAACTGCATTTGGAGTGACAAATAAACAGTAAAATGTTTCTGATATTATATAACTACTGGGAATTGAAGGCCCTAGAAGATGCATCCTTGTCATTCACTGTTTGAGGTGTTATCTCCAGAGATCTGCAGGACAGTCTGCTATGGGGTTTTATTTTTAACAATTACAGCCTGTAATTAATATTAAATGTCTGAAGGACATGATATTAATGTATTAGTGCTTTATACAATTGGTATAACATTTTATTTCTGATATTACAAATTGTTGTATACTAATGAAGCAGCAGTAATAAAATATCGACCTTACTGTATAATCTGGACAAAAAAATGTTTTTTTATTCCAAACGGAGTTTATCAAACTGTTGGGTTTATTTAATAATGCGGTTTAATTTGAAAAAAATGTGCTGTAACCTATAGCAATACATCATATTCTAAGTATATTATTTCTAACACAACTTAGAATATGAAAGAAAAGGCCTGTTTGGTTGGTATGGCAAATTACATTGTATCATATTATTAAATAAGTCCTGGTACATGCCAGAAAATAATATAATAAAAAGTATTGAAAAGTAGAATCACTGGAAAATGTAGTGTATTCCAGGATATAAGGGCATAGGAAAATTCTTAGAGATGTTAAAAAGGAGGATGATAGGTATAGGCACATAGGCAAACCGAAGGGAAGGGGGGTTCCTAGTGCTTAGAAACCCCCCTCCAAGCCTGGGGCACTGTATAATTGAGGTGGCTGGACCCTCCTCCTGCTTCACACAGCTCTGCTTGAAAAGGGAGAGCTGCGTGCACCTAATAGTAGTGCACACAGCATTGCCCATGTATATTATGGGGATAGGAAGAGTTGGAGAGCAGCCAACTGTCTAAAATTATAGCTACGGCCCCATGCATGCTGGTCACGCCCACTGTTGCTGTGGTGTGGAAACCCCTCTACAAATCCTGCGTTTGCCCCTGAGGCACTATTCTCTGTAACCTAAGTAGCCTGGAAATTATTAAAAAATTAAGGGAATGATTAATTAAGGACTGTAAAGGGCGATACGTTGCGTATAACGTTCACATTTACTCTGCGCGTGCTCAGAACTGGATCAGGCGCCACAGAACGCAGCAGCTTCCAATTAATCTTCGAGCGCAAACGACACTTATGACAGTTTACGATTTAATTGCCGGAACGGGGAGTGGACTAGGCGTATGCACGTAGTCTATATACAGTAAGGGCGTGCCAAGCTCAAGCACACACAGCGTCAGATTCAAGCTCTGGACATCTCTAATGTATGTGATTTTCAGTCAAATCACTTGCACCAGCTACAGGTCTGGTGTGAGTGCCGAGTGATAGTGATATCGGCTGTGCATGCATGCTATAACATGTGTTTGCAATCAGAAGCAACTGACATTAGTAGACATTAAGAACATCATAATAAATAATAATAATAATAATAATAATAATAACAGGTGACATTAATTGAACAGTTGTTTTTTTTTTCTGTGCGTTCTATCGAGATTTGAAATTCCACGTACGTATTAGATGTATCATGCAGTGGATTGTCTGCTAGAAGAGGGTGGATCTAGACCAGTATTCATCAGCAGACGTATCTTCATATCCACTCCTTGTTGGAGATGGTCATGCGTATTATTATTATTATTACCATTTATTTATATAGCGCCACTAATTCCGTAGCGCTGTACAGAGAACTCATTCACATCAGTCCCTGCCCCATTGGGGCTTACAGTCTAAATTCCCTAACATACACACAGACTAGGGTCAATTTGTTAGCAGCCAATTAACCTACCAGTATGTTTTTGAAGTGTTGGAGGAAACCGGAGCACCCTGGAGGAAACCCACGAAAACACGGGGAGAACATACAAACTCCTCACAGATAAGGCCATGGTTGGGAATTAAACTCATGACCCCAGAGCTGTAAGGTAGAAGTGAAAACCACTTAACCACCGTGCTGCCAATGTACAGAAAGGGAGTGTTCAAGCAATTGTGTACGGATTCAGAGTGTGACATAGTCGTAAATACGACTAAAAAAGTATTTTTATTTGTGGGTGGTCAGGGGCAGGTGTAAGTAGTAGATGATGATGACGTACACCCGAACTAACAAACCTCTTGTAATTGGAGATTTGTGAATGATTCGTAGATGCCTATTGAGACTTTAGCAGCTACTCGGCCATAGATTAGGAGTGACTGAGCATGTTGTAGCTAAGTTATTCAAGTTTAAATGATGCTTCATAGCAACTGTGTGAAATCTCATTTTTACACTGACCACAAAACTAGACGTACTAGTGTGTCTAATCCGTACAAAGAATGCCCTTGATTTGATGAGTTGCCTCTATTGGGTGGTGTCAACTGCTGCTGCACAGAAAACTACCCCTCCTTACTCATCATAAATAGTCTCCAGTATGTGTAGATGTCAGGCATACTCTTAGGGGTATATTTACTAAACTGCGGGTTTGAAAAAGTGGAGATGTTGCCTATAGCAACCAATCAGATTCTAGCTGTCATTTTGTAGAGTGCTCTAAATAAATGATAGCTAGAATCTGATTGGTTGCTATAGGCAACATCTCCACTTTTTCAAACCCGCAGTTTAGTAAATCTAGCCCTTAGACTCTCCCTAAGTAGCGGTAAGCTTTAATATGTCCAAAATCTTAAATCTCTAGAAAATAAACAGTGCAAAGAAATTCCTTATTTCAGTGTTTGTGCCATTGATTTTAGAATGCTATATGTCTGCTCACACATGTTAGAATATTCTGACTTTAATCTGTAAAACAGCTTCTCTGTCAAGCTGAAGGTCAGGTACCTGCATGACTATAGATCTGACAAACGGCATCCGTGGTGTGATAAATCTTCTTGTATATAAGTCAGAGCAGTAGGAATGTAAGTGGTTGGACTTCTGACAGAGGAGACTAAATGAATCCTTGAACAGCATCTGGAGTATGGAAATGTATATTCATAGTATGCAAACAGCCTACACAAAGTAAAGGAAGCTGGTTTGTGGACTGAACCAATATTCGGCCCATCCATTCATTAGAAACTAGTGACCTCAATGAGGCACGATGCAGATGATGTGTAACAATCTTTGATTTTCTTTACTGCATTCTTCCCAATTTTAGAAAGTTGGTTTCCGAGAGCCTGCTGGGGGAGGTGGGCGGGATGGGGAGCGGGGCTTCAAAATGCGTGGCCAAACGCCGCGATTCACCGGGAATCGCGGCGTTTGGGACCTAATTCTGCCCACTTCACTAGGAAGTGGGGCACTTCCTAGTAAAGTGGGCAGATCCGGGAGATTGCCACACTCTCCCGGGAGTCCGTGAGACTCTCGCAAAATACGGGAGTCTCACGGACATTCCGGGAGAGTTGGCAAGTATGCTTTACTGACTGGAGGCAGCCATGATGCTTTCTGTCAAATCTACGATAACAGAAATGTTTGATGTGTAACCAAACAGAAACATTTGTGTTCCACAAGTGCAAATGCAGCATCCACAGACCTCTTACCGTGCAATGCAAAAATGACTTTATTGCCAATTCTGGAAGCACAACTGGCACAGCATACATTTAAATACCTGTTCACCTGTTATAGCACTGATCCCACAATTACTCTGTATCTACGTCTGCTTCACCCTTACACTCTTGTCTGGAAAGTACTTAACTAATACAAACCAGATGGGCACGAAATGCTACACAGTTTTTAGTATCCAATAATGGCAAGTTGCAGCACCTAACACTTCGTGCTACAAAAACTGAATAAAAGAAAGATTTAAATATATACAATATATCCCCTCTGATATCTGCCATAAAAAATGACAATATCATATGTTGGTGTTGGACATATAGCTTAGTAATCTGTGATATAACTGTTGTGGGGGTCTTCAACTGTATGATGCCAATAGGGCTGTTTATAAAGCCACTGAGCTGGGATGTAGAACAAGGAATTTGATCTGTTTTATTCCAAAACTTTGCCCAACACTGCAGTAAAGTCCTAACCTTGTTTCTGATCAGATATTGATACCTGATCTATGTTCACATTCATTTTATCTTCTGTAGCTGAGAGACACACAGGTACCTGAATGATATAATGATGAGGGGAGGGCTGGCAAATTTTAGCCCTGGGGGTAAGACTCGACTCAACAGCTTATTTCAAAGGGAAAAAATGTAGGTGGCCCAATGACCCAACCCAAGGTAGCCACACTATGGACTCAGTCCAGGGGGCAAGTGCCCCCCAAACCCCCCAGCACAGCCAGTCCCTGATAATGATACATTTTATCAGTATGTACTCAGACTGACTTGATCCTTACTCCTCTTTTGCAGGGCTGCTCATCTACAGGACTATACAACTAATAGTTACACTGTTGCGTGCTCACATAAATATATTGGCAGGGAAAGTGCCGATGTATTTTTGTGTAACATGATTATTTTCTGAGTAAAGGTATATGTTTTGGCATTCAAGGATAGCTTGTGAGCCTATATAGTCGTATAATTGGATGAAAGAAAGTATATTGGTCAATATTGTTTTTACCGTGCGATTGCGATCGGTGCGCCACGTGTCATGACGCAATCGCACAATAAATAGCGCACGTATACACTCGCACTTACACATTCACTTGTATATAGTTCATATTTATAATAGTTCCAGTCCACAGTCGTTTATGAACAAATGTTATTTAGTTTATAGTTAAATATTGTAATGTTATATGCACTTTATTGATATTTAAAGTTCAGGTCACAGGGAGCATGTCAAGTTTGGTATCATTCTAATCCCCTATTTAACCGTAGACATCTGGTTCATTCGCCAAAAGGATTGCACATTCTGTATGCTAGTTATGGATGATAGGGTATAAATGGTAAGAATGATATTGTCTGTGTAATGCTAATAGACCAGTTTAAACTAGTCCTTGGTGGGAAAATTAGTATTCATCCTCTGGAGAGCTGAACCCCACCCTTGGAAAGATGACCCCCACCCTTGGAGGGTGTCGTTTGAACTGACCTATGGACTGCATTACACTGGACCCTCCTGAAGCCTGAACCTATGGAAACATGCCAAATCATTTGTATTGTTTTCACTGTATCACTGAGTGTATATAACAAGGGCTCTGGGACCAGCAGGCAGTCACATTGGCCACAGACTTCAGGACTGAATGACTGTATGCTGGACCCAGCATTGTGCAGCACCGCGCAGCATATGTATCGGCTGTACTGTACTTATTTATTTATTGAACTGTAATACTTTTGCTACATAAATTGCTTGTGCTTTGGAACCACACAAATCGCATAGACAATAATTATTGGAAAATTATGAAATTACTTTAATAATTTATTTTCAGGTTTGATTATACTACTTACACTGACTATTTGAAAACAAAATGTGTATTTTCCATCTTTCTTTCTTTAATCCTAGGTACAAGGGGCTCTAAAGAGACAATGGATGCAATATAAAACACAATGGGGTCAACGAAGAAGAGAACATTGTTCTATGCGCTCCACTTCCTACACCGCGACATCTATAACGGAGGTCCCAATCTATCTCTACCCTCATGATTCCAACAGCGAACAATTAAATGGGAATTACGGAGATGACTCTGAGATCACTGCACTAAACTCCGGGGATACATATGCCTGAAAGTTTACAAGACTAAAGAAGTTCTTCAAACATGAGTGTCCACAAGTAGGACTTACTGTTAGGATCCACTACATGAAGATTACTCTGGAGCTAACCAGAAGTAGCCTGGGTCCATGGACACAAGTCCTGTTTTATGAGATTATGTAGAGAGAGCAGCTTTATCTGATGTGGAGGACAAATCCAGGGAATGTGAAAGTTGTATGACTTGGCCATGAACAGATTCACATTAAGAGAGACATTGTCCTTAATTGTAGTAGACGGCTAGGTCTTCTGAAGACAAAACCAGGAAATGGAGGAACATTATATCTTGTTCTGCAAACACTATACCCTTTCATCTCTGTACAAAACTGACATTTGGCTACAGGTTTTTATCTGTGCTAATCTATGAAAACAGTTTGTTAGTTCCATTAGTATTAGGATGGTAGTACTATTAGTAATACAAAGGTTAGTTCTGCTCATTCAACTCTTTCAAAATCACAAGAGCACAATTTTGAAGAATATGGCTTTGGTACTGCTCCCTTTAACTTGAATAATCTGGACGTGATAGTCATACATAAGTATATAGGTGGTGGTCTCTTCTTTGGTACCCCCTCAGTTAGCTCAATGCAGTTGGCACCTTTAATTTATAGACTTCTGGAAGGCTTCTGTAGTAATGTATGAGCATCAAAGCTTTGGTGCACAGGTAGATATGGGAACTAGATTCTGATTGGCTGGCGACGGCACTTATCCAATCACGTTCTTATTGTCTTTTACATCCCTGTACCAGAGCCACACTTTCTTCTCACATTCATCAATATTGAAGCCTTCCAGCAATGGACACCACTAACAATAAGCATGTGCTCTGGGTATATTCTAGGTATGGGACTTCCATTAGTGTATCAGGGTGAAGAAGATGGGGGTATTTTGTAATTCCTATAAACACTGACTTGTCGGGGAAAAAATCCACTGACTAGGGTTGCACTGAACAGCAGGTTGTCAATGCAGATGCAGCCCCTTAGAGATATAATTTGATTAAGCTTTTAACTCTTCATTGTAAATATTGCTCAGCTTAGATAGAACAATGGATGGCACTTAACATAAGCTAATTTTAGTTTTTTACAAACTGGTGGAGGTTTTTTTCACCAAAAGTTCACGACTTATAAAGTGCTCATAGAGTTTATTTTTACTTGTTATCTTGTCTTATAGTTAATGGTTATATGTTATGTCCATTATATAAGTTATCTCCATTTGTTTGAGCGTGAAATTGAATCTGAAATTGGACTTGCTTGATTTGAAAGGAGCTGTTTGTGGTATTCAATAATCATGTAAATGAATCAGTGTGGGTATTAAGTGACAACTCTTTTGCTGGACATGGAAAGAGTCAAAGTAGATATTTTAAAGATATTTTCTTGTATTATATTTCTACTGATGAAGGTGAAAAAAATTGGTAGACAAAGAATTTTTATATCTGTTAAAGTGCTAAACGTAGCTTTACAAATGGTTCAAGTTATTTTATAGCCAGTTTAAAAGAAAGGTTACTTATTTTTATGAAGTCTATAAATGTTATTGTAAAGTATAAAGTGGAAAGAGAATCAAAAAATGCGCTTTGTGAATAATACATCTATCATATACAGTCTATTTGTAGATTTAACTATATTTAAAAAAAATATTTTTTCGATATGCACTTTTTTTCTGTGACTTTTCTAGTATTCATGCAGTCCCATCCTCTGTGTAACAGCTTATTGCATATTTCAGTACATATGTTCAAGGGCTAATATATTCTATAACAATGCATTAATTAATGCAATATTGGCTGTGTCTTTGTAATAAGGACTGCAGAGTACAATGGAGACGAAGACTAGAGATATTTTCACCATATACTTGTACAGAGACATAGTTTTACCTATTAAGATGTTTGAAATGTTATTGATTTTCCAAATCACTTTTCGTTTAAAAACACTGCATTCAGCTACATTGATTGCAGACACTGGGACGTGAATAATGCAATAGTTATTACTGAAGTATAACATTCCTGAAGAAAAGAAGATCCTTATTTTGCCTTTTTCAGTTAAAAAAAAAAAAAAGAAATAATGTAAAATGATGTATTTATAATTTGAGAAAAAGAAGTATGACTTTGAGGGGCATTTGTATTAATTACAGTACCACTAAATAGAATTGTAATAAATCACAGCTGATCGTTATTATCATTTCTTTATATAGGGCCAATCAGTGGTCAAAGTGGAAATTTAGAAGTGGTGGTATGGAAAGTGTATGTGAATGGAATATTATAGATTTACAGTTAAAGCAGTAGGACATTCGTTATATTACTGAGCCCTTTACAAAGAACTGGTAATTGGAGCTTACAATCTTGAATTCCCTACCACACACACACACACATTAGGGTCCAAATTTGTCAAAAACTAAATGACTTACCAATATGTCTTTGGACTATGGGAGGAAACCAGAGCACTCGGAGGAAAGCTAGGCAAATATACAAACTCAGATAAGGCACTGGTTGGAATCGGACCCAAGACCCCGGAGCTGTGAGGCAGCAATTCTAACCACTGTGTCACCGTGCAGGACATTCAAGCTACTAGGTCATTACCCTTTGTCCGCAATGGGACTAAAATAGGGACTGTCCTGGGAAAAATGTGGCTATTGGAGGTATGCAACAGTGGCTGAAAGTCGTATTTTTGTTTCAGGGTCTAAATTTACCACCCTACAAATGTATAATTTCCAGAAGCTGAACGTGGCTTAGGACAATAGAGTCGGTGGGGTAACTGCAGCATAATTTGTCATCCTCAGAGCACCCCAAACGGTTAAATGAAAAATGCTCCACCTTTATTTCACCAACCTTTCTAAATCAATCATTTTCACCCTCACGTTTTTTTGCCCACTTTGTAGGAAAACCGAATGAAAACAGAAGAAAAATAAGACACATTGAGTGATGGTGAGTCACTAACTAAGGTGAAAATATATAGATGTGTAGCTCAAAAGCTTTGGGACACTAAGAAAAACTATTCTGGTGCACATAATGATGAGATTCATCAAAATGCAGAATATGCGCAATGATGAGCCCGATTCTGCACAGAAATGCAAAAGCAAAATTTTGTTTTGCATAAAAAAAATTGTAAAGAGTTTTAAGGGGTGGAGGCTGCCAGATTCTTACACCACCTCAGAGGTGTTAGAAACAGAAACCCAGACAGTACATTCACTATTACTCAATCTAGACGCATATTATATGGGAAGATCAATCAATGTCATATATAAATCAGTGTTATAAAGACCATAAAATATAAAATTGGGACAAATGCAATGACAGTAGCTCCAATGTCCCCTGTCTGTAATGGTGGGAAGGAAGGCATTAGGTTGGTGAGGTTTTTCATCTAGTTAGGGAACAAAAATCCCTCCATAAATATTGTTCACAGGGCTGCTGAATGGGACCATGAGTGGAGATGTGTACAACACAACAGTATCTTTTTGTGGTCTTTGCATCTTGTTCGCTGGGCTCCCCTGTGCATGAGGTTAAGAATGTTCTGTTAGATCAAAGCTGCTGCTCAGTTGGAATTTCTTAAATTTGAATTTAACATTTCCTGTTATTTTTAAATGTGCCACCTGTTTTACCTTCATTCACTGGAGTTTAGGAAAGTTAAACCCTGTTTTTTATTTCACATTTTATTTGTATGCATTTTTAAAGTGCATTTGGCAAATGTCAGATAACCTTATTACTGTCAATCTTCATCACCGGCTTTTCCATGTGTCCCCGTTTAGCAGTGGGTGGGGACAGAGCATGTAGCCAATGAGATCATCAGAATGCTCACAGCAGCAGAGTATTTCAGGAGATGAGTGTGCTGCTTGTGTGGAAGGCAGTGGCCTGTCATGTGATTATGTTAGTGAGGGTAGGACTGCTTGTGACAGGGGCAGTGTATGATAGGGGGTGGTGAACAGAGATTAGTAGGAAGCCACGGACCAAGAGTTATGCTGGCGATACACACTGTAATATCTGCAGCAATATGAAGCAACGAGCCTGTTATTGAAGTGTATGTGGTCCCAAAACAAGCTCCACGCCCGATAATAATACAATTTAAACTGAATAGATCAGTATCGGACATGTTGGTAAATGCAAACTGAAGATGATGTTCTATGACCTCCATTGGACCATCTGTGCCCTCATCTAACAGCCATGTAAACGTCAGTCTTCCACGACACTGGAAGAGATTACCTACTTATCCTACTTGACATTACATGAAAGACTGGTAAGATGTGAAGCTCCTGCTACACTGTTGCAGGAGGATTAGGGTGTGAAATAAAGGCAATACATCCAAGTATTTAACAGAGAGATCTTACTGACCTGATCAACTCATTCCTCATATAAACCAATTTATAATGTCAGCATTATCTTGCTCCCTTGGAGTGTTCAAACATCACTCCATCAATAACAGCCATTTGTAACTCTATTGAGAACATGTTAAGATCAAGGCCTTTCGTATACTTTCCATACCTGTTTATGTTGAGTAGGGACAAACTCTGGGCAGATCATAGTATTGTCTAATGTCTCCCAGTTAGACAATCAGGAATGTTGACAGGTAAACTTTTTCGTGGTGATAAAACCATAGATCATCATGCACAGTGGGAAACGCCTTCATATTTGTCTTGCTGCACCACAAGTAACTTCTTTCAGTGTAAAATAAGGTTCTTTGCCATGTTGGTGCTTAGATCAGCAAAAAAAATTGCAGCTAGGTTGATCTGCTCTGATCCATTCATCACTCAGATTCACCAAAATACCACATTGTAGTCTTGTCTTCAGATGTGATTCACCCAATACCAATTACTTTGAAAACATCAATGCATCAATTACGTTTATAAGGAAACAGCATTTGTTAAATGATTGAAGAGCAATGTAATGGAAATCAATGTACAAACTTTTAAGGTAGAATGGAAAAGAATTTCTGTTAAGCAGAATCTTTATAGATTTATTGTTGTTTAATTGTTTAATTTTTTTTATTGATTTTAATTTCTTGTAAATGTAGGTAAAATAGTTTAAAAAAATGTTTATTTTTTCTTTGGCCACTAAGGGGGGTATTCAATTGTTTCTTTTAACGCGCTAAAAGAAAAAAAAACGAGCGCTCGAAAAAAACTTCATATTATACGGTAATTTTGCGCGCGTAAACAGTTAATACGGTACTTACTCGCTGCCAGCGGGCTGAATTTCAGCTCGCTGCTCAGGGAGCTGCGAGATGAAATTTAGCGAGTAATTACCGTATTAACGCTAATATTTTTAGAGCGCTCGTTTTTTTTTTCTTTTAGCGCGTTAAAAGAAACAATTGAATACCCCCCTAAATGTTTGTTGTTGTTCAACTCTTGTAATTAATTTCTTACAGAGATCTCATTATAGCATAGTAAAAAACGATAAGCAATAAATCTATGCATAAAAAAGAAATATTCAACAAAGATCTGCTCCAAATAGGAAGGTTATAAATATAAGATGAGACAGAAACTCAAGTCCTTGTGCGAGGTGAAAGCCCAGCTCCATCAATGATGTCCTTCCCTTGTAAATATACAATGTTCTTGCAAATTAGTCGAAGTCTTTCCAAACCCTCCAAGTATAAAGCTTTTAGGGAAAGTGCCACATAACTGGTAAGCCCCAGGTTTGGTCTAGTAACATATCACCCTCTACTAAGCCATCATGCCCACTCCGCCTCTTCCAATATTCCCCAACTTGACCCCTTTAATCAAAAGGCTTTATTGAAGGTGTAGAAACCCTTTAAGACAAATGAGGACAAGTAAAAATTTCTGTAAGAGACAGACAATAGCACTTGAAGTTGTAATTACCAATTGTCACGTTGGCTTTGCCCTTTTTCGGTGAGACTTAGGTGGTTTAGTATTTATTGTTCCTGATTCCTCCACTCAGGTGTAGCTAAAAATGTCTTCTCCCCATGGCAAAATTATGATGGGAGCTTCTAGGCTTCATCATACAATCATACCCACCGCACTGTCTGCTCTGTCTTCAGTCAGTATCCAATGGGGCAGATTACCAGGGCCATATCTAGAGTTGTGCGAGAGGGGCGACCGCCCAGGGTTCAATGCTGAAGGAGGGCACAGTTTATGAATATTTAGGTTAAAATTGAAGGCCTGGAGCTTTTCCTTCCCACCCCAGGTGCTAAAAAAATTTAAGTATGAGCTCTGCACAGTACTAATTACATTTGTAGTAATCTGGCACATTAGTCTCAACTATATATACCAGTGATGGCCAACCAGCTGCTCACCAAGCCGTCACCAGCAGCCCACCAAGCCTTGCCCAGTGGCCCACCAAGCATTCCCCAGCGGCCCACCAAGCCTTCCCCAGCGGCCCACCAAGCCTTCCCCAGCGGCCCACCAAGCCTTCACCAGTGGCCCACCAAGCCTTCCCCAGTGGCCCACCAAGCCTTCACCAGTGGCCCCCGACTCCTTCCTGTTTTATTGTCAGAGTCGTTTGTTATAGCTTGTAACACTTGTTTAAAATGTCTGCTGATATGTTATTACGTATAGGTGTCTCTTTCTTTGATTAAATCTATTTAATTAAATTATTACTGAGGGTAATATTAAGTATAGTGTGGGGCCCTTTTGAAGTTTGAAGGATGCCAAAGTGGCCATTGAGGTGTATCAGGTTCTCCATCACTGATATATAAAGTCATTTTGTCTTCATTATTTCTTAAATCATATAACTGCCTGGAAAAGTTTGTTGTAATGCGATATTAAGTTTGTAGTTTAAAATACATTTCTCCTTTTGGAAAGTGGCCCCTGTGTTCCTGGGCCCCAAAGCAGTCGGATAGACTAATATGAACATAGTTATGCCTTTGCCTAATTTGTAACAAACTTTCCTTGTATGAGTCATTATAAGTTAGTCACTGAGGTTCGGCATTTTCAATGCCTAAAGTCCATCCATGACAAAGGGTCACTTTTTAAGCTCCAATAACAGCTCATTGCAGCATCGTCTTTGAATAAACCTTAACATCTTCTTATCTTACACTTGTTCATTTCAACATTAAATTATAAATTGTTCTATTTCAATTTTTTACAATTGTTCATTCATTTATTTCAATAGTAATTTATCAATTGTTTTATTTTAATTGTTTTATTTCTATTTTATTTTATACGTCTATCTGACTCTCAAGCTTAGCCAAAGTCAAACAACATTAGAACCTCAGACCAATCACAAGACAAACCTTGTCACCCTAGATTAGTACAATGGTGGTGAAAGAGTTTATCAATAAAGAGACTGGTAGTGCCAAAATATATGCTTCGGAATTTTGTAAAATGAAATGTTACTAGTGATGATCATGGAAATTTTTCAACAAAATATTATCGGATACAATAACATTATTTGAGTGCCTTTGCAGAAGTATTTATTTAAAAAATATATTAATTAATTTTAATACATCGTCTTAGTCATTCTAAAGACCATTTCATATTACTAGATCTGATTACTAACCGGTGTCTGCTGTAATTGTGCCATTGTCATTTGTTATGTATGTAATTAGCACACCTAATGTGTTCTTGTTTCATTATCCGCAGTAGTGGAGGTGACCTAAAAATGGATCTGCAATTCCTTCTGCATGTTTACTATACATAGATGTGTCCCTTAATCATCTCCAAGTTATTAATTAAGGGTGGACGGAAACATAACGAACAGTGTTTGCATAATTCATTGATGGCTGCTTTGGTTAAATTTCCATTCATGCAGTTAGGAACCAGTTGTATTCAACGTTAACAGATTTTGGTTTTTTAATTCCATAATAAAATAATCTAAATTTAGCGTGCCCAGCTTTTTAAAATATGCTAAAACAAATAAAGGTACGAAAATATAGGTTACATATATTTAGATCTCAGGAGTTACTGCTTAAATTATTGCCTAAAGAATAGGAAGAGAAGATTTATTAAACATTTAACATCACCACTCTCCAAAAGAACAAGGACATATATTTTAGAAGGTCAGTATTGTATTTATCTGTAAGTTACTTCTTATTCCTCAAGTAATAAGATGCTTTAAAAAATAAAATATTGGGCTTTATTGTTTCATGTATTGGTATTTGAGATTCATGTATTCAGAGATTGTTCGTTACATTCTGTATTCTACTATTCTGAGGTTAATAAAAGCAATTAAGCAATTATGTGAATTTTTGGGTTCTACCAAATAAAAGTATATTTATTGTATTCTAAGCCAATAGTATACTTTGCATTTTGTTTCCTAGTAAGTATAACAAGACATGAGTAATAGACATCTAATTTACCTGCTATCTTTACAGCTGCTATATTTTTAATTAATAGAAAATTATATCTGATGCTGCTGCATATTTAAAAAAATATAATAGATTTTAAAATGTTAAATAGAAATAAATGGTAAATACTAAAAGACAGTTTCCTCAATAATCATGAATCAGTGCCAAAATAGAAATTTGTTCTTTACAAGAATTTAATGAAATGTTAACTAATGATATGTGTTTCTCTCCCTGGGACTGTGGTGAAATGCTATTCATGAAAGATAGAGGCGTGTAAATATTTTAATAAATATTTATGTATACGGTTATTTGAGTCACAATGTATGTCCACTTTTATATAAAGATTATGTATAAATTTAATTACTACAGTATTTGGTGATCTATTTATTTATTTTTTAAATAAACATTTTTAATTTAAGAGGGAAACTTACAAAATATAGGAAATTAAATAAGCGTAAGTTTCCAGGTATAGCAACCAAGATAATTTTAGGCAAATAAGCTTTGGGGAAGATTAAGGGAAATAGTAGAGATAGGGAAGAGAGAGAAGGGAAGGGAAAGGGAAAGGCTTCCTATTGATCTGAATAATCACAAAACTCTAAGTTATACCAGCTTTGCCATTCTTCCCAAGAGGTTTCTGCACCAGGGATCGTATGCCCTTTTGACAGCCCTGGGAATAGAGAGCCTAAAGGATAACTAACCATATAGGACAGCATAAAAAGCAGCCATTTAAATCTTGGCAGATGGAAATAGAGTTGTGGAATAAAACAAATATTATTAACTTGTTGTATTAAAGGATACTATCTGTGGGGAAAAAAACCTCAAAGCAACGTATCCAATATAAGTCTTTTCATACTCACAAATAAATGTAAAATTTTTACAGCAAAAGTTTTCCTTTCTTGGATATTTTTTTAAGTCCCTTTTAGATTTGTGGTTGGCAAATCTTTGAAGAACTTTACCCAAAAATATAATATTATGTGTAACTTATTATGGAAAAGTAATTTTGGTCATAAATCACTGCAGTATAAAGTGAAAAATATAAACAAAGTACTAACATAAACAGTCCACTAGTTTAAAATGATCAATTGGGAAGCGTCAAACAATTGCCAAAAGGTCACATAAAAAGTTATAAACCTGGGATATTATATCCTTTACAGAATCAGTTTTATGGATTATAAGATCTCACAATTTTTTTTATCCGATAGTAACAATGAAATGATGTTTCGTTTTCCATACGAAGAGAAACTACTAGTCCCATCACAAGTTTGCAATCCGAATATTAATAGTGGAGACGAATGATCTCCACATGAACCCTTTGGGTTTTGTTCCTACACAGTGAAAGCCCTTATATTCCGAGTGAGGATTCACTTGGGAAACTTTTTTCGGGAAAGTTTTATTTTCAGAATTGTACTTTTTTTTGCTCCTCTCATGAAGGATTGGTGGCGTCTAATAGCATGCAAGTATTTGCTCAGCGTTCTATTTGTATTTTAGTGCTCCAAGTTTTTCACAGGGTGGGTGTCTCAGTTATATGATTATTTATTGGGAAATAAATGAGTCTGCTCTTGAAGGTGTTTGTTCCTCTCCTCTGAGTCAGAACATAGTGGATTTCTTGGAATGCTGTGGGTAGAAGCTGGTAAAAAGATTTCATATAGATTTGTTTTTCAATTTAAATATGAGGTGAAATATATTTAAAGGTATGCCTATCCATTCTGTATCCTACTAACTAATAAGAGGACACTTTATATCATTGGTCAGAGAACAGGGGTAAATTACCCCAAATGGGGTAAAAATGAAATTCCTGGGGGTAATGCTGCCAACTCACCTGCTGTCAGTTGGATTGTAGACCCCTTTAAATGTGAAATTGCTGTTGTACCAGATGAGCCTCAAGGGTTGGCAGAGGCACTTCTTGAGCTTCGATGCAAAAATGAAGTATGTATTGCATTTGAAAACAAAACAGATCTGTCATATTTTTGGATGTCAACAGCTGCAAAGGCATCAAAATATCACATGAGGAGGCAGTCAAAAAGTTGCTGCCTTTTGCAACAACCCACCTTTGCGAAAAAGGATTTTCCACTCTAACGAACATAAAAACAAAGCAGAGAAATCTATTGGACGCTGAAGACTGTATCCAAATTGCTCTGACATCAAAATGCCCCAATATTGATGCTCTGGTATCAAAAATGAAGCAACATAATTTCTCCAAAACTTGAAGTTCAAGCTTTCAAAGCAATTTTGAATTCCAATAATTAATAATATATGATTTCCTTCCTTTAAAATCAAGGGGGTAACGTCAGCGTATCTAAATATATTTAGGGGTAAAAGGTAAAAAAGTTCCCTGACCCCTGCTTTATATGAACAAGTGGACAAAAACAACATAAAAAGAAAAAGAAAACCGTAAAGTGCTGAGAGCAACTTTGGCTCCAATATCAATTAACCAATAACACAGATGATCTAAACCTAAATGAACAATATATATTGACCATATGAAACCTGCTTTATATACACATAAATGCATGCATGGGATTGAATAGATAGATATTCTGTAAGTTAATTGTCACAAATATAACAAAGTGTAGCTGGCCTTATTGCAAAACAGTAGTGAGAAACTATGAATTTCAATCATAGATGAGAAACTGGCTCTTGCAGCTATTGTCCCTGTGCACATAGAACGTCATTTGTTGTCAAACCACCCTGTCAAAAAGGCACATGTAATAGACCTTACAATATCCACTTCTGGGAAGAAAAAAGATGATTAGCGACAAACAAAGATTTTAACGGCTGTTGAAAAATATATGTATCATGTGCGGTATGGATTAAGCACACAGCTGACTGACAAGGAACGGTATCCCCTCCACACGTCAATGCAGTTAGAATAGTTCGGGTTCTGACGCGTTTCATTCAGAGGAACAATTAACTGCAGCATGCTAACAGCACTTGGCACTGACTGCCTCAGAACAAGTCTTTAAATAGTTCTTCAGATTAATTGAATATGATTAATTGAACTGTGTGACACACCTGCCCTATTGGCAGTATACTTAGACTCAGCAAATCTGAATATCACCATTGTGTTTAAAATATATACATATATATATATATATATATATATATATATATATATATATATATATATATATATATACAAGTTAACCCGTGCATGATACTCATGCATTCTAGTCAAATCAAATTTTTAACACCTTTTTAAGGTGTTAAAAAGGTTCTTGTCATGCATTTGGGCCATAGCCCAGGCCTCCTCAGGGGAAGAGTGTTACTTCCCGACGTAAGCGCCCTTTTTTAATGTGGTTTTGTCCACATGTCACCACCTCATCATTTTTCTCCATCACCTCATCCTTCATCTTTATCGCCACATCTATCCAGATGTCTATCCAGACACAGGGATCTCTCTCAGCGGTCCTGAGTATCACACTCCTCTCGCTCTGTCACCCCCGGCAACCACCAACCACTCCCAACTGTCACCCCCGGCAACCACCAACCACTCCCCACTGTCACCCCCGGCAACCACCAACCACTCCCAACTGTCACTTCTCCTTCAAGAAATATATATATATTTTTTTTAAATCTTTATAAACACTTTTAACAATTAGCAAATTAAATTAACAAATTAAAAACATCTTAGTATACCAAATTTCAGCCCTTTCTGAGTTTTTTTTCCACACACTAAGAATTTAGTAGGTCAGTTTATAACTCCACCCAGCAGGTGGCGCTGCAGCTTGGGTTTTTTTTTCCACACACACACAGACTAACACACGCCACTAGGCTTTTATATTATAGATATACATATTCAATTCTCTGTGGTGGTGACAAATGTTACATATAAAATACATATACTTTCATAACCTGCAAGTTAAATACAGCGGCCCTGAGCCATTAAGGAAAGTAAGGCAAGATATGGAGTAAATGTTCTCTGGGACAAACCATGTTACAAAGCAAGGGGTGCAAATTAGTTTATTATTTTGCACATATTTTAAATAATGGCTGTTTTTTTTTTCAACTAGTACACAAATACTTGATAGCTTTATTTTTACACTGACATTTTAAGTTGATCTAGGACATGCCCTACCCCAATTATAAGTCTGTCCCCACATTTTAAAAATACCCCCCTCCAATGCAATATGGTTTTGCCCAGGTACAAACTTACTCCTTTTTTATGCTTTTCTCTCCTTAATGACTCAGGTGCAGCCTTTAACATTTAACATAACCACAGTGGGGAAAGGCTGTAAGGCTAATTTTCATTTGGGTTTAAACAACGCTGTATGTTGTCAGATTTGTAATTCAGTAATGCTCATAGAATCTTTACTAAGCTTGTCTTGAAAAATGAACTATTAGTCAAAATTAAAAGTATCATTAAATTCTACGGTATTTAAAATCATTCCAATTAGATTTAAATAACTGTAATTACTTTTATTACGAAAATTGTATGGTATATACTTTTTACTTAATAAATTATTTATTCTATATATTTACAAGCCTTAATATGAAAACCCCAGATCGTAGCTTGCCTTAACTTGTGCAGATTAAATCCTTATTGTCCTGCCATTTTAGTACGCAAGACATTTTTACTTTCATCAGCAAAAATGTAAATAAAGGCAATTTCATTGCAGACCCTTATCATCCTTATTTTCACATGCAAATTAAAGTTCAAATTTGCTTTTCTCATTTGGTAAAATCTTAGTAAATCTAATATGAGAGACAAATAAGCATTGCTGCTTAGTTGTCAGACAACATATTAGCCAATCTGAGCTTTCTTAATAATTATGCAGTGCCTAAATTATCAGGAGAGAACTATTGTCTTTATGTATTAGGAAATCATACACCTCAACTGGCAGCAGGGCCGCCATCAGGGGGGTACGGCCAGTACTGCTGTGAGGGGCCCGGACAGACCTCTCTGTCTGTCTGGGCCTCTCAGTCTGACTGACTGAACTGCCCCTTCTTCCCCTGATGCTGCAGCTCCGCCTCCCAGGCTCTGATAGGCTGGGAGTGCTGCGCGGTGACATCATCACTGCACCGCGCTCACAGTGTATCGGTGACCGGGAGCTGCAGCATCACGGAGGAAAAGGTAAGTTAAGTAGGTATTCATTTCAAAGTAGAGGGGCAGATAGAATAGGGGGCACTAAATGTGCCTGGGGGGGGTGGACAGACATTAACTGTGCCTTGGGGGGGGAGAGGGGAACCACAACTGTGATTGGGGGGGAGAGGGGGACTTTAACTGTGATTGGAGGGGACCTTAACTGTAATTGGGGGGGACCTTAACTGTTATTGGGGGGAGAGGAGGGCATTCACTGTGATTGGGGGGAAGAAGGGGACATTCACTGTGAATGTGGGGGAGAGGGGGAACATTTACTGTGATGAGGGAGTGGGGGGAATGTACTGTGATGAGGGATAGGGAGCACATGTATGGCGAAGAGGGAGGAGGGCACATGTATGGGGAGGGGGGGGCCTGCCAGATTAATTAGTACTGGGCCCCACAGTTTCTGATGGCAGCCCTGACTGGCAGGTTTAACTGATAAATAACATTGTGCAAAAAACAGTGATACATGTTACATGTGGGTTAAATAAATGTAAGCAAATAATACACTGTATTTTATCTGCAGGATGTTAACAGATGGCGAGCCGGGAGTATGGCAGCCTGCGTGAGTTTTGGCATCTACCAAATGATTCTGCCTTCTGGAATGCACAGCATTCCAGATGAAAGATGTTATGGCTTATTATAACTTTAATACATAAATGATAATTGAATTGCCAATATCAAACAATGTATTCGGAACAAGCTTAGTCAAGACTGTTTAACATAATTTAATTGTTTGCAAGTTATTTGAATAATACAAAATAATTTTTATCTTGTCCTTGTATTTATCTTTCATCCTACATTGAACCAGCTTGTATATAATACTACGCTATTGCATTATTATTATTATTTTTGTTCAATTTCTGATATTCAAAATGATCTCAACGAACAAACTTCAATAATAGGGCTGACATAAATTTACTGAAATGAAAACAGATATCACAGTTTTTAAAATATCAGATGCACCCCGTAGCTAATAACAACTGACAGTTTCATATGAGATCAAAGTGTAATAAAAATCTCTGTCTGGTTATCTTATCTCTCCCCTGTCTCAGCGTGTGAGAACTCAATCAGCCTTTGATTTAAAAAGAGCCAATTAACACTCTATATGATTGCAATGTTGTTACTATTAAATTCCTGGTAGATGTTAAGCACTTTTATTTTTGTTTGACTATAATCACGTACACATTTTAAATATAGTTGTAGAAGAGATTTCTAAATAGGTCAGAACACTGTTTTTTCCATGTAGAAAATATAATTTTATTTTAAGATATAACAAAATAAGGCTGAATAGGGAGCAGTTTTGGTGCTTACTCCTGCAATCAATACAGTGTCCTGACAGAAGCCCAACTATATGGAAAACATAGGTGTGAGCTTAAAGAGGCAGAAAAGAAGGGATAGCCTTTTTTTTATGGTAGCACTATTTTTGCCTGACTTCTATTTCCCAATAGTTACATTTGCAGGGACTGTCTTGACTCATGCGGGTATATAAACTGCGGGTTTGAAAAAGTGAAAATGTTGCCTATAGCAACCAATCAAATTCTAGCTATCATTTATTAAGTACATTCTACAAAATGATAGCTAGAATCTGATTGGTTGTTAAAGGCAACATCTCTACTTTTTCAAACCCCCAGTTTAGTAAATATACCCCATGGACTTAAAAGTATATGCGGCTTTATGAGAATGTGGGTGTGTTTGATTGCATCCGGACTTGTTTTAAATGTAAACCAGCCCGAAATCTTTTCATTCCGTACAGAAGGCAACCACTTCATCTGCATCTTGTCCAAGAGGCTCCCCCGGAGTCAAAATCCTGGGTAGACCGCGTTCATACTGAACACGTATCTGCCCAGGGTGTCCATGGCAACATCTTGTGATGTTTTATTTTTTGTTTTGTTTTTACTTTTACATTGGTTCTGGTGAGACCCGGCTTGAAAAACCTGAGTCGCACCATTCAATAGTGCAGGCTTCCCGGGGCAGACCCGGGAATTACACCACCAAAAGACCCGGGTCTAATTCCCGGGTCTGATGATCCGGGAATTAGATCTGGGACCATTCATACTGCACCTCGACCCGGGCCCTGGCAAAAAGCCAGGTTTTAGGTGCAGTATGAAATGAATGGGGTATAATTAATCAATAAGGTATTCTACAAATAATGTATAAATGTATTCTACAGGTAATTCATTAATAAATGTATTATGCAAGTAATAAATAAACATATTCTATAAGTAGTCAATAAACATATTCTGCATGGAATTCATTAATAAAAATGCTCTACAAATAATTCATCAATAAACATACTCTAAAGTAATTCATCAGTACATGTGTTCTATCTGTAATTAATATAATATTAGACAGTGCTTGGCTGCTCTCCAACTCTTCCTATCCCCATAATATACTTGGGCAATGCTGCGTGCACTACAGTTAGATGCAAGCAGCTCTCCTTTTTCAAGCAGAGCCGTGTGAAACGGGTGCAGGGTCCATCCACCTCATTTATACAGTGCCCCAGGCTTGGAGGGGGGTTTACAGGCACCAGGAAACCCCTTTTGGTTTGCCTATGCTCCAGATAAGGAGCAGCTAGCCGGGGGCCGCAAGAAAACTCTAGGTGGGTAGCAAGCCTCATGGGGGCCGTCTGCTGTCCACAATTGCTGTAAGGGGTTACAATGGATTTCAGCACTCAAATTGCACTCATCTATCACACAGGCTACAGATCTCAATGAATCACACCCCTTCCCCCAAATCAGTTCTCTCACATCCATATCGACCCAATCTCTGCCATCAGTTAATGTTTAGAGCACTAGAGCCCTACAAATTTGCCCTTTGACACGCACTGTGCACCTTGTTAGTCAAAAACACTAACAATTCAGACACCAGCATTTACAGGGATAACATAGACAAATAATATTTGTCTTCATAAAAATTTTAAATTTAATGGAAAAAGTTATAGGGCATTGGACATAAAACATATAAGAATAGATATTTAAAGGACACTTAAAAAAATGAAAATAAACTAGCAAACAATAAGCAATCAGTATTTGTCTAGTACTAATTAGAGAATGAAAGCAAATACTTGGTTAGTTATTATGGTATATTGCACATTTGCTCTTTGCTAGTAAATAACCCCAACGTCTACTTTTTGGACACCGCACCACGTCTCAACCAATCCGATCCATTCCAAGATTAGACCAGTTTGCTTCACCTATTCACATCGGCATATCAACAATTTGTCAAGCTGTACCTTAGTCTAAAAATAATGAGTTCAAAATGAGCCTACATCTTTAACTGAAAAAATGAGAGAACTGATACTTATCATAAAAGTGAAATCTTGACTTGTTCGCTAAACTCTGTCTTATGTCTTGAGTAACATTTTTTTCCATTAAGGAAATCTATTTTTGAAAGAATTCAATGACCTGTAAAATGTCCTATTTACTTTTTGAAATTACAGTCGACAACTGAATTTAAAGGTCAGGGAAAGTTCACAATTTTCAATATTTTTCAAATGCAGACAGATATGAAAATAGAGAGCCAGAAACATGTTTTAATAGCTGAAAGGACAAAGTTAACAGCGTTCCTGTGAACTTTTCTACATAAGATATAGGAAAGAGGCATTTGACAACATGTCTGCTAAATATGAAAACCGGTTTTGCATTGGGATACGAGATCATTTAATGAAATGGCATTTACATAGTGTGCATTTACATACATAAGTATTCATTGTTTAACAATGATCCACAGAACCTTTTTCTCTGGGATTTGATTTTTGCATATCCTCAGTAGAGGTAGAAGGCTATACTTTTGATTCTTCTTGGAATGTCATAAAAACATTCAAAAGTACTCTAGTGATATATGTAATAAAGACAGCATGTATACCCTCCATTATCATGATTTATTTAAACAATAAATGAATGTAGAACAAACAGTATTTAAAGAAAAGTTGAACCCAATTTGACCGGGTGGGGTACGTGTTTTTGGTGCGGTATATTTCGACACCGAGAACTCAAATCGGTCAAATCGCCGGTAATTGTTTTTACGATTACCACCATAACGACATTGAGAACTCCTACAATTAAAAGACGAATCTGTAAAGAAACGATTTCAAGAAAACCAGACTTACCTGTATACCGAAGTTGCAGCTGTCCGATTGGCGCAGGATGCTGACCGCAAGTGAGTCCGACTACTGAAGTGTCCATCAGGAGCCCTTGCGACTTCTATTCCTTTTAATTTAAAGCGGCAATATCAAACTCCGCAGGTTAAGTGTTGAAACAGTTAATAAAACATTGCCACTTTAAATTAAAAGGAATAGAAGTCGCACTCACGTTAAAGGCTCCTGACGGACACTTCAGTAGTCCCACTCACTTGCGGTCGGCATCCTGTGCCAATCGGACAGCTGCAACTTCGGTATACAGGTAAGTCTGGTTTTCTTGAAATCGTTTTTTTTACAGATTCATCTTTTAATTGGAGGAGTTCTCGGTGTCGTTATGGTGGTAATTGTAAAAACGATTACCACCGATTTGACCAGGACTGCCCCAATTTGTAGCTCTCACAAAGGTGGTTAATGTAGCAGCAAGTAGATGTGTTTTTTCTTTAAAAAACATGGACATGGTTGAGTTGACTGGTGCAAGGATTTGGTGGGTGTGATTGGGCCCCACCTCCCCTGGAAGCACACAATGTAGGAAACTATCAGGTGCAGAATGGGGTATATCAATTAATTACTCTCACCTGGTGGGCAAGTGGGATTTGGGAGGACCCAGTGGTGTTAGGCTGCCACTGCCCCAATTCTAATAGTTCTGGAAAGCAGTAGCGTTGGAAACACACTCAGTCCCTCTGGAAAGCTTGTTCTGAACCTGGAAGGAATTCTGCATCTTGGGAGTATCAGGAGACCAGGTGCTGTCATCCAGGTCAGTGTGATTTGGGCAATATGAAGCAGAGTCAATGCTGAAAGGGAGCATTGTGGCTTTTGCCTGGATGTGGGCAGGGGGACTGACACAAACTATAGTAATCAAAACGTGTTAGCAATTCCAGGGTCCTGTAAAGGAGATTGGTGCGAGGCTGACTTGGCCAAGCTAGATCAGTAGTGTTAGTCAGTCATGACTATTTGCTGAAAACCAGCAAAACACTGTACTGTGTTGTGCCGGTGGCATGGTAACCACATTGAATATCAGTGGGGGTTTAGGGACTAATTTGTCCTTTTTTTGTCTTATTTTCTCCTTATTTTACCTTTTTTAATGTTAGGAAGTATGGCTGGAAGTGATGTTTTTACTATTTCCACCACACACATTTCCATCTTGGCCACAATGCTGCAAAAGTAGGTGTATAGCTCTCTCCTGGTGGTGATTCCAAACACCGAAATGTGAGCAGGTACCTTATTGTGCGTGATGCAGAATTAAATGCATATTTGTTGACATATCAATGTATTACAGCGTTACATTAGTTAGATTCTTAAATAAGGGCCACATAATGTTTTTTTTATTATCATCCTTCATAACCTAAATGTTAATAATTAGATCACACAAATGGTGCCTTCTTCCCCAAAGCACACTTAACCTCTCTTTATAATTGAAGCATTTTTTTTTATTAATGAGGTTCCCCACCTTTAAAGTTTCTTGAGTTGTCCTATGTCCTTTTAACAGCCCCCAAAACTGTACCACATATTCAGTATTGAATATATGTTAACATTCCCTGTTTATAATATGGAAAAGTAGTTAGAACAGCATTCATTGTTTTTTGTTTAAACGGTGTTGGGCGACTTCATTTTGCACCCCAGTTTGTACACAGAGAGCCTGATTCATTAAGGAAAATAAAGCAAAAACCATGTTGCATTGGAGGGGAGGTAAAGTTAAAATGTAAGCACTGATTTATAGTTGGGGTAGGGCATGTCCTAGATCAACTTTAAATTTTAGTGTAAAAATAAAGCTATCAAGTATTTGTGTGTTACATGAAAAAAGAGCCAGTACTTAACTTATGTGCAAAATAATAAACTAATTTGCACCCCTTGCCATTGTGACATGGTTTTTATATATATATATATATATATATATATATATATATATATATATATATACACAACTAGGGTGAGTCAACAATGATCCATACAGTTATATCAAAGCTTCTGTTGGCCACACTGTGTTATCATTGCTTTCTGCACTAGGGGCCTGATTCATTAAGGATCCTAACTTAAGAAACTTCTTATTTCAGTCTCCTGGAAAAAACCATGTTACAATGCAAGGGGAGCAAATTAGTATTTTGTTTTGCACATAAGTTAAATACTGACTGTTTTTTCATGTAGCACACAAATATCAACTTAAAATTTCAGTGTACAAATAAGCTATCAAGTATTTGTGTGCTACATGAAAAAACTTAATGAATCAGGCCCTAGATCGTTGTCTCTCTAGTCACTGCTGTGCAGATTTGAACATGTTACGTAAGTTCAATTATGTCTGCATTGATATTTATCAAAGACTTTGTGCACAGTATGGAGAAAGTGTTTTGTCGCGAAGAAGTGGGTATGAATGGATAGAGAAGTTCAAAGAAGGTCGTACAAGTGTCAGCGATGAAGAAGGAGCCGGCGGCCCGTCAACGTCCACGACTGATGAGAACTTTGAGCCTGCACACAAACTTATTCTGTTGGATAGACGAGTGACAGTGTATTATGTTGTAAATCATTTGCACATCAGCCATGGCTCTGCCTATGCAATAATCCAGGACAGACTTGGGTTTCGAAAAGTTTGTGCGAGATGGGTGCTGAAATAGCTCACGGCGGAGCACAAACAGAACCATTTGGACATCTGCAAACAAAATTTGGGCCGATACTTTAAGGAAGATGAAAGTTTCTTAAAAAGAATCATTACTGATGATGAGACACGGATTCATCACTACGAGCCTGAGTGTAAATGGCAGAGTATGGAATGGAAACATCCTCAATCGTCATCAAAAAAAAGTTCAAAGTCAACCATCAGGTGGAAAATTGATGCTTACAGTTTCCTGGGATTCTCAAGGGCCAGTATTGAAACATTTTCAGGAATAAGGTTCAACAATCAACAGTGTTCGTTGCAGTGAGATGCTCACTGAAGAGCTGAAGCCTAAAATTCAAACAAAATGTAGAGGACTGCAATCCAGGGGTGTTGTGTTATTGTATGACAATGCAGGTTCGCTCACCACTGCTCATACTATTAACACTCTACAAAAACTTTGTTTTGAGGTGTTAAAGCATCCTCCCTATAGTCCTGGTCCTGCCCCACTATCACCTGTTTGGACCTCTGAAAGAAGCCCTAAGCGGACGAAGATTCACGCCTGATGAAGAGGTGAAGACAGAGGTGCATTCGTGGCGCAGCTCTGCCTAAAACAGTTTCTAAAGAGGCAATACAAAAGCTTGTTGACAGATGGACAAAGCATATATTGAAATGCAGGGAGTTTAAGTTGAAAAATATTGTATTTGTCTTTTCTGAAAGTTGATTAAAACAAAATCTACAGCCAGAGTGCGGATAATTTTTGACTCACCCATATATATATATATATATATATATATATATATATATATATATATATAATCAAATAGTGTCTTTACTTCCTTTTTAAATATTTGCAGGTTAAAAAGTCCTATTAAATGCACATACTGCATGAAGGTACTTAAATATATCTGTTTATCTGATATATTTAGACAGCATATATCCCATTTTTCCCTTCTGCATCCATTCCTGCACCACTCTTAATATGCTGAAATCTGCCTGGATGTTTTAAGTACATCCTCAGTATTGACCAATCCTGCCCTACAGAAATAATATTTTATCATCTTAATCTCGCAGAGCTCTTTGCAGTTTTGTGCATCTATCAGTTTTGCAAATATCTTGCTGGCACAAATATTTTTGGAAGAATCTGACATATTTTCGTATTATTTATGTAACATGCTGTCAAAGACACGTTTGTAGTTGTGTTTTTTTATGGGATTAGTTTTTCACATTCCTCTACTCGCAGCATGGTAGATACCAAGTTGAAGTTTCTCTAAGTGCAAACGTTTTAAAAACGAATGCACGTACATCGGGAATACGCATGTCTGTATTCAACAAGGAGCGGATCTGAGGAGACGTCTGTTGATGAATTCGGGTCTAGGTCCACTTTGCTCTAACAGTATATACACTGCAATATATATTTGTATATATAATATACTACAGGAAACATCTAATACATATGTCATTGTATTGTTTGTTCATTGTATAACTATGCATTGTGTATTCTAAAGGGGGAATTCAAATCGGACATGCTCAACGCGGCGTCAATGCTATTACCGTTAATACTGTAATTTTAACCCTGATTTTCAGAGTGGTTCTACGGAAGAGTCAATTTATTCTGCTTGTGGGAGTAGAAATTTACACATTTCTCCAGCAGAATTTGCCCACAAGCGTTCTGCATGTAATTCCCCCATAATTATCATTTCACCTGGATTTCTCCATATCGTTTGTGTTCCACCCAGACCACAACAGAGAGCAGAATGAGTGGACAATGTTGTCCCCCCAGTTCTATTTATAGACTATAAATTCCATGGAAAACATAATTTGCAAACACAGTCCAAAATAGCAAAGTGGAACTTAAAGATAATATTGCTGGAACTTCTCACCTCTGGGAAATGTCTTTATATGCAGTGACATTCAGTCCATGCGAAATTCTACAGGCACTATGCTCATCTCTATTGTATTTAGTTTACACTTTTATTACACTTTTATTAAATAAAAAAATCTAACTATAGATACAGTGCTGCATTACATAAATTCCCAGGCAATGTTTAAAATAGACGACCTTTGGAATGTTCTTATATTTATTATGCAATGCCCTTTGGAACGTTTTTCAGTTTTAAAAAGATGTTTTCAGATACGCATTTAAGATGTGTTTCATGTAATTCTAAAATGCCTTAAGATGCTCGGTGGAGAAACCTCTCAAGCACAAAACATGTAGGGCCTGAGTCATTAAGGAGAGCAAAGCAAAAAAAAAAAGGAGTAACTTTGAACCTGGGCAAAACCATGCTGCATTGGAGAGGGGGTAAATTTTAAATGTGGGGACAGATTTATAATTGGGGTAGGACATGTCCTAGATCAACTTTAAATTTCAGTGTAAAAATAAAGCTATTAAATTAGTATTTGTGTGCTACATGAAAAAGTAGGCAGTATATTCCTAATGGGCAAAATAATAAACTAAGTTGCACCCCTTACATTAGTAACATGGTTTGTCCAGGAGCAAACTTACTCCTTTTTTTTGCTTTGCTCTCCTTAATGACTCGTAGAGTACATGCAGCTACCCGTGAATATGGTGGCTCTTAGTGAACTGGCTTATGACATAGCCTTTAGCAAGGACAAAGATATGAAAAATGTATAAACTTAAATACATGATAACAACATTAAGGGCCCTATTTACAGTTGGGAGCAGAGCAAAAAGAAAGGTCAAATCTGTTCCTGACCAAACCATTGTTGCAATGCAAGGGTGCAAACTCATTCCTTTTTTGCATGCAGGGACTATACTGGCTGCATTGCATGTAGCAAACAGCTTTATATTCACACTGCAATTTGGAGTTGAGATAGGACACACTTCATCTCAACTCTAAATTATCCTGCACATATTAAATTTGCCCCCGCCCCCCCCCCCACCCCGCTGTACAATATTGTTTTTCAAAGCTGCAAATTTGCTTATTTTTTGAATAGAGCATAATTGACTACCCTCCCAGAATAGCAGGAGAGGGCAATATATATATATGTATATATTTCTCACATCCGGCCCTACCTATCTCAGGATGCCACCCAAACCATTATCCATGCTCTCATCAATTCCCGTCTTGATTACTGTAACCTTCTCCTCACCACCCTCCGTTGCTCCCACCTCGCCGCCCTTCACTATATACTCAACGCAGCTACGAGACTTATCTTCCTTCCACGCCGTTCTTTCTCTGCCTCCCCTCTCTGCCTTGCCTTACACTGGCTCCCTTTCCTCTTTAAACTCCTCACCCTCACTTGCAAGGCCCTCTCCCAGTCCACTGCACCTTATATCTCTAACCTCCTCTCCATTCACACTCCCGTCCATTCCCTGCGCTCTGTCAATGACCATCGCCTCTCCTCCGCACTGATCACCTCATCCCATGCCAAATTCAAGATTTCTCCCGTGCTGTTCCCCTTCACTGGAAAGACATCCCTCGCACCATCCGTCTGTTTCCTAATCTGGGCACCTTCAAAAGGGCTCTCAAAACCCATTTGCTCCTCAAAGCCTTCCAGCCATCCACCTAATCTTCTCCATCCTTCTTCTCCTTCTCCTTCTTGTTCGTATTCCTCTTGCGCCTGTTCCCCTCCACTGCCTCCTCTCGTGCCTGCTGTCTGTTTCCCCTCCCTTTAGTATGTAAGCTCTTACGAGCAGGACCCTCTTCCATTCTTAATTCCATTTCTTCTTCTCCAATGTCACTGTTCTAGCTATGCTTGGAGATATTGGAGTCTTGGTTTTACTTGTCTTGTTCTATACTGTTGTACTCTGTATGGTTCTTTGTTCGTACTGTACTTTGTATTTTGTATTTTGTGCAGTGCTGCGGAAACCTTGTGACACCATATAAATAAAGATTACTAATAAAAAAATACTAATAATAATAATATATACATGCATTAGGTGGAATTTATCAAACAAAGTGAATACATTCTTGTTAATCAATATGATAAGTCACAGACTATTCACAATGCACAAATGTGTTATAACTTGTGTAATTGATGTACGTGTGACATAAACCTGGATCCTATGTTACTGGTGCAGAGCTGGACGTCTCTTGCAATGTGAACACTTCAGCATATGGGCAAAAATTTGCTATTTTTTACGTGCAGCTTTCTTTTTATGTAAATTACGTCCAATTTGCATACAATTCAGCAGCTGTTCTTAAATATTGTAAACACTTCTTTATCTGTTTGTGCATTCTTACTCCCTAGTCTCTAATACTCATAATTTTCAGACTTCCTATATGTTACTGCAAATTTAAATAATGGATATAAACCATACTTGCCGACTTTCTTCAGCTCCCTTCTGGGAGCCAGGCAGTGGAGGAGGACGGGACGGCCAAAATCGCAGCATTTTGGCCCCGCCCCCAGTGACGTCATGATGCAAAAGCGTCATTTGACAGCGGCCAAACGCCGCGATTCACCGGGAATCGCGGTGTTTGGGATCTAATTCTGACCACTTCACTAGGAAGTGGGGCATTTCCTAGTGAAGTAGGCAGAATTCGGGAGATTGCCACACTCACCCGGGAGTCCGGGAGACTCTCGCAAAATGCGGGAGTCTCCCGGACATTTCGGGAGAGTTGGCAAGTATGAAATAAACATTTTCCTGGTTTGTTTTACTATCCCAAACTGACAACATGAAACGCAAATCATTAGTATATTTCTCCCCTGTGTTATCCTGGTAATAAAGTACGTACTATAAAATGTTTATGTGTAACTTTTACAGGTTTACTTATTACAGCATCATACTACTGTAGTACACAAACTGTAGTTCTTACTCATTCTTTAACACATCCTCAAAGGCAACCATAAAGGGCTCACTGTGTATGTTCCCACAATCTTCACATCAACCTTAAAATTCTTAAACACTTATATCCAAATAAACACACGGAGTCACGTATAATTTGCTAAAAATGGAAGGACATTTATTATTATTTTAGTATTAAACTAAACCTATGGTAGCGGAGAAAGGACGCTGTGGTACAGCTCCCAGGCTGATACAACTAGATAACGTGGGAACTGGCGCAAACCGCCGTACATCCACTAACCATGGGGAACACATCCCAAACTATCATGCGCTGAATTGGCGTCAGAGTGACTGCCCCTTCTAAACTCACGCTGCCCTCCTTCACCGAGCCGGACAGGGACCCTCCTCACGAAGGACCAAAAAAAGGAGTTACTGGTGCCTCTAAGGGGACAGTGGCCTGCGGCCAACTACCTGTGCGCCCACTAATCAGCCGCTGAACGCAGTGCCTTCCTACCGCAAACCTTAACACACAAGTTCCTTAAACTAAGGAGTGGGTGGGTGGGATCTCGTCCTGCAGAGTGAGCAGGGCCGGTGCTAGGGTCCATGGCGCCCGAGGCACTTTGTCAAAATCGGCGCTCCCCCCCCCCCCCCCGCAAAAATCGGTGCCCCGCCCCCCCGCCGCAGGAACACTTTGAAAATCGGCGCCCTCCTCCCCCCTCCCCGTCTTTCCTTACCTTGCCTCAACACCGCCGCTTCTCTGCTCCGTCTGCTCCCCTCCACTCACTGACACTGTCGGGCCGTGATGATGATGTCACGGCCGACAGTCAGTGAGTGGAGGGGAGGAGACAGAGCAGAGAGGAGGCGGAGGTGAGCAATAGCGGAGGGGAGCAATAGCCTCTTCCCCCCTCCCCGTGGATGTATCTGAATGCTGTGCGGCGGCCGTGAAAGGTCAGCGGTCGCCGCACAGTTTTAAAGTAATTTTCATTCTGTGGCGCCCTCCAGAGCCCGGCACCCTAGGCAAGTGCCTAACCTTGCCTAATGGGAGCGCCGGGCCTGAGAGTGAGACAAACCAGGAAGTGCTGTCTGCTATATCCAATCCAGGCCCCTCCCACAGGAACTACCATTGGTCGGGCCCCACCCGATGTTAACCCCTTCAGGTAAGTGTTCAGCCTGTTACAACCCTGTCGCCCTTTAAGTGCGTTCATCCTAAAAGTCTCACTTGTCATTATATCTCAGAGCTGTATTTCCCCTCTGGAACACAGAGGGGAAATACAGCTCAATGCTGCAGCAAAAGTGTTGTGTTTACATACTGTATTTCTGCTATAAGGTATCAAAAAAACATAACAATGCTTTTCAAATGATTTAATTATGAATTTGTTCTCAAAGCATCCTAGCAGCGTCGTGCACTATGTACTTAAAGAGAAAGCTTACAGTTCTAATATTTGGAACACTGCAGGCAATTTTGAATTTGACGCAAAGGGAAGCATACGCATGCTAAGAAGTGTGTGCTTACGGATCCATTTGCTTACATTATTTTCTGAACATTGACGTTAAAGAAAGTTTACTCAGCTTTAGGAATGCATGTTTAACGTGGAAACTTAAAATCCATGTGTACGAGCCATTAAAGTGGCCTTGTCACCTACATAGAGTGGATTATGCCATTTTCTTGCGGGAACCGATAATTAAACAGTCTATCAGTTCACTAGTGTGATTATTCGTTACCATTTTCATGCATTATACATAGAGATGCTCACTGACCCCCATGAACTGGTTTTGGTTTTGGATCTGGATTAACTTCGTATTTTGGTTTTGGCAAAACCGCCCTCGTGTGTTTTGGTTTTGGTTTTGTATTTTTTAGAAAAAAAACTAAAATATGCTACAATCATATAATTTTGCTCTTTTTTTGTTCCTACATTATTATTAACCTCAATAACATTAATTTTAAAGTCATTTGCCGTCAATTTTGACCACCTCACAGGTCACATTATTATTTTCATACACTTTCGGACAAATACTGCAGCGACCTGGCTGGATGGTAAGCGACAGAGCAATGACACAAACCCACTGCGTTTCCTAGCACATCTAGGACACATTGGCACACAGTAGTAGCAGAAAAGAAAAATGGTGCAAGATGGAATTGTCCTTGGGACCGCCGTTATGTTGGATTTTAAAAAGGAATCCAAAACTAGCGAGATCCGACGACGCAACGATGACGTTTCGCCTCATTTTCAAATCCGAAAAAGGGCGAAAGTACCGACCGGCTCCGCTCTGTACTCGAATCTGCTAAGTTCGGGTGTGTTTGGTTCTCGGGGAACCGAGCATCTCTAATTATACATAACTACAGTGTTAATTGTAGGAAGAGCTATTTTACTTGGTCCTATTGTACTCAGGTAAAATGATTACGTTCCCACACATAAACCTGGCCTATTTTATGTATGCAAAGTCCCAAAGCTTTTAGTGCAAATCAATCCTTGACTGGTGGCTCAGAGGAATTCCGTGTAATGATTTACTGTTACTTTGAACAGGTGAAAAGATCAGATGCTATTTTCTTAAGCTTCATTTTTTTTTCTCAGCTTGAACCTTAAGCCAATATCAGACACCGCAGTTTATTCATCAATCAGTTTTACCAAGCATCACTCTCAGTATGGTCTGGCTGAATCACAGGACTAGCGTTAATAATTTTCTTGTTAAGTGGATATTCTCTCAGAATACTTAAAAAATTGAAGACGCTGCGTCTCTTTTCCACTGCCCTACTTTTGCCTTTATGCTCTACACATTTTATATAAGGATGTTTTTATTGCTTACGCAATGGTAGTTATTGATGATGTTGAAAAGCTGCTCGGGTATGTTGGTGCTTGGAGAACTACAAGTGCCAATGATACCCATGGCTGCCATGCACCTGAATGCCCTGGCATCAAGGAACTATTGGGACCTGCAGAGCACCTGTAAAAAATACACTGAAATATGCTCACTGTGACAAAGTCCACCTTTCACGCCATTGGTTTAAAAACCCACATGTGACATATGTCAGCATCTATTAAATACAGAGTGGCTTTGTTCTGATTGGTCAGAGCATGGGAAAGCCGCTATGTATTGGTTAGCAGTGGTGAGCTACCATTGCTACATTTTAATGCAATATAAAAAGTCACATACTCTGCATAAACATTTTATGGGAGATTATTTGTTACATTGTTCTAGTATAATATAATTTTATTTGTTTGGACACAAATAGCTAAAGGCACGGAATGACAAACACTATCTTAGTTCTAGATTAAATATGTGATCTCAAATGACATTTATTTTTTTACACTCTCCATTGGCTTTGTCAAGAACATACAAATTAAATTAAACTTACGGTATAACTGGAAATATTATATAAGAATTGTGCTGAAATAAGGGGTTGCTTTCACTTTACTCAGTCTGTACTTCGTTTTTTACAAAATATGGACTAGAACTAGTTCTTTTATAGCCCTTCAGATGTTCCCCAGAGAAAGGGAGAATATCTCATTACATGGGGATTACATTTACACTATAATTGTAAATGTGTCCTTATGTAATTCTGGTGTACTGGAGAACCCTATATGTTAATGCCATAGCCCTCTGAAATGTGACGATATATACACACGTGCTAATGTCAGCTCCTATGTAAGAGAATTCAGTACGTTTCCCCATGAAGCACAGGTTCTGGTGTTAGAGATGGATAGAACTTTACCTTAGTCCAGAATACACAGTCACATATAGAGCCATTCAGTAACATCAGGACCGACTAATATAACTGCAAATTGAAGATTGCCGTATACTGTATGTACACTTTAGTTATTGTCAATTATGTGATACTATGCTATCCTGTCCCATGTTAGACATATATATATATATATATATATATATATATATATATATATATATATATATACATCAAATACAATGTCATCCTATATTTAGAAAAATCAGATAAACAATAATCAATATAATCAATAAAGGGGTACAGATCAGCAACATAATATTAATATATATCTAATCAAACATAGCAGCATCACCATAACAGGCCAGGAAAGATAACACAGACCACACACAATCAGAACTGGGGGCCTGCTTCAGTAAGGAAAGTTAACACGGTAAGCCCAATAAGCACAACATAAGGGTGCCACACTTACCGGGACACCCCACCAGCCTGTCTTTGCCGAAAAAATGTTTTCATCAGGGGTGTTGTAACCAGGGGCGGACTGGCCCACCGGGGAGCCGGGGTATTACCCGGTGGTCCCTGACACCTGATGGCTCCACCGTCCTCATTGGTGGGGTGGAGCAAGGTATTAAAAAAAAAAACCTTACCTGATCGCAGCGCTGGCGCCCCTCCTTCCTCCTCCCTGCTCCGTTCACACTGAATGTCGGGTGTGACATCATCACGTCATGCCCGACAGCCAGCAAGCAAGAAGACAGAAGACAAGAAGAGAAGAATAGAGAAGTGAAAAAAGAAGCCAATAGGAAAAGTAGGGGACGAAAGCAGGATGGCACAGAGTGATGAAGGGAGGGGATGGGGGAAAGTAGGATGGTACAGAGTGATGAAGGGAGGGGATGGGGGAAAGCAGGATGGCACAGAGTGATGAAGGGAGGGGATGGGGAAAGCAGGATGGCACAGAGTGATGAAGGGAGGGGATGGGGGAAAGCAGGATGGTACAGAGTGATGAAGGGAGGGGATGGGGGAAAGCAGGATGGTACAGAGTGATGAAGGGAGGGGATGGGGGAAAGCAGGATGGCACAGAGTGATGAAGGGAGGGGATGGGGAAAGCAGGATGGCACAGAGTGATGAAGGGGGCAGCAGGATGGCACAGAGTGAAGAAGGGGGCAGCAGGATGGCACAGAGTGATGAAGGGGGGAAGCAGGATGGCACAGAGTGAAGAAGGGGGGAAGCAGGATGGCACAGAGGGATGAAGGGGGGGAGCTGAATGGCACAGAGTGATGAAGGAGGGGGCAAGGATGGCACAGGGTGATGAAGGGGGGAAAGCAGGATGGCACAGTGTGATGAAGGGGGGCCAGGAGAAGGTGGGAGCAAAAGCAGCATGGAGGGCGCAATGTGAGCATAAGGGGGAACAGCATGGTGAAGAAGAGGCACAGTAATGTGTGTTTGATGGCACAGGGGGCTTGTGGCAATGTAATGTGTGTGATGGCACAGGGGGCTTGTGGCAATGTAATGTGTGTGGGTTGTGGTACGGCTTAACGGTGCTGACTATACCGACAACACTTACCCCGACATCTTCAGTCCGGACGGCTGATTCCCGACAAGGATCCATGACGACTGTTCTGTGAAGCAACTTCAGCCAATCACGATGAAGGAAGACGGCGGTGGGACATGATGATGCCAGTGACATAGGTGACGCTGTTAACCCTGCTCTTAAGGGGGTAATGTAAGTATGCCATGTACAATGTACAACACTTTGTAAAGTACATTGTACATACTCGAATACTTACATTACCCCCTTAAGAGCAGCGTTAACAGCGTTGCCTATGTCACTGACGTCATCATGTCCCGCCGCCATCTTCCTTCAACGTAATTGGCTACAGTCGCTTTACAGAACAGTCATCATGGATCCTTGTCGGGAATCAGATGTCCAGACTGAAGATGTCGGGGTAAGTGTTGTCAGTGTAATCAGCATCTATATGCTGGCTAGCACCGTGTGTGTGAGGTACGTGGTAGCTAATCAATGGGTGCTATTTTGTTTATGGGGTGATGGTGAGGCAATTTAATTTGATAGTGGGGACTATTAATTTAAGATGGGGTGGTTTGGGGACTATTAATTGAATGTGGGGCTGAGTTTGGGGAGCATGAGGTTTTTTTATTTAATGTGAATATGAATTATTTAATGGCAGTGACGGTTGTGGGAAATAGGTATATTTATTACACGGAAATGCTATTAATTTATTGCTGGAGCTGTTTGGAGGGAGAGAAATAGGTTTATTTATTAAACAGAAATACTATTCCTTTAATGTTGGGGTTAGTTGGAGGGATATAGATCTATTTATTAAATGGAATATTATTATTTTACTGTTGGGGCTGGAGTAAGGCCTAAGTATTACTTATGGGTCCTATTGATTTAACGCTGGGGTTAGTTGGAATTTTCTAAATGTACCCTTTTTTTTCCCAAATAGGGCACCCAACATTCCAGGACCTAGATAAGCCGCAACTAAAGAAACCTGCAGCAACAGGTGGTGAAAGTTAGAAGAACAGATAGGAGAGAGCAGGATAGTTCTGATTCTAGTGGGACAATCCCAATTTTTGGTGACTGTTCTGCCCAACCTAAGGGACAGGTCAAGACTGTGTACTCTTTATATACACACTGCATTCTTTATATACTACACTACGGTGCTAGCTGTCCTTCGTTGGCTGACCACTCCCCCTCTAGTGTCTATTCTCACCTCTATGATGACTGGCCACACCCCCTCTGGTGGGCCTCTATGACTGTATTCCCACTGTAGGCCCTTCATACCCCAGTCCAACACTGTAACACTATGAAATTCACGTGTCCCAGTGTTTGAAGTCCCAGAAGAAAGGTAGGAAATATAAACAAATATGCCCTAAACCCTATAGAGATGTAGTTGGGATCCTTGAACCAGACAAATCCTGTGAATTCTTAACATCCCTGAATTAATCTACTCCCCTCTAGGTCTCAGCTAATTACTGTATGCAGCTACTTTTATATAATGCTTCACATTGGGTGGAAATAAATGAAAATTAACAGGAAAAAGTACACATAATGGATCTGGAACAAATTACTTAAACACTTTCAAATTAAAGATTTAGATGATTGTGCTGGCAGGAATCCTCATAGATTAGCTTAATTAATTCATTCATTTGCCACTGCTGGCATGAACAAAACCTTTAAACTTTACATATTTATGCCTTTTACTCTTCTACACCAGTTTTTTCCTCAGATCATTTTTAAAAGGCATCAGGGATCTAAATGTGCAAATGAATATAATGTACAATATACTCTTATACTGTTATATATGTTTTTATACCACACAGGGGCAGACTGGCCATCTGGCTGTTCTGGCAAATGCCAGAAGGGTTGATGGCTAGATGGGCCCATGCGGGGGCAGATTGGCGATTTCTTTTGTCCCGGTTCCCAGTATTGCAGTCCCTAGCTAATGGGGCCGGACCTAGCCTATCAGTGGCTTCCTGGTGGCTGGCTCCTCCCAGGAGGATCTGCCCAGCTCTGCTCCGTCCCCAACCATCCTGATCCCGGTGGGTGCGCACATCTTGCATCAGACGGTCTAAGCTGACAGCTCCCACTCCCTCCTCGCCGAGGCCCTGTAGGAGGACAGAACATGCCATAATCAGGTGTGTTGATGTATTTTCTCATGCTGCAATGTATTTTTTTAACCACCCTTTCTTGAACTTGGGACACTACTCTGTGGTATAATGTGATTTGGGGCACTACTTTATAGCATAATTTGATTTAAGGGCTCTATAGTGGCTTAATATCAATGGGGGGGAACACACAGGCCTAAGGGATGTGTGGTCGCGCCCTTTTTGGCACACAGTTTCTTCCTACTCATCTATGGAGGGGGAACCCCAAAAGTTCACTGTACCTGGACTGCAGATTTCTCTTGGCGGTCCTGTACCATCAAGCTGCACGTAATGCATTTGTATCTCACGGGAAACCGTATAACAATGATTTTTGCACAAAGTACTGTAATTATTAATATTATTATTATCTGAATCAGAGGTGGGCTTGTGCGCTTTAAATGCCAGGGCTGATTTTTAGCCCCAGCCCTGATCTGATGCTGCATATGAAATATGTGGATAGAAAAAGTCTATACACCCTTACTGACATTGCAGAAGTTCGTGATGTAGAGCCTGAAATCAAGATAAATCATGATAGACCTTTTCCACCTTTAATGTGACCTTGCAACCAACCAAATTGAAGTGAAAAACTAATGCTCAATTTTTAGGAGAAGGCTTTACATTTGAAACACCTGCAATTTCAATAAAGATATGCAGACTTGTTATATCCACTATATGTATATGTATGTATATATATATATATATATATATATATAAATAACATTACCCAATCAGGGGCGCACGCAGGATTGTCAGGGGGGGTTCCCCCCCCCCTCCCCTGAAAACAAAAAAAAACAAAACACGAGTGAGAGCAGCAGCTCCCTATCGGCAGCGCTGTCCTATACAGCAGCCACGGTGCTGCCAAAGAAGCGTCCGCGGCGGTGCTGTATACAATACAGCACCGCCACAGACGCTTCTTTGACAGCGCCGCGGCACCTGTATAGGATAGTGCCGCTATGGCAGCCACATAGTTAGCGCAGGGGGGAGCTGCGTGCGCCACTGCCAATTACGTGGAAGGCAGACCACACAAGAGCGAACTTACTAAAATAATATATAATATAAAATAAGAGACTCAGGAACTCATGCTTTACTTAGTAGTCTGTCGGAATTCACAAGCTGTTAGGACTTTCTTTATTAACTAAGAGCAATATACTCGACCTAGAACATTAAAAAGACATTACAAAATGTTTTAAGTCATCAAGAACGATTTGCACTACTGTAGTTTATTTAATGCATCTTATTTATTTAAAAATTGTTAGAGTTTTTCTTGTGTGCTAAATCTATTGAGGTCATGATTCTGTGTTAACCAATCTTAATATTGTTCAATAGAAGTGATATCTATTGGCAGAACCTTTTCGTTGTCTCTGAAAGGTGTCAGCAGAGTCGGACATGGATGTTAAGCCACACACGTTTGAACTGAAGCAAGGTGTCGGATTATTGAAGAACTTATATCAAGATGAATCAATCAAGTATATTCCAGTCCAGATTTTAACAGGAACACATTTAGCAAGTGTGTGTCAGCCGTCGCGGGGACCGCAGGCACCGCCGCGACTCTCTAGCCTCTCCACACTGAGAGACTCATTAGGAAATGTTTTAAGAAATTTCCCACTAAGCCTGGATGTCGGGGTTCCTTGACCCCTCCTCAAGGGGGGGGTACTGTCAGCAGCCACGGCGGCCGCAGGCACCGCCGCGACTCTGTTGGCTCTGCTGGTGGCGTTCCGGCCATCGCTATGATGACCGGGGTGTCACTTCCGGGTCCTTCATCCAGGATGCCTCGGTCTCCCTGCCGCCGCGTGGCCAGCTGTCAAACAGCCGGGCGCGTACACGCAGGGCTGTGCAGCATCAGCCAATTATGGCTGATTAGTTTTAGGATCCTGCTGGCACTCTGCCTTGTCATTGGCTACAGGGCCTGTACTTAATTATGCAACTGCTGGAGCACTGGCAGGGCTCTTGCCCTGATTGGTAATCTGTACTATAATAGGCAGTGAGGACTGAGCCTCACTGGCGGTTATAGCATCCTGTCTCAGTACTGCTGCCTGCTCCTGTGCTAGTTTGGTGTTTTGTCTGTGTATGACCTCTGCCTGTTCCTGGACCCTGAACTATTGCCTGTGACCCTGACCTTTTGCCTGTACCCGGACTCCAAACCATTGCCTGTGAACCTGACCTTTTGCCTGCACCCGGGCTCTGAACCATTGCCGGTGACCTAGACCCTGCTTGTACCTGACGTCTCCACCTGTGCTCTGTCCGGTCCACAGATCTCTGGCCTGTCCTTACTCCGTGTACTACCTCCTGTACCTGTGCTCTCGAAGAAAAGAAGATTGAGCTCGCACAAAGTCTTCTTTATCCTTAACACTTCTTTTGTGGTCTCTGTGAGTGCCATGTACTCCATCTCAGTGCTGGATAGGGCAACAGTGGGTTGCTTTCTGCTTGCCCAGCTGACAACTGCACCTGGAAAAGAAACAAACAGGTACCCTCTGTTGGAACGACGGTCATCCTCATCTGATCCCCACTCAGCATCACAGAAAGTCTCTAAAGTTGAATTTTTGGACTTTATAAAACCCAACTTTAAGGCACTCATAGATTTTAGGTATCTTAGAATACTTTTCTGCGATCCAATGTTGTTTCCCAGGTTTGAATGCATATTGGCTCATAGCTTGTGTGATATCGGGAAGAGTCCCAATATTAGCACTCCTTAAGCTTCCAACAGGACTTTGGTAAGGGATTTGTTGAATTTCCTCTATCTCTTTGCTGCTCGTTGCTGACATTGTTTTTGTCATTTTTAAGCTTTTATCAATGTGAGTGCTGACTGGCTTTACATTAGACATTCCATACTTAGTAAGTATTGCCTCAATATAAGTCTGTTGACCAATTGTAACAGTCCTAGTTCTCACATTTTGTACAATCCTCATGCCTAATAATTGATGTGCAAGTCCAAAATCTTTTAATCTGAATTTCCGTTTCACCAGATGCTTTATACTGGTGATGTGCCTCTCTTGGCCTGCTAGCAACAGATAATCTACTTATACCACTACGATGAACAATTTTCCTTCTAGAATTTTATGATATAAGCAGTGATCAGTCTCTGACCTAATAAAGTCCATCCATTTCTTTAGAATGCAGACTTTTCCCACTTGGAATACACCACAATTATAATGTTCAGATGGCTCGATATAAACCTGTTCAAATAACTCCCCATTTAAGAATACTGAATCAAAATAAAGCTGCTACAGTAATAGATCATGGATTGTAGAAATGGCAATGACTAAGCTCAAGGTTCTGTATCTTGTAACAGACGAGAAGATCTCTACGTACTTGATCCCGGATTTTGGGGTGTATCCCCTGGCAACAAGGCTGGTTTTATAGTGGGCAATGGTTCCATCTGCATTTACCTTTTTACAAACGATCTTCTTGTGCTTGATAGTTTTATGGTTACTCGACCTGTCAACTACAGTCCATGATTTGCTGTCTTCCAGAGCTGTCAACTCTGTATATATTGCCTACTTCTATCCTTCCCAGTCTTGGCTTGATTTTGCCTAATGCATGTTTTGTATGTTAGCAAATTCCTTGCAATATCTCCTGGGGGGAACTTCTCTTTTGCTTCTCACAGAAGTCCTGCTTTCCGCATTAACACCCTCCCCTTCAGACACGTTTTCCACTGCGTATATATCCAGTGTTACAAACTTTTGCTGTGGTTGTTGTTCCCCCATTTCGTTAGGTGGCGTCATTTTGTGAAACACCGAATCTCTGGATTTTATGAGTCGTTTATTTGTAATGTCCCAAAGTCTGTACCCTTTACTCTTCTGGCAGTATCCAAGAATGATACACTCCACTGACTTGTAACGTTCGTCTCTTTTCTTTTGGTATATGTGCATATGCCTTATACCCGAAGACACAGAGATTAGTGACACTTTTTTCCCAGACCACGCCTCCAGTGGCGTTTTGTTTTTCACAGCTACTGTGGGTGCATGGTTTTTAAGGTATTCTTCAGTGGAATCCTTTTTTCCAGGCCTGTGTCATTTAACATAGTCTGTGATCTTTCAACAATTGTTTGGTTTGCTCGCTCACTCACACAATTTTGCTCTGGGATATAGGCAATTGTTAGTTGATGCTGTATGCCATATCATTTTAGAGATTCAACTAAAGTCCTCTTGTCATATTCTCTGCCTTTGACAGATCTCAAGACTTTTAATTCCAGACCCGTTTGTGTCTCCACCAGGCTCCTGTTTTCTGCAATTTGTTGACAACTTCACTTTTAGCGTTAATGAAGCACAGATGTGTAATCCTTCTAACCTCATCAATGACATGAAATGTCTGTAGCCACTAATCGATTCCACCTTCATTGGACCCCACACATCAGTATGTACTAGAGCTAACTGTACTTCTGCTCTAGTAGCTGGCATTGGAGAAGAACAACGAGTTTGCTTACCCTTTACGCAACTGTAATATGCCGATCTATCAGAGCTGCTCACGGTGGTCCCTGTCACCATCCCATCAATGAGTTTCTGGACGTTGTCGTATCTCAGATAACTCAGCCGCTTATGCCACAGCTCCATGGATTGATGTGTACAGAAACTGCCATTGTGTTACGAAAACTGATCCACAAACTATGTCTTGCAATTATAGCCATGGAGCCAGGAATATGATGAAAAACATTGAACAGTTTATTGCAGAGAAAATAACTATCCAGGATGTGCTGAAATACAGGCAACCAATGTAGAGACTGACAGAGTGGCTCATCAGAGGAAGAACAGTTTGCAAGGAAAATCAATCTAGCTGCTGCGTGCATAATAGATTGTAGGGCTTTAAGTCTGAATTTGGGAAGACCAGTAAAGAGGGAATTGCAATAGTCGATGCGGGAGATGATGAGTGCATGGAGAATGTCGTTTTTACTGTTACTATGTATTTTTCAGACAGGAATAAAAGCTTCTCATTTTCATTCAGCAGCTGACATTATTCTTTAATTGGTTTGACTTTGTGAAACCTGTATATATTCAGGAAACCTTTCTTGATACTTGAAACTCTGATATCTAGACTGTGTTACAAACAGGATTAAAGGGTAGGTGTCTCCAAACACACAGATTGTGGATGTTTTATACTGTGTATATTCCATGTTAGATGCACATATCTCAGTTTGTCTATGGCAGATATCACAAATAACCAGGATAAGGGCACAGAGGGAATTATTTTGTTCTACAGCAGGAGAATTACAGGTTGCTGACCTCTGCTGAAAACTAAAGACTTCAATACACTGCGACCCCTTACAAATCCACCACACTGTATACTGTATCACATGAAATCAAAAACAGAACATACCTTAATCACATTAGTACACATTTGCTTTGAAAAAATAAACACACATACAAAGATTTTTTTAAATAACAAACTTTTTTTATAGCAAAAAAAACTCCACCAAAAATCAATTTGTAAACGTTTAACTAACGTAAAAAATAATAAACTATAATGCTTTTAAGCAATTCCAAATATTTTGTAATTTTTTTTCTCTTCATTTACATTTTTGCTATAAGGATGTGTGCAGGAGATATCTCTTCACCACCTGGTAAAAAATAGAAATAGAAATAATGAAGCAGGTCATGTAATATAGTAAAAATTACAACAACACCAAAAAATGTATTCAACTATGTACAAACTGGATGATATAGGCAACACGCTCATAACATTTAAAACGGACAATCACATTGCTAATGTACGAAATAACACTTTAAAACCTATACTACATTGCAAATAAATGTAAATGTTTTGAAAGGGTCAGTAAGACAATTTCAAATACCCGCGCACGCTTTTAAAATAATAAAAAAAATATTAAGACGCAGATGTTAAGGTTGCACCTCCCTCTTTAACACTCTTAGGGTCTGAGTCCTTAAAGAAAGTAAGGCAGAAAAAGGAGTAAATGTTTTCCGGGACAAACCATGTTACAATGCAAGGGGTGCAAATTAGTTTATTATTTTGCACATAAATTAAATACTGGATGTTTTTTCATGTATCACACAAATACTTGATAGCTTTATGTTTACAAAGAAATGTAATGTTGATCTAGGATGTGCCCTACCCCAACTAAAAAATCTGTCCCCACATTTTAAATTTACCTCCCCCTCCAATGCAACATGGTTGTGCCCAGTTGCAAAGTTACTTCTTTTTTATGCTTTGATCTTCTTAATGACTCAAGCACATAGAGTGAAATGGCACTATAGTAACCTTCCCCCCCCTCTTTAGTCTTGCATCGTGTTGTTTAATGAGTGGTGTCAAGTGTGCATGTGAACTGTCAATCATCCCATTAGATTGTGAGAGTGAATACTGTGTTTGGTCATCATTATCATCCATCAGTTACACCTGTCCTGAAGCAGATGCAAACCTTACATCTGAAAAGGAGATTACTACTGCCTAAGGCTGAACCATCTGCATGGGAACACTTGCTCTGTACTTTGGCTATATTCATCTGTCCCTTACGTCCCCCTTTCTGCTCTTCAAATCATAACCGACAGTAAATGTTGTTTGTGACCGTACATCAAATGCATGCAATTGCATTGCACGGAGCGATTTTAGGCAAAGTGCGACACACAATGGGATTTATGTCCTTAATGAATAAGGTCTCTATGTTTATTTATCAACAATGTGCAAATGGGATGTAACCCTTACAAGTAATCATCAATTAGCTTTTAATCATACCTCCCAACAGTTAGAGTCACAAAACTGGGACAAAATAAGCCCCAACCCCTGTTCCGTCCAAACTTAACCCACTTATTCAGAATAAATCCGCCCACTTCGGTTAAGCCCCACCCCTTCTGCATCCTGTGAATCGGTACAGGTGAGAGCTATGTCTTAATCGATCTGCAAGTAAGGCAATGAAAGCAAATGTCTGACCTGTAGTTATAGGTAACCGCACATTTGCACCGTTACACTTTGTTTGTATATAACGGCTGCACTAATTTTGCTATTACACCAAGTTTGTTGATGTTTCCTGACATCTAAAATGCTGTTATACATCTGCAGAGACAAATTTAATATCTTTTAACACCCCCCAATCTCCGCCACCTCCAAGCACAATCTTCACCTCTGAAAGATATTTAAATATCTTGTCCTGCATCACTAATCATGTATTTGGGGATTTGTATTTACAATTAAGCAATAATTGTAAATTGTGCAGGGAAGCAGGGAGGAGGGAACCGGGGCCCACAAGATGGTAGTCCCCCAAGCAGCGGGCCCCATTATCTCCACTGCACCTGCTGCACAAATGGTAGTTCCGCCACACTTTTGGGGACGCCACCGAGGACTGGTGCCAGGCAGTTTTGTCGTCTGCTCCTGCCCAGATAGAAGAAAATGCTGAGGGTTAATCGCTCGGCTCGGAATGCACTGTCCGTACTTCCCCTCTGTTGGCCACTCTCTGAGAGGCAGTTGATGGACCACCCTACCCCCTTCCCGCTACAGACTACAGGGAGCGTGGTGTGGAAGCAGAAGTATACAAAGAGGAAAGGACATGTGATCATCAACAGGTAAGTGGGGATGAATGCAGGATATAATATAATTGGTGGGAAGTTAGGCATGACAATTTGGAGTTAATTATGAGGGAGAAGGGGTTATTGATATTTATGGGGTATTTTTGTTGAGGCTGATTGCGGTAATGATTAAGGGGGTAATGAATATAAATGGGATTAATTAATGAGGGGGTTAATTAATATGGCCATGAGGGAGTTAATGATTATAAAGGGATTAATGATGTTAAAGGGGTTGTTATTACGAAGCTAAAGGATTTGATCATTATAATTATGAGGAACTTGATGAAGAGGTTATTATGATGATGATGATGATGAAAAATGTAATGATTTTTAGGAGGTTAATGACAGGATGAGGGGATGGATTGATGAGGGGGTTAAGGATTATTATGAAGGAATTAATTATGATGAGGAATTATTTATGAGGATTTGGGGGTTACTTTATGGACCCCTGCAGTGTGCTTGTCCCCCTCTAGAAATCCTATGTGAGGGTCTGGTATTGGTGGTGGGGGTGGGCATGGAAGCTTTGCCTAGAATCCTTGCACCAGCCCTGACAGTGGTCTAAATGTTACACTTGTATGAAAAACTTAAAATATTCCCTTGCAAACGTCCCGGAGCCCTCGTATCTTCTTCGTAAACTGAGCCCAAAGATGGCATCACACGACCCTTTCTATCGGGAGCTGTTTGCCGCATCAATCTCACTATATCAGTAGGACAGTCCTATCCAGCAGAAAACATTACCTATAATGTACTTATTACAGCATGTTGCCATCTGTTACTTACAGTCAGATCCCCATGTTCTCCCTGTTTATAAATCCTGTGAACAATTTCTTTTGTTATGTGTACCCACTGACTCTAGTGGTAGAGACTCTATCCACATGCAGCGATCTCTGAAAACATTGGATAAGTCCAACTGTTATTATGGGGTCAATAATGATTACATAGAGGTGTTTGAAGATGGTTTGTCTCACTATAAACATATTAACAACTTCTCTTTTTAGACTTTTTCATGTGCACTATTTTCTGAAAAGTTTTCCTTAAGGATTTCACCTTTAATCATTCTTCACATTAAATATTCTTTAAAAAAAATGTTGACGCTGAATAACTCATGTACCCAGCAGTTATTGTAAACCATAAGACAAAATGGAAAAACGCCTACCGCTTGGAATAGAAAAATGAACAAAAGCAGAAGTCTGCCGAAACTAATGACTCCAACACCGCCTCTATCTTCCTCCCCTCTCTATTCATGGGGTCTTGAAACGCGAAGTGGGGACTGTGCAATTCACACTATTTACTGCAGTTCTACGTCAGAAACTTCTGTGTTGTGACTTTCTAGAATAAGGAAACACAAGTACTGATCAGGGGGAACTATTGTGCTTACTAACTACATTTTAAGTGATGCTATAGGTTAATAGACTGTAGACTAATGGTATGATGTACAAACACTTAGATAAAATAAGATATTGGAAGAATCACTAACAGCCTGCTGGTGATTATGCTAAGCCCTGTGTTCATATATGATCATATATTGAACAGTTATTGCACCAGGACTTTCACATGTAAAAATGTTGATAAAATAACCAGTGTCGGCTCAAGGAATGATCGACAAGTGCAGCTGCGCTTGGCGTAGAGACCTAGAGGGCGTCCTGGGCGATGCACAGATAGGCGCTTAGGGCAGGGGTCAGTACGCAGGGCATCTCGAGATACAGCTTGAATTGGTGGTAAAACAGTGCCTTGCTCCCCCTCCTGTACCTGCAGACGCCATGTGCTCTGGCCCCCTTCCCCGTCCTTCTCACTGACTGGCATGCATGACATCATTATAAGATTCCAACGCTGTCAACGAGGAGCTGACCAGAGAGGAGTCGTTGCCAGGAGAGAAGACAGAAGAAAGGAAAACAGAGGTGAATAAAATAGAAGAAGAGAAGACAGATGAGAAGAGGAAAGAATATAAAAAGACAGAGGAGAAGAAAACAGAAGATAAGAAGGTCATAGGAACGTAAGCAAAGAACGGAGGAGATGAAGTGTGATGATGTGGCACAGTGTGATGAAGGGGCACAATGTGATGTAGGGGCACAGTGTGATGATGGGGAACAATGTTATAAAGGGGAACAGTGGGGTGAAGGAGAACACTGTGATGAAGGGGCACAGAGAAGGGGGTACAGCATGATGAAGGGGGAACATGGTGATGTAGGGGCACAGTGTGATGAAAGGGAACAGTGTGATGAAGAGAGAGCAGTGTGATGAAGAGAGCAGTGTGATGAAGGGGGGACATGGTGATGAAGGGAAACTGTGATGAAATGAGGACAGTGTGATGAAGAGGGCAGTGTGATAAAGGGGAAGCAGCGTGATGAAGGGGAGCAGTGTGATGAAGGGGAGCTGTGTGATGAAGGGGGAGCAGTGTTATGAATATGAACAGTGTTATGAAAGGGAGCAGTGTGATGAAGGGGTGCAGTGTGATGAAGGGGAGCCATGTGATGAAGGGTGAGCACTGTTATGAAGAGGAACAGTGTGATGAAGGGGAGCAGTGTGATGAAGGGGAGCTGTGTGATGAAGGGGGACTGTGTGATTAAGGGGGAGCAGCGTGATGAAGGGGAGCTGTGTGATGAAGGGGAGCTGTGTGATGTAGGGGGAGCAGTGTTATGAATATGAACAGTGTTATGAAAGGGAGCAGTGTGATGAAGGGGTGCAGTGTGATGAAGGGGAGCCATGTGATGAAGGGTGAGCACTGTTATGAAGAGGAACAGTGTGATGAAGGGGAGCAGTGTGATGAAAGTGAACACTGTGATGAAGGGGGATCATGGTGATGAAGGGGAACAGTGTGATGAAAGGGAGCAGTGTGATGAAGGGAAGCTGTGTGATGAAGGGGAGCAGTGTGATGAAGGGGGAGCAGCGTGATGAAGGAGAGCAGTGTGATGAAGGGGAGCTGTGTGATGTAGGGGGAACAGTGTTATGAATATGAACAGTGTTATGAAAGGGAGCAGTGTGATGAAGGGGTGCAGTGTGATGAAGGGGAGCCATGTGATGAAGGGTGAGCACTGTTATGAAGAGGAACAGTGTGATGAAGGGGAGCAGTGTGATAAGGGGAACTGTGTGATTAAGGGGGAGCAGCGTGATGAAGGGGAGCTGTGTGATGAAGGGGAGCTGTGTGATGTAGGGGGAGCAGTGTTATGAATATGAACAGTGTTATGAAAGGGAGCAGTGTGATGAAGGGGTGCAGTGTGATGAAGGGGAGCCATGTGATGAAGGGTGAGCACTGTTATGAAGAGGAACAGTGTGATGAAGGGGAGCAGTGTGATGAAAGTGAACACTGTGATGAAGGGGGATCATGGTGATGAAGGGGAACAGTGTGATGAAAGGGAGCAGTGTGATGAAGGGAAGCTGTGTGATGAAGGGGAGCAGTGTGATGAAGGGGGAGCAGCGTGATGAAGGAGAGCAGTGTGATGAAGGGGAGCTGTGTGATGTAGGGGGAACAGTGTTATGAATATGAACAGTGTTATGAAAGGGAGCAGTGTGATGAAGGGGTGCAGTGTGATGAAGGGGAGCCATGTGATGAAGGGTGAGCACTGTTATGAAGAGGAACAGTGTGATGAAGGGGAGCAGTGTGATAAGGGGAACTGTGTGATTAAGGGGGAGCAGCGTGATGAAGGGGAGCTGTGTGATGAAGGGGAGCTGTGTGATGTAGGGGGAGCAGTGTTATGAATATGAACAGTGTTATGAAAGGGAGCAGTGTGATGAAGGGGTGCAGTGTGATGAAGGGGAGCCATGTGATGAAGGGTGAGCACTGTTATGAAGAGGAACAGTGTGATGAAGGGGAGCAGTGTGATGAAAGTGAACACTGTGATGAAGGGGGATCATGGTGATGAAGGGGAACAGTGTGATGAAAGGGAGCAGTGTGATGAAGGGAAGCTGTGTGATGAAGGGGAGCAGTGTGATGAAGGGGGAGCAGCGTGATGAAGGAGAGCAGTGTGATGAAGGGGAGCTGTGTGATGTAGGGGGAACAGTGTTATGAATATGAACAGTGTTATGAAAGGGAGCAGTGTGATGAAGGGGTGCAGTGTGATGAAGGGGAGCCATGTGATGAAGGGTGAGCACTGTTATGAAGAGGAACAGTGTGATGAAGGGGAGCAGTGTGATAAGGGGAACTGTGTGATTAAGGGGGAGCAGCGTGATGAAGGGGAGCTGTGTGATGAAGGGGAGCTGTGTGATGTAGGGGGAGCAGTGTTATGAATATGAACAGTGTTATGAAAGGGAGCAGTGTGATGAAGGGGTGCAGTGTGATGAAGGGGAGCCATGTGATGAAGGGTGAGCACTGTTATGAAGAGGAACAGTGTGATGAAGGGGAGCAGTGTGATGAAAGTGAACACTGTGATGAAGGGGGATCATGGTGATGAAGGGGAACAGTGTGATGAAAGGGAGCAGTGTGATGAAGGGAAGCTGTGTGATGAAGGGGAGCAGTGTGATGAAGGGGGAGCAGCGTGATGAAGGAGAGCAGTGTGATGAAGGGGAGCTGTGTGATGTAGGGGGAACAGTGTTATGAATATGAACAGTGTTATGAAAGGGAGCAGTGTGATGAAGGGGTGCAGTGTGATGAAGGGGAGCCATGTGATGAAGGGTGAGCACTGTTATGAAGAGGAACAGTGTGATGAAGGGGAGCAGTGTGATGAAAGTGAATACTGTGATGAAGGGGGATCATGGTGATGAAGGGGAACAGTGTGATGAAAGGGAGCAGTGTGATGAAGGGGGAGCAGCGTGATGAAGGGGGAGCAGTGTGATGAAGGGGAGCTGTGTGATGAAGGGGGAGCAGCGTGATGAAGGGGAGCTGTGTGATGAAGGGGGAGCAGTGTGATGAAGGGGGAGCAGTGTTATGAATATGAACAGTGTTATGAAAGGGAGCAGTGTGATGAAGGGGTGCAGTGTGATGAAGGGGAGCCATGTGATGAAGGGTGAGCACTGTTATGAAGAGGAACAGTGTGATGAAGGGGAGCAGTGTGATGAAGGGGAGCAGTGTGATGAAAGGGAGCTGTGTGATGAAGGGGAGCTGTGTGATGTAGGGGGAGCAGTGTTATGAATATGAACAGTGTTATGAAAGGGAGCAGTGTGATGAAGGGGTGCAGTGTGATGAAGGGGAGCCATGTGATGAAGGGTGAGCACTGTTATGAAGAGGAACAGTGTGATGAAGGGGAGCAGTGTGATGAAAGTGAACACTGTGATGAAGGGGGATCATGGTGATGAAGGGGAACAGTGTGATGAAAGGGAGCAGTGTGATGAAGGGAAGCTGTGTGATGAAGGGGAGCAGTGTGATGAAGGGGGAGCAGCGTGATGAAGGAGAGCAGTGTGATGAAGGGGGAGCAGCGTGATGAAGGGGAGCAGTGTGATAAGGGGAACTGTGTGATTAAGGGGGAGCAGCGTGATGAAGGGGAGCTGTGTGATGAAGGGGAGCTGTGTGATGTAGGGGGAGCAGTGTTATGAATATGAACAGTGTTATGAAAGGGAGCAGTGTGATGAAGGGGTGCAGTGTGATGAAGGGGAGCCATGTGATGAAGGGTGAGCACTGTTATGAAGAGGAACAGTGTGATGAAGGGGAGCAGTGTGATGAAAGTGAACACTGTGATGAAGGGGGATCATGGTGATGAAGGGGAACAGTGTGATGAAAGGGAGCAGTGTGATGAAGGGAAGCTGTGTGATGAAGGGGAGCAGTGTGATGAAGGGGGAGCAGCGTGATGAAGGAGAGCAGTGTGATGAAGGGGAGCTGTGTGATGTAGGGGGAACAGTGTTATGAATATGAACAGTGTTATGAAAGGGAGCAGTGTGATGAAGGGGTGCAGTGTGATGAAGGGGAGCCATGTGATGAAGGGTGAGCACTGTTATGAAGAGGAACAGTGTGATGAAGGGGAGCAGTGTGATGAAAGTGAATACTGTGATGAAGGGGGATCATGGTGATGAAGGGGAACAGTGTGATGAAAGGGAGCAGTGTGATGAAGGGGGAGCAGCGTGATGAAGGGGGAGCAGTGTGATGAAGGGGAGCTGTGTGATGAAGGGGGAGCAGCGTGATGAAGGGGAGCTGTGTGATGAATGGGAGCAGTGTGATGAAGGGGAAGCAGCGTGATGAAGGGGAGCTGTGTGATGAAGGGGAGCTGCGTGATGTAGGGGGAGCAGTGTTATGAATATGAACATTGTTATGAAAGGGATCAGTGTGATGAAGGGGTGCAGTGTGATGAAGGGGAGCCATGTGATGAAGGGTGAGCACTGTTATGAAGAGGAACAGTGTGATGAAGGGGAGCAGTGTGATGAAAGTGAACACTGTGATGAAGGGGGATCATGGTGATGAAGGGGAACATTGTGATGAAAGGGAACAGTGTGATGAAGGGGAACAGTGTGATGAAGGGGGAGCAGCATGATGAAGGGGATGAATGTGATGAAGGCAAGCAGTGTGATGAAAGGGAACAGTGTGATGAAGGGGAACAGTGTGATGAAGGGGGCAGTGTGATAAAAGGGGAGCAGCGTGATGAATGAGAGCAGTGTGACGAATGGGAGCAGTGTGATGAAAGTGAACAGTGTGATTAAGGGGAACAGTGTGAGGAAGGGGAGCAGTGTGATATAAGGGAGCAGTGTGATAAAGAGGGAACAATGTGATGAAGGGGAACAGTATAATAAAAGTTGAACAGTATGATGAAGGAGGGGAGCAGTGTGATAAATTGATTCTCTTTTGTTTAATACTTTTTTAGTTATTATCCTTTCTGTTTTATTGTCAGATTTGCTTGTTATAGCTTCTAACACTTGTGTAAAATGCCTGCTTATATGTTATTACAGATAGGTGTCTCTTTCTTTGAATAAATGTATTGTTTTAACTTATTAAAGGTAATGTTCGGCCATTTTGAAGGTTAGATGGCCACACCATGCAGCTCCTCAAATGTATCAGGTTGCCCATTATTTCACTAGGGAAGGCCACCTTCCGTACAGGTAAGGGGTAAAGAGATACTAATGCATGTTTTAATGTCCCAGGCAAAGAATATATTTAAAAAAAAGTGACAATTGCTCCTTAAATAGCTTATTTAGACAGACTTTCCCCTCTCAGTTTTAGGTTTTTCATTTTCCATTGACTCTATAAGGCTACCTTACATAAAAACACAAAGGAAAAAATAGTGCACATGCATAAAAACTAATTGACAAATATTAAAATTATAGAGCAATTTCAATATACATTATGCCACAAAGTGGGTATGGTAATTGGAATGTCCGACTTCATTTAGTCAGCCGGCAAAATAAGACAAAAGGGCAGATATTGCCATTATAGACAGAAATTGAACAGTCAGATAAGCTCAATTATAGTCTGTGGCAAAATTACATATATAGTGACATTGCTGCCTATGTGTCTGGCCTTAAAAGCCAGACTAATTTCCTGTATGCCACCTCACGGCATATTTATACGGTATATACATAATGCAATCACACCTCTGGTCTTAATAAGACATGCATTTATGTTTCTCTAAATATGGTATATTTCCCCATGAGTGTTGCTCAATTTCCTATTATTAATTCATTTTTTGGAATTACATGAATCCCAATAGTGGGAAATGAGGACAAATTGCTTAGAACCTCCTATACCTACTTCATACAATCACTACACTCAGACATATAATTAATGTCATGAAATGTCTCGTAATTGATACAAAGTAGCAAGATATTCTCCCTTTCTTTTACATATATATTAATGGTAAAAATAATGAAGCAAACGCAAGTGAATCAGCCATTCCAATTTAAATTCCTCTAATGCTGTCACATAAGTGTGTTTTTATAAAATAGATACACCGCATTAGTCACGTACTATTCTGTATGTTTACAGTAATTCACATAAAAGTTTTCCAAGGTATATATGTAATCTTTCTCCACAAGGCCTCTGTCAAGTGTGCCTTTAAAATCAAACACATTTTTTTTAAATAAAAATAAAAAATATGAAAAAAGTATTATTTAATCAAGCTATTAATATTTCCCACCCACACTGGTTAAAAATATAAATTATTATTATTATCTGGATCCAACATTCCAAAGCACCAACTGTGGATGTGGAGAATTGATTTTTGTGCCAAAAATAATACATTTCCTACTATTTGGACAGTTATTATTACATTTATATTCTAAATATGTAAATGTATTATTTTATTGTATTTGTTTCAGTAACTCATTATCCACATCAATGTACTTGTGTTAAAGATATATCGATAAAACCATCTTTATATGGACTGGTAAAAAAGATGAGCTTGACCATTTTATTAAATATAGTAGCTAATCTTATATGCTTGTTATCTCTAATACCGCACCAGTTAGTAAATGGTATACATGTAGAAATTTTAACATGTGTAAGTTTTGTCTCTATATGGCAAATTATTTTAAATCACATAGTAATGGGAAGATCTTTAGAATTTAAAGAGCTCTTCCATGTTCATCCACATAATATATAATAATTATAGTTTTGTCCATGTGATATATAGTATCTTGATAGAACAAAGATCATATGAACACCAAGGGCATATAAAATCTAATATTGCCACACAAGAAGTATAGTAGTGTTTTACACTAGCTCATAATAGTGATCCTACTTCCCTACAATGCTGAGCGACTGAACAGGTGCATCACAATTACAGAGGTGGAGAAAGACTTTTTGGGTCTGATTCGTGTAAGACATTTGCGTTCCGTATCTTGCATGAAATAGGGCTCAACATGCTCAAAAACTAACCTTACCCCAATGATTGTAATGGCATGAAATTCGCATCTGGACGCAAATGACACCTATGACTGCCTACAACTTCAGAGGCGAACGAGGGAGGGAAGGATTAACTGAGGCCATGTGCAGTAAGGGAGCACCAACACAGATGCGGCTGATTCAAGTCCTGGGTTTCTCAAAGTACACCTGGGTACAGCCGTATCACCTGCACAAGCTACAGGTCAGGTGTAAGTGTCGACTGGGCAGCACGGTGGCTCAGTGGTTAGCACTTCTTCCTCACAGCACTGGGGTTATGAGTTCGATTCTTGACCATATGTGTGGAGTTTGTATGATCTCCCTGTGTTTGCAAGGGATTCCTCCGGGTGCTCAGATTTCCACCCACACTCCAAAAACATACTGGTAGGTTAATTGGCTGCTATTAAGTTGCCCTCTCTCGGTCTGTGTGTGTGTATGTTAGGGGATTTAGATTGTAAGCTCCAATGGGGCAGGGACTAATGTGAATGAGTTCTCTGTACAGCGCTGCAGAGTTAATGGCACTATATAAATAAATAAATAGATGATGATGATGATAGTGATGACTGTCACGACATAGTGTTTGCTTCAAAAACTACACGTATGTGTGTCGCTGACTAGCACAGAACATGTGTATGCAAGGAAGATATACTTTAAAGACGTATGAAGTATACTGTACACATTAAAAGCATCTTGATTGATGTATTTAATATATACATTATCTAATATATAAAAGCCTAGCGGCGTGTGTTAGTGTGTGTGTGTGTGTGTGTGTGTAAAAAACTACCGGATGACAGAGTGCTCAAGCTGCAGCGCCACCTGCTGGGCGGAGTTATATACTACACTGACCTACTAAATTCTTAGCATTATCTAATATATAAAAGCCTAGCGGCGTGTGTGTGTGTGGCGATGAAGATGATAAGAACCTTTTTAACACCTTAAGTAGCTTGATTTGACTAGAATGCATGGGTATCATGCACGGGTTAACTTGTATATATATATATATTATATATATATATATATATATATATATATATATATATATAATAAGACTCACAAGCATACAGTATTAGCTATTCCTGTGGATTGTACTGCACATATTCAGCAGACTAGAATAAAAGTGTATTCAATGGACAGACAATGTTGTTCAGAACGATTTCACCAGCTGAAAATATCCTCTCTAATCTTACTGCCCCGCTGTATGTATAATCATGTTATGTCCATCCTGTGTAGTTCAAGCGATGCTCTCAGAAAGACGATCTGAGCCGTTCCACTATTGTGAGTAGCTTTATAACATCTTGAGATATGTTCAGATTTGGATACAGTCAGAACTATGCACAAGTTCTTTTAAAATGCAAGTTGCGTCCAAACAATAATATGGCCCTTTGTGTTTTTAATCATAATACTGTTGTTCCTTTTTTGTGGAACAATTCTGATTTTATTGCTTTTCTTGAATGATTGGTAGCTTACCTTGTTGTGTGTTTCAGCACGTCAATGTAATCGCTAATTGATTTTGCTAATGAGTTGACCTATTCATACCTGCCTGTTCCCATATTTTTTTTATTGCGTGTGAACCAAACAATGGTGCAAGAGGAAATTACCTTAAAACTAGTATCAGAAAGTCTCACCTGTTCTCTGGTGATGTAATAAATGAACTACTTGCAATTTATTCTGTATCATTAGTAAATTACATACTGTTGTATTAGTATATTAATAAAATCACATCTACTCGAACTTTCCTGTCTCACCTGTTCATCGTCCTTTACTTTGATTGCTGACGCTTCCCCAGGTGCGGCTGAGTATTATTTGGTTTCTGGCAGATTCAGAGTTGAGTCTCTTCGCTGACCTGGATGGATGTGTCCCTTGTTTTAAAGACTGATGACCTGCTCTGACCCAGGGGTGGAACTAGATAGGGTTCAGGGAGTACAGTGTACAGTGTAAAAAATAAACCTTCCTTCAACACATTTTATGTGTTTTCAAGCCATTCAATAGAAAATCCTATTAAAATGTTGGTGTACGATAATAAATAGCAAAGTAAATAGTACAGAAATGAATGTTCATCATGGTGACCAATGCAGTAGTGAGTGAAAAACAAGTCTCAATGTCTGCTAGCAATGCTGCCTCTTCCCAAAACTATTTCTTTTATTTAGATGGGAAAGCAGCCTGAGCATTAAATCAACAAAATGCATTTTATATCCTTCATCTTACACATGGGAATTTGTTTTATTACTTTGACCTTGTACTAACAGATAAATCTTTCTGTACACAATTATATCATTTATTTTATATAAAAATATTTCTACATTCGAAACCATCTAAGATGAGACTTTTTATAATATGTATATAGCGTACAGGGCCTTTTTATTAAAGGGGCTAAAAGGACTGGCGAGATGGGCATGTGAATCCGATAAAGGAATGGTGAGATGGGCATGTGAATCAGATAAAGTAATGGTGAGGTGGGCATGTGAATCAGATAAAGTAATGGTGAGATGAGCATGTGAATCAGATTAAGTAATGGTGAGGTGGGTATATGAATCAGATAAAGGAATGGTGAGATGGGCATGTGAATCAGATAAAGTAATGGTGAGATGGGCATGTGAATCAGATAAAGTAATGGTGAGGTGGGTATATGAATCAGATAAAGGAATGGTGAGATGGGCATGTGAATCAGATAAAGTAATGGTGAGATGGGCATGTGAATCAGATAAAGTAATGGTGAGGTGTGTATATGAATCAGATAAAGTAATGGTGAGATGGGCATGTGAATCAGATAAAGTAATGGTGAGGTGGGTATATGAATCAGATAAAGGAATGGTGAGATGGGCATGTGAATCAGATAAAGTAATGGTGAGGTGGGTATATGAATCAGATAAAGGAATGGTGAGATGAGCATGTGAATCAGATAAAGTAATGGTGAGGTGTGTATATGAATCAGATAAAGTAATGGTGAGATGAGCATGTGAATCAGATAAAGTAATGGTGAGGTGGGCATGTGAATCAGATAAAGTAATGGTGAGGTGGGCATGTGAATTAGCTAAAGTAATGGGGAGGTGGGTATATGAATCAGATAAAGTAATGGTGAGATGGGCATGTGAATCAGATAAAGTAATGGTGAGGTGGGTATATGAATCAGATAAAGGAATGGTGAGATGGGCATGTGAATCAGATAAAGGAATGGTGAGATGGGCATGTGAATCAGATAAAATAATGGTGAGGTGGGCATGTGAATCAGATAAAATAATGGTGAGGTGGGCATGTGAATCAGATAAAATAATGGTGAGGTGGGCATGTGAATTAGCTAAAGTAATGGGGAGGTGGGTATATGAATCAGATAAAGGAATGGTGAGATGGGCATGTGAATCAGATAAAGTAATGGTGAGGTGGGTATATGAATCAGATAAAGGAATGGTGAGATGGGCATGTGAATCAGATAAAGTAATGGTGAGATGGGCATGTGAATCAGATAAAGTAATGGTGAGGTGGGTATTTGAATCAGATAAAGTAATGGTGAGATGGGCATGTGAATCAGATAAAGTAATGGTGAGGTGGGTATATGAATCAGATAAAGTAATGGTGAGATGGGCATGTGAATCAGATAAAGTAATGGTGAGGTGGGTATATGAATCAGATAAAGGAATGATGAGATGGGCATGTGAATCAGATAAAGTAATGGTGAGATGGGCATGTGAATCAGATAAAGTAATGGTGAGATGGGCATGTGAATCAGATAAAGTAATGGTGAGGTGGGTATATGAATCAGATAAAGTAATGGTGAGATGGGCATGTAAATCAGATAAAGTAATGGTGAGGTGGGTATATGAATCAGATAAAGTAATGGTGAGATGGGCATGTGAATCAGATAAAGTAATGGTGAGATGGGCATGTGAGTCAGATAAAGGTATGGTGAGATGGGCATGTGAATCAGATAAAGGTATGGTGAGATGGGCATGTGAATCAGATAAAGGAATGGTGAGATGGGCATGTGAATCAGGTAAAGGAATGGTGAGATGGGCATGTGAGTCAGATAAAGGAATGGTGAGATGGGCATGTGAGTCAGATAAAGGAATGGTGAGATGGGCATGTGAATCAGATAAAGTAATGGTGAGGTGGGCATGTTAATCAGGTAAAGGAACAGTGAGATGGGCATGTGAATCAGATAAAGGAATGGTGAGATGGGCATGTGAATCAGATCAAGGAATGGTGAGATGGGCATGTGAACCAGAATTAATGAATAGTGAGATAGCGAGGATCCGAGGGTGCAGAAGGTTACAGCTACATTGCCAAGTTCCTACAGGCTGCTTCGCCGAGCGCGTACCCAATCTTTGCTATGGGACTGGCGAAGCACAGTTCTGACCCTAATAAAAGTGTATGTAAATAGGATAAATGGGAAATATAAACACAGGGACATGTGAATTGATATATGAAACAAATTAGGGAATTGTGGAAATCAGGAAGACTCGGAATGCTGAATTGAAAGACGAGCCATTTGGAACTATGCAGTTTTAAAAAAAAACTTCCAATTGATGTATGATCTAGGAATACTCCATGCCCTGAAATAGTACATAGATTGAATGAGGTAACGATGGAATAAATCAAGCAAATGATTTGCCTCCATACATTACTTTGTCGCATTTCCAGGCACATGCAGCAATGTAGTAAAAAGCTTCACATATACAAAATATACAATATAGCTACGTATAATAAAGACAGGTCCTATATTACTGCACTCTCAAGATCACTTTTAAGCCATAAATGAGGCTAAATGAAGCAGTATTTTAGGAGACAAATTGAAGTATAATTTAATGAAAGTGTTGGTTGTAAAGTGGTAGTAGGTTGGATTTTTATTGATTACACTTTTTGCACAATGCGTCTCTGGAGACCTTTCTGCCCATCCACGCATCTGAGCGCATTTCTGATTTGTAGAAATGTCTCCTAAAAGTGAACAATAGGTGTGGACCAATCTCAGAGGATCTGGAGGAAAGAGGCAAGAGAAGGGCAAACTAGAAGTAATAGAAGATGCATCAATGTGCTGCACCTATTTGAAACCAATAATATACACAGTTTGGAGGTAAAGGTGCAAAGTGTAAAACATTTGGACCAGCCATTCGCCTCTATTTGCACAAGTGACGCTAGTTTCCTGCTGGGATGCAATGTGTTTTCAGAGTGAAATGAGCGCAGTTCATCATCATCATTTATTTATATAGCGCCACTGATTCCGCAGCGCTGTACAGAGAACTCATTCACATCAGACCCTGCTCCATTGGAGCTTACAGTCTAAATTCCCTAATATACACACACACACACACACACACACACACACACAGAGACTAGGGTCAATTTTGACAGAAGCCAATTAACCTACCAGTATGTTTTTGGAGTGTGGGGGGAAACCAGAGCACCCGGAGGAAACCCATGCAAACACGGGGAGAACATACAAACTCCACACAGATAAGGTCATGGTCAGGAATTGAACTCATGACCCCAGTGCTGTGAGGCAGAAGTGCTAACCACTGAGCCATTGTGCTGCAGTTGCGTAAGAGGAGCAGTTTACAGATGGGAGCAGTTGCAGAAACCACGTGTAGCACAATACTGAGGAGACACGCTGGATGCTGTGGGCAGGCAATCAAAGCACACTGATTAAAAGCCAAAACATTTTGCTGTGCACATTATATACACTTCGTAAATGACCTCCTGTGGAGCTTGCTATAGAAAGTGAGCAGGGCTTATAATAGTGGAAGAGTCAGGACGATGGAGAAAGTAAGCAGTGCATGTTTATGTGAATCGGGGAAAACTGAAAGAACTAACTACACTGAACAGAAAGGCATCCTGTGTGCCCTTCCAGGGACAGATGTTAGAATGTCCGGGACTAGGACCAACATTGTCTGAGAGGCAGTTCTATCCCTGCACCTCAAACTGAAAGAATGGGAAATATTTCAGTTTTTCTGGGGAGGAAATAGTACCATCACAGTATTTAGAATCCCGAAATAGGGTCATAATAAGCTCCACCACTTGTTCCGCCAACAAATGGTAACATTTTGGCAAACTCCGCCCACTTTCCGCTAAGCTTGATCCCTTTTTGCGACCCGCGAATCTGGACAGTTTAAAGGTTTAAAGCGGCAATGTGGGGACCCCTAAGGTTAAGTGTTTAAACACTTAACCTCACATTGCCACTTTAAATTTTTATTCACAAAAATCGCGATGACGTCAGGCTGCACTACCAGTCAGTTCTTCAATCGGAATGCCTTGCTGTCATTATGGTGCTTTCTTCGGTCATCTCCAGCGTCATGTTCAAGCTAAATCTCATTATTTTCAAATCAGCTTTTGATTATTTTGTGGTTTTTTTGTAGGGATTGCCGATGTCGGACTTATCAGAATAGTTAAAATGTACCCAACCCACGTAAATCCCATACTGACTGAAACCTTAGCAACCAATCAGCAATCAGGTTTCATCTGTGTGGTACAAGTTAGACAATGAAAGCAAATGTCTGATTGGTTGCTTTGGCTAGTGCAGATTTGAATATTTGAGTTGCAAGCTTTGGCAAGCATTGCAAACATAACATATCTTGACGCCAGTGAGATGAGGCTTAATATGTAAATACAGAAATCAATACCATCTATATATAAAGTCTATACAAGAATATATCTTCTGAAGAGCAGAGGATTTTTTGCTATTTGACTGAATTGTGTTCATATCACCAGATTTTTCGATTTTTTTATTAATGACATTTTGGCCACGGGTCACTGTGACCTACTACATTGTAATCTGCAATTTCTCCGTAACAGAACAGAATGAATAACTCCACTACGGGAATCATATAATATGTATTCCGTGTGAATCATTGGTGTTCTTGAAAATAAACTAGAGTCCTTTTTTATTGAGTGGCCACTATGAGTTTTGTCTTTTAAAAAATTGGTGACATTCAATATAACGGATGATTATTTATAAAATGACAAGAGTATTTCTTAACTTTGTAAAAATGAAAATTTGCAATAATCACATAAAATCAAGGAACAATAGAAATATAGGCAAAATATCCCAGCAATATGTAAATGTAAAATTGTCTATTTTACCCAGCACCCCCCGCCTCGGAAAAAATAAGATTTTTACTCACCGTAAAATCCATTTCTCTGACTCCATTGGGGGGCACTGCGAGACATTGGGGTATAGTAGTGGGCTCAGGAGTCTTGTCACTTTAACTGCTAAGTCTTTGGACTCCTCCCCTGCTATGCCCCTCCTCTCCAGAGAGATGTACATTCCATCTCATGATGAAAGATCCATTGTTTTGTTCTGCAGTGGTGAAAATATATGAAAAGTAATGTCAATATGTGGGGCAGATACACTCTTGCCGCTATGAGGTACGATCAAAAATGAGCAAAGAATATTACCTGAAACATTCTGCAGAGACTTCAAGCGAGGTTCCTACCGACCATGGCAGCTATTGAAATCTGCTCTAAAGAGTAAAAATGTGGCATCCATTCAGTGTCTCTGAACCTCATGTTTCCCTGATAATTGGGGAGATTCCCAAATCAGTGGTTTACAGAGTACCAATCAGTGTGAACCAACAGAAAGGCATCTCACCGCTACTTTAAGCTGGGAATTATCATCCCTATTGTGTGTCGATAGCAAGATAATTACACTGGCTACTGTTAACACCTAATGAGCTAACCTCTGAATTGTACTAATCAGTACTGTAAGAAATTCCATGATGTGGGAATTGCTTTCTTGCTTTGCTGGCAATTCTTGACCTACATCCACACCTGTCAGAGTGGAAGGTAGCGTCTACATTACCCTGGTGTTGCCAGCCAAAGGTATAACTAGATTCCCAAAATACCCATGGTGCGGCCCCACAACTAAATCTATATGTTTTATACAGCTAGTGGGGCACTTTTTTGGACCTGGTTGAGACTGATATCTGCAATGAAGATCAGCTGCTGTTATTTGTCCAGCCTGCATCCGCCAAAGAAAAGTCATGGCAGTGTGCGCTATACCATTAGTGTATGACTGCCATCTACTGTATGTGGTGTGGGACACTCAGGCTTCTCCACTGATTATAGCTATAATGGTTTTGGAGCAGAGTAAGAAAATTATATGATTTGTTATAAATCTCAATGACCCAGGACTCGAGAGTCAGAACCTCTGCACTTGGGGTTAGGACTATATTAAATTACAATATTACTGATTAAATCATTTCCAAACATATCCTGTAAATTAGTGAAAAATGAGACTGCTGAGTACATACCCACTTTACCGTCATTAGTCATGGATTCAATACAATGCACATTCTCATTGATTATTATATACTGTCAGGCGCCGTCCTGTTTCTGCTTCTAAACGGACGCCTGTCTCCTTGCTAAATTGGCGCCCCACTGCTTAGAGATGCTTGCCGTTCTATTCGCATGCATAAGCCGAGCTTGGCAACCGTTACTTAGCAACATGACGCCGTTTACGTTTGCCATCAATACGTATGCGCAAGATTCCACACTTTGTCGCCCTGCAACTTGTCAGCGATTGGTTGTGGTTTTCCCGCCGATCTTCAGGCACCTATCAGGGATCTCTCCCCTCTATTTAAGGAACTCTCTGAGGCCATTTACTTGCCAGAGTATTTGGTCTTCAGCCTTGCTCCAGCGTTTGTTCCTGTGTTATTGTTTATTGGATTCTGACCCCGGCTTGTTCCTGACTTCTCCTTTGGTTCCTGATTCTGGCTTAGACTGATATTTGGTACTGACCCGGCTTCCTGACCATTCTCCTGCTTCTGATTTGGCTATATCCGTTCCTCTGGTTTTGACCCGGCTTGCTGACTACTCTTCCATCCTGCACCCTGGTGGGCTGTCACCGCTGCCTAAATTGTTACCTCGCCAGCTGACTTATACCGGGGGCCGCGACCTGAACGTCCCTTACAGCAAAGTCCATACCTCCTTGCGGGGGTTCCTGGTGAAAACCAGGGGCGTGTTAGACTCCGCTCCTCAGTACTCAGTAGCGCCAACTGCTGGCAGGTATCATCAACTCCACCTAGTGATTCTGACATATACATAATAGGTCTCATTTAGGGGTCTATGCATCAAGCTGATCAAGCACTTAAATCATGCGGAAACGGCTATTTCCGCATGATTTAAGTTTAGTTGCCATGAATTAACTGCCTAACGGAGGAGATTCCACAGAAATCTCCTCCGTTTAGGCAAATATCGTGCAACATTGCAGTCCCCATAGATTAATATGGGGACTGCAATGTTCTGCAGTACATGAAACTTTGATAAGCTTTGCATTGCGCAGACAGGTAACTACATCTCAGGATGGCGTTACTTTTCTTTTCCTATGGGATTCTGCTGCAGCCTCTTTGGCTTCACAGAATCTGTTACAGGGAAAGCGCTATGCGCATGCGCACTTCCTCCTTTCACCGGCAGCGCTAGGCTGCTGGTAAATAGGAAAATTACATCTCAGTAGAGAGATCACTTCGCCGGGGCTCCCAGAATAGCCCCGGCATGATGATTTGAGTGGTGCTTAAATATGCATCGCTGCGATTTGCAGTAATGCGTATTCATTGGCACAGCATTACATTGATGCAAAGACCACTTAGAGATTGAAGCAAAGAAAAAAAAAAGAGCAAATTTGTACTGTGACAAAAAAATGTTGCAATGCAGGTGGGGATGTAAACTTAACATTTAGAGCTGGAGGGGCATGTCCTAGCTCATCTCTCAATTGCATACTTGCCAACTCTCCCGGAATGTCCGGGAGACTCCCACATTTTGCGAGAGTCTCCCGGACTCCCGGGGGCGAGTGTGGCAATCTCCCGAATTCTGCCCACTTCACTAGGAAGTACCCCACTTCCTAGTGAAGTGGGCAGAATTAGATCCCAAACCCCGCGATTCCCGGTGAATCGCAGAGTTTGGCCGTCCCGCCACCCTCACACCCCCCTCCACTGGCTGGCTCCCGGAAGGGAGCTGAAGAAAGTCGGCAAGTATGCTCAATTGCAGTCTAAAAATAAAGATGTTCAGTATTGTGTGCAACATGCAAGAACAGCCAGTATTTTCCTTGCATGCAAAAAAATAATAGTGCACATGCACCTCTTGCATTGCAACATAGTTCGTCCAGGAGCAAATGTGCTCCTTTTTTATGCTTTGCTCCTACTAAAAGCCCAATGTATCATCTCATTGAATAATGAAGAGTTATGCTATGCAAAGTTGAAATTCAGTGCAAGCTTCCAAGAAAATCATCACCATGCTGCTCCAGAATAGCTTTGTCTTCTCAATCAGCTCGATGCAGTCTGAAAACTGCTGTATGTTTCTCTGCAGAATTTCAATTAAAAATTCTATTTACTTCAAGTTCATTTTGCATTTATAAACTGTAGCAACGCTTGATGGTCTCTCGTTCTCAGAAAACATATTTTGTCATTTTAAAGGGGCTGATTCTTCTCCATCAGAAATGGATTTATACAGACAGATGTGCAGTGAACCAAGAACTTTCACAGAGGAACAACTCATTGTTTGCTCTCAGGCACTGATTTGTAACCTGATTTGCTTTCTCAGGACATAAATAAATAATAGCTTTAACTGTAATGACAGGTGATCCATTTTGTACAGACATTATTTTGCTCCTAAAACAATAAGAAAGGTGCAAAAATCTAAAAAAGCTAAAAAAATCTTCAGAAATATAACGAAAATTGTGTGCTTCTATATATTAAAAAAAAATTGTTAAAAAACTAGAGATAAACAGATATCAATATCTAAAAAATAACTTATAATAAACAGCTTGATTCAAATGCGACTGAATGATACTATATACAATCAACATCAATGATACTATCAACAAACAGATTCAGAAACTACAACATACTCATGCATGCACCTTAAACAGAAAAATATATGTTAGTTGGACTCTGTACAGGACTCTGTATCTCTATTAATGTGCTCTTTCAAGAGTTTATAATCAGAAAGGGTGGGTGGCCAGTCCACTCCTTTCTTAAAAACAATTAGTGTCCACTGCATGCATGGCCTTTTTTAAATACAATGACTTTTCTCCATATCGATAGGTGCTCCAACCTACTTGGATCTATACAAACATTCACAGAATTGTTAGAAATAGAAAAAAAATAAGAGATAAAAAGAAAAAAAAGAAAAAAAACCTAAACAAAACAAAAAAAAACAATCTCACCCAATGTAGAAGGTAGGCTGATAGGGAGAATGGAAATCACCTCTTCACTTTTATAAGTTATTTTTTAGATATTGATATATGTGTATATCTAAAAAATATATGTGTATATCTTTATTTGCGAAATAGGCTGGGGGTCCAGCCTATTAGGAACATTTTAAGGGAAAATAAATGCAGGTAGCCCAGTGATCCAGCCCAAAGTAGTCCTTGGGTTTAGGCAGTTGACTCATCATTATGGCTCCTATGTTGTCCTTGCAAGTGTAAGTTTATGCTCTGTGATGTTCAGTTGTCCTGATCCTGAGTTGGATGGAGTCCAGATTGGAAGCAGCAGTCCTGCACAGAGGAAAACACTCTAAGATACATTGGTAGGAGCTGCTGTAGTTGCAGAGATTGAGATGAAGAATCCGAGAGATGATAAGACAGAGTGTGAGGTCAGAGCAGGATGCTGCTAGGCTCACTTGTATGTGAGATGAGCTAGCAAAACATTGGTGCTTGTTCAGAGACAGTCTACCAGCTAGCCTCGTCTGTCTGCAATTGGCTGAGCGGTGTAGTAAGTAACAAGCTCATCGGAGCTTAACTCATTGTGCACAAGGTGCTCCTCGGGGGCGGTCCATGCATTTAATTTTCCTCCTATAGGATTTCAATATTCAAATTGAATTACCATGAAATAAGATGGAAAGAAGTATTTAGGTATTATTTTTTTTAAAGGAGTCACAACTGGTTGATACTATAACAGGGGCACAACAATGTAATGATTTTAATATGGGGCACTGTTAGTCTATTTGATTTAACAAGGGGGCACTACTAGTTTATTACATTTAACAGGAGGGCAGTACAATTTGTTTCATTTATTACAGGGGCTACACTTGTATACATTTGTATGCACTGTGCATGCTGGCACTTGTAGTGCCACAAGTGTTGTTTTTTGTTTTTTTTACAGGTACCAACCAGCTAGAGGTATGAGGAGGAGCTCAGTGCTACTCAGCTGTGGGCTGTTCATCCCTAAGTGCAGGGGCCCAATCATTTTTTGGCCCACCCCTAGAGGACCAGGCCCAATGCTGACCAGCACTGGACTCTTGTAGAACATACAACCAGGACCATAGCAAACTTTGAGAGAGGGCCCATTGATTCCTACACCCAACTAGTGTATCATCAGATATAAAGACCAAAAGGTACCCCCCTCCCCCCCCCCCCCTTACACATACACACCATGCAGTGTTTTATTCCTAATTACAAATATACAGTATATGTATAATTGAGAAATAAGTAATCTGGTTTCTGAGCTTCATTTGTTCAGTTTAATGGATACAATATTTTTTTTTCAATATTTGACCAATATTGTGAGATGCAACAGCATTGTTCTGTATTTAACCATCGTCAACAAATGAAAGCGGGGAATGAGCTCATTGATTTTATTTTAAAGGCTTTCAAAGAGAGTAGAAATGGAAAGTTGCCAATCTCGTAATTGCTTACCGAGATTGCTAACGTTTCTTATTGAAAACTAAAAGGCGAAACGTATTAACTTTATCTCAAAGAGAACCTTTATTTTGTATATGCTTATAGCCACAATTCTGTACGTGGATGTTACATTAGTGACTTAAATTGTCTGGAATATTCAAAAAAAGTTCTATCTCAGCAATCTTCTTAATGGACTAAAAAAGCAGAAGTAAACATTCTTATACATGAAGCATGATGGTGTAATATTTACCGGTCATACTAATGAAATGAAGTGGAGTACTGTATTTATCTGCTCTTCATTGCTAGCAACAAAAGCCACGTACCATACCATTAAGTCAATTACCTAAAAACCTCTGATATTAAATAATTAAATAATAATGAAGTATTAAAGGATGTGAAGTATTTATCGTCAAACTTGCATGCTTGTACATCCATATATAGAGCATTTCTGTTATCTATGAGACTGCAAGCCGATCAGTTAGACTGTGAGATCTGTACTGCTTCAAAATTATCGAAGTAAAAACAATTCTCCATCCTGCAGTTTTTTAAATATGTTACTTGTTATCAGTCAGCCAGGAGGCATGATAAATATTGTACCATTGTGGAGTTATTTTCAGGTATTTAGATCTGTAGTTCACTTACACAGATATAGATGGATCCTGTGTGTTTTCGGCACCCAGTATAATTGGGTAACCATGACATGCAGAGGACATACTGATCGTCCTGCACCACAATCATCTGCCCAATAATGATAGTGCAGAATGACTGACATGTCAAATGACTGGTGTTTGATTGCAGCATTCATCTTAAAGAAATATACATGTCCTATAGTGAGCTTAAGATACTTGTTCTGTAAGGAAAATTGTATCTGTAAATATTATATGTCTACATCTGCCATATCTACCAAGTCTAGTGCAAAGCAAGTTCTACTCTTTATAAGAGGGCAATAAGGTATGTATATCATACTTGCCTACTTTTGAAGGCAGCTGTCTGGGGGCGTGGCCTTCCGTGGTGTGCCATTAGGCCCCGCCCCTGTCAATCTTAGACAATTGCTACAGGGGGCGGGGCCACAATGGCACGTTTAGCCCCGCCCCCACCATCTTCAACGACGGCGACAGCTGGTTCCGGGATTTTTGCCTGCTCTCTCGGGAGTCCGGGAGAACTCCCAAAAATTCAGGAGTCTCCCGGACAGTAGGCAACTATGATGTATATGTGAGTAATGTTCCATGGTTATGTCTCCTCTAACTAGTTAAACTGTTAGCACACAAAACCTTTTTTTAAAGTAGAATTCCAATATATCTAAACTCATCTCCTGTCATAGCAATAGAAATTCCATAAAAGTTCCACTATTTTGTGTTACTTACACCCACCATTTGTACACTGAAGATTGTAATTTTCTACAGACATAGCAGTCTGGAGTTATTTAATATTAGCAGAACCGTGTAATGGTGTTGAACTGCTGTTTGGATGTAAAATCATACAGTCCCCAATGTTTAGGTAGTTTTGTATATATTTAATTTTGTTATGTTTGAGGGGTGAATTTCAGTATTATACAGCAGTTTCTATTTCATATGTGGCATGTGGTACCTAAGTTAGTTTTTTAAAGATTCTTTTAAAAGAACATCAGTTGATTCCTTGGATGCAAAATTAGCATTAACACATATTTGTGTTATTTTTAATGTAATATGTTATGATTCTTTGGAAATGTTCTAATTTATTCATTTACGTATGTTTGTGGAGATGGATTTTGGATTTGAACATTTAAATTCCAGTTCAAAATTTATGTCCAATAGTGGGGTTATCATACCGAATGATGAATAGTCTAAAGCATTAATGTGCCAAAGTTAGATGTTTTTCATGAGATGTAGTTTATGATGGCGTAGAAAGAAGTAGTTTATCATTGTGCACAATTCATGTACAGATGATTAAACAGGGTAAAGTTTGTGTGTAAGATTTGGTGTTTCCTATAAATTTGTTATTATCATTTTTAGTGCCCTGTATGATAGAGTGCTGAGGAAGTGTCTGGACTAAGAAGAGAGGTACAATCTACTTCCTGGTATTGATATTCTAAAGCTAATATACAAGTCGTCTTATGTAAACAAACTACTAATGAGTTAGAACATCCACAAATATATACTGTAAGATTATGTATCTTGACAACATTTAACTTATAGGCTGCATTTTTATTCTACCAAAAACAATAGTCTTGCCCTGCAGATAATAGTCTATTGTAAATGCTGCATGCCTATCAGACAGGAGCACTCATGCTGCAAAAACGCTGCATGCAGCATTGTTACACTGGGAGCTTAGTTGTAGGTTTTCCATTGACAGTTATTAGGATTACTGTGTTTGCGTGGGTTTCCTCCGGGTGCTCCGGTTTCCTCCCACACTCCAAAAACAAACTGGTAGGTTAATTGGCTGCTATCAAAAATTGACCCTAGTCTCTACCTGTCTGTCTGTATATGTCTATGTGTGTATGTGTGTGTGTGTTAGGGAATTTAGACTGTAAGCTCCAATGGGGCAGGGACTGATGTGAATGAGTTCTCTGTACAGCGCTGCGGAATTAGTGGCGCTATATAAATAAATGATGATGATGATGATGTCTGTAGTCTCCAGTGCACAGTGAGACCAGGGACTTTGTTCTCCACCAGTGGTTCGGGTGTCAGGTCAGTCTCCCCCCCTAGTTCCGGTCCTCTATTAACCCTTGCCATTTCTGTGTTTTTCTTGTGTTCTTGTTAACATTCTGGTTCTGATCTCTAATCTGTATCGTTATACGTTTGATCTCCACTTGTCTCACTAACTACCTGCTCTGGATTCCTGACATGACCTGTCTACTGAGCCTCCGTCCAATTAACCCCTCACTTACTTCAGTCGGTATTAGAAAGCAAACTTGTCAGAAAGAAAAATACTTTACTTTAAAACAATTTTACATATTTGTACATTTCAATAGTGGTAAATATTTCATCTTGCTCTTATACCTCCAATTTTGTTGGCACAAAACTCACAAGGTATATACAGTATCCCCATCAATACATGATTACAAGATCCAAGGATGCATTGTGCTGCCAGCCTAGCTTTGTTCTACAGTGTGCCATGCGCAGTCCTGTTTTTAAAGCTGAATGGGGGAGTGCAAGCATGAGAACGAGCATATTGTCCACTGGTCTCCCTCTCAACATCTTCACATTCTCTCTCTTTTGTCTCAATTCTACTCTGCTGCTCATATGTACTGGGGGAGAAGCAAGTAAGTGAATTGTGGGTATTATATGAGTATGTTTATTAATACAGAAGAAGTAATTCTTCCAGTTCTATCTTAGTGTCTTCTGGTAATATTAATGTTTTTTTCTCTCATTCCTTCTTCATTTTCTGGTTATATAACAAACCGATATGGTTCACAGATATCAGCTGACATTCATGAATTCAGTTTGGAAAGATAAAAGTCTGAGCTCTCCCTACATTCTCTATTCGCTACAAGAGAACTTGGCAGGCAGCCAGGACTACTGTTTTTTGTTTTTTTAAAACTTTGTTGAAACTATTTTACATCTTTCTTAAAACAATTAAAACTTAATGTTCCAAATCATCTGACCATTTATATATTTTGGTGAAACATAATAGAGCAGAATATTTTTTGCAAATCACTTTATTATCAGTTGGAGCATATGCAATACAGATGAATGGACATTCCTTTTAAATGATAATGTTTTTGTTTGCGAAACTCAGTAAGATATTTCTTTTGTATAGAGCTTGTTATGCTCTCTAGTATCCTCCAAATAATTGTACGTATTTATTATAATTATCTTTTATTTATAAGGCACCACAAGGGACGACAGAACCATACTTAAGGGGTTAGTACTTACAAAATGACTAAATAAAGTAATTGCAAAAGTAACACAAATAAATACAAACAAATTTGCATAATTACATTAAAACCCACAATAATCCATAATTACATAAGGAAACATCTAGGAGAGAGGACCCTGCTCGGGAGAGAGAGCTTAAATTCTAGAGGTATTCCTTAACTGAACACTATGGGGTATATTTACTAAACTGCAGGTTTGAAATAGTGGAGATGTTGCCTATAGCAACCAGATTCTAGTTATCATTTATTTAGTACATACTACAAAATGACAGCTAGAATCTGATTGGTTGCTATAGGGAACATCTCCATTTTTTCAAACCCGCATTTTAGTATAGAAAACCTCATTCTTATTTTAGCAAGTAATACAAATTCAATGGCACAGTAGCACTAGCATATTCAGGAGAACTTCATTGCAGCAGTAATTTATTTTTCATCTTAGTTGAAAATTGCTCCCACTAGAGCATTTGAATTGCTGTTCCCTGGTATCTATCCCTGTGTATCACACACAGCATTGATAGCAAGTCATGTTACGCCTTGATGTATTATTTTATATTAAGCCATGTTTAGGAGATTATTCCTGCTGGGAACACTATCTTTTTTTAACAGAGCAATTTGTTTTTTACTGCAGAAAATTTTGCTTTAGGAATCATCTGAGCTGTAACGATATAGCGAATAGTGTAGCTGTCATTGTCTTGAATATTAAGTTGCTCTAAATAAAATGTTGTCAAGAAAATATATGTGCAGAAAGCATACAATGCTAGACAAATAGAAAACTGCTTTACTTAGCCTTCGGTTTACACCATCCGTAGACCTCTATGTTTGAGAAGAAAGTCCAACTGAGAATTTAGGAATTATATTCTATTACTGGGCACTAGGTTTGATCGACAGAGCCCATGGCTGAAGACAACTGGCAAAAGGTCTTACTAGTAAATTAATTACCCCCGGCCAGCCTGTACTATAGGTGTGGTCTTTTGTTGTGATCATGTATCCAACCAGAATGGTTTTGTAAAATTGCACCTAGTTTATAAGACAGAGCTTGGATCCCTGAGCCAAGAGGGGGGGTGTGTGCCGGTGGACATTTCCGTGTTGAAAGGATAAGTGTCTGCATTTCCACCACTGGAAATATGACTGCCACCAGGCGTTTGCAGAGGCACAGAAGATTGCATTAGCATATAGAAGAGTTGAGCAGAATGAAGGTGTTCTTTGCTACTCGGGGATTAGGCTTACATTTACAAAAATGCAAAAATGTAATTTACTCTTACATGACATGAGTATTAGAATGAAATCATTGGTGCAAGATGATGCATTTTCAGGGTTGTTTTATGCCTTGCAGAAGGGCACACAGCCCTATTCTTCTTCCAAAATGCCTTGCATATGTGTCTAGTCCCTATACTTATAAGGGGATGTACTTTATACCTACAATTTGGTCTTCTGAGTAGAGATGTGTTTGTGGGCAGACTTTTACAAATGGCTCAGAATGCTTTTTCAGGAGCGTTTCCAATTTATTTAACCCCTTTTACAGTAAGTAAACCCTAGCAACTGATGACCCCATGTCCTCAGTATTGTTCTTGGTATGAAACATTTGTTACACAGCGGTTTGTATTGACCTCAAATTTATTCATACTTAATAAGTAGGTCACCAGTACGGCACCTTTTGTCCAAAGTAAACAATCTAGTTTTTCTAACTTCTCTTTATAAATTAATCTTTCTATTGCTTTGATTAACATGGCTGCCAGCCTCTTTTGAGTAATATGTTTTCCTTACAGTAAGGTGCCCAAAATGGTACCCCACATTCAAGATTTTGTATAACTAGTCTCTTATACAATAATCCTGTATTTGCCCACTTTTTAAGCATCTCATGTGTGTATTCGCCTTTTCAGCTGCTGCCTGGCATTGTGCACTTGCTAGTCAACTTTTTCCCATTTTCTACAATTGTATATATAATGTAGAAGTACCAAAGTTATAACCTCAGTCTAGGTGTATAACTGTATATTTATCTCAATAAAATTTAGTTTGTCCTTTTATAAACTCATTTGCCATTTTGCCTATGTTTCTGTAATAAATTCATACTCAGCATTAATAACCCTGTATAGCAGCAATGGGCAACAGGCAGCCAGCTGAGGCTTCATCTCCAGCCCCCAAGGCCTATCAGAACAGGGGCAGTCAACTGCCACATCACATGATCTCCTATGCACAGTGCAGGGAGGTTACATGACATACCCAGAGGAGGACGGAGTGCACTGTGCTGTCCTCCTTCCTCTGTCCGATCCCTTTGACTGCAGGAGGGAGGCACGTTCTGCCCTCCATCTCTTTCACGTTGCTCCTCACAGCTGTGCAGCTTAGTGTAATCAGCAAATATAGACACTGTAACAAAAGGAGGCATTTAGCTGGCAATATGCAGAGAAAGCAGGGAAGTAGAGTAAAACATTGGCACAGTTATGTACCTAGGTGGAGATTAAACCAGGTAAAAACATATGTGTAGTTTAAAATTTGGTTTACTTACATGATTTAAAAGCTGCTTCCTCTCAGCAAACAGACAGGGTGGGTCTGATAGTCTAAACAGAGCCAGGGATGGGCGTTTCCTTTTAAAGAGAAGGTGGGTGTGTCACCTGTCCATCAAGCTAGGCCTGTGGGAGGAGTGTCAGGTATAAAACCCTACTTGTTTCATTGTTCAGGGAGATCAACGCTGGGCTAGCTGGCTGATCTGGACAGAGAGCTGGACTATGTATAGTAAGCGTTGAGGGTCTCCATAATTGCTGTGCAAGTATACGGTGTCAAAACATTATTACCATCCTGACAATAAAGAACCATAAAAAGGAAGAAGTTGTACGCGTGTGCTTCTGCAGTAGCGGGCTCTTGCCACAACACCTTTATAGACCATTTAAAAAGTCGTTAATAAATAGATTGAAAAGAATAGAGGCCAATACTGGTCCATGTGGTACACCATTATTAATTTTAGCAAAGTATGAAAATGCCTATAGCAAGCAATCAGATTCTAGTTATAATTTATTTAGTACAGTCTGCAAAATGATAGCTAAAATCAGATTGGTTGCTATAGGCAACATCTCCACTTTTACAAACCTGCAGCTTGATAAATTTAACCCCTGGTTTCCTGCTGTAACAGATTTACTGGATACACTACTAATCTTGATTAACGCTGGCTTATCTGAGGTGCGAAGTCTAACAATCTCCCCGGTATTCACCAAGAACCGCCGCAAGGCGGGATGGGCTTTGCTGCCAGGAGTCGCAGGTCGCGGTCCTCAGGTTTGCCCCAAGATGTAGTACAGCGGAGTCGGAGCAAGATGAGAATAGTCGGACAGGCCGGGTCGGTACACAGGCAGGCAATGCAGACAGAAACAGGAGGCAATCTCTGAGTCAATCAAACTGGGTCGGTACACGGGTCACCAGAACAGATGCGTGGTCAGCTAGCCGGGTCGGTACACAGGAAAGCAGATAAACGTATAGAGAAAGGAGCGTGAGGCAACCCGGGTCAGGAGCACAGGCAATAAGGAAGGTCAGCAAGCCAAGTCGGTACACAGAGGACAACGGAATCCAAAAGGGTGAACAAGCCGGGTCGGTACAGTGGAGGTCAAACACACAGGAAGCAGGAGCCAGGAACTGGTAAGTTGCTCTGACACTCACCAAGTGTCAGAGCTATGTAGTGTGTAATTGCAACAGTATTTTTACATTTACCATATGGTCTTTGTGCTTTTATATAAGAGTATTTACCAAGTCTACAGTTTCAGTCCCTCTCCAAGTGGATTAAACTTTAACTTTCTAAAATACTATTTTATAGCTCCCTTACAAAACTTTTAAATTCAAGTCAAATATTTGTTGTGACCACTATTCACAGAACCTCACCTGTGCATTAAATATAATATTTGTTTTATTAGATGGTCCCAAGTCCAGCAGAACTCTCACTACTGCGGAAGTTAGTTGTTAAAATAGATAAATAGCATTTTCCTTTGCTATAACCTCTGGTTCCATTGTCCCAATTTATATCTAACATAGTTGATGAGGTTGAAAAATACACCAGTCCATCAAGTTCAACCTATTTCTGCGATCCCTCTCTTATATTTGAAATTGATCCAGATGAAGCAACCGCCAATCTGTTTCAATCGGGAAAATCCCTTCTTACCCAATATTGCAGTCCTATTTCTCCAAGTATCCACTACTAACCTTCATTTTAATTACCGCTCGTAACCCTGGATTTCCTTTTCTGCTAAAAAATTATCTAACCCTTTCTTAAGCATATCAATTGAATCTGCCATCACAACCATCCCTGGCAGTGAATTCCGTATCTTGACTACCCTTACTGTAAAGAACCCCTTCCTTTGCTGGTTGTGAAACTTCCTCTCCTCTAACCTTAGGGAGTGACTGCATGTCCTGTGTACAGTCCTTGGGGGTAAAAAGTTCTCATGAAAGTTCTCTGTATTGACCCTTAATGCATTTGTTTATAGTAATCATATCCTCTCTTAGATGCCTTTTTTCTAAAGAAATCATACCTAAACTGGCTAACCTTTCCTCATAACTTAATGACTCCGATACCCTTTATCAATTTGGTCGTCCTTCTCTGAATCCTTTCTAGTTCCAAAATGTCTTTTTTTTATAGAATGGTGACCAGAACTGTACTCCGTATTCAAGATAAGGTCTTACCAAGGATTTATATAGTTGCAAAATTACACTGTCTACGAGCACCCCCAAATACTTTTCCATTATAGATTCCCCTAAATTTATCCTATTGAATTTATAAATTGTGTCCTTGTTTTTGATCCATAAGTGCATAACCTTACATTTATCTATGTTAAACTTCATATTCCACTTGGCTGCCCAATCCTCTAGTTTATTCAAGTCCCTCTGCAGAGAAACGACATCTTGCTCTGATTTTATTATCTTGCAAACTTTGGCATAATCTGTAAAAATGGGAACTTTGCTCACTAAACCATCACCAAAGTCCTTAATAAATATACTAAAAAGGAGTGGCCCCAGCACGGAACCTTGAGGAACACCATTTAAAATTTTTAACCAATTAGAAAATTTTCCATTTAACACAGCTCTCTGTTCCCTATTCTCCAACCAGGTTTCGACCCAAGTACAAATGTTGTTTCCTAGACCATGTTCCCTTATTTTGTAAACCAACCTCTTGTGTAGCGCTGTATCAAACGCCTTTGCAAATCTAAATAGACCTCATCCACTGTACTACCATGGCCTAAATTCCCACTAACTTCCTCACAGAAACTAAATAGTTTGACATGAGTTATCCCTCACAAATCCATGCCGATTCCCACTAATAATCTTATTGTGCACCAAGTAATCCTGAATACTATCCCTTAACATACCTTCCAGTAGTTTCTCCACTATTGATGTCAGGCTTACATGTCTATAATTCCCTGGTTTTGATCTCATTTTCTTTTTAAACAACGGCACCACATCTGCTATTCGCCAACCCTTCGGTACTGAGCCAGATGAAATTGAATCTATAAAAACTAAGAATAGCAGTCTAGCTTTTTCTGAGGTTAGCTCCATAAGGACCCTTGGGTGTATGCCATCCCGATCTGTAGCTTTTTTTTATCTTAATTTTATTCAGTCGCCTTTAGACTTCTTCCTTTGTCAGCCACGTATTAATTAATGGTAGGGTTGCATTTCCAGTTTTTATTTATTATTTCTACAATTTGTTCCTCTCTAGCAAATACTGAAGAAAAGAATGTGTTTATTACCTCTGCTTTTTCCTTATGAACATTAATCAATCCACCCATCCCACATCCTAGGGGTCCTATATTGTCTTTTTTAATTCTTCTGCAATTTATATATATAAATAACTTTTTATGGTTTGCCTTTCTTTTGCAATTTGTTTTTCATTTTATAATTTAGCCAATCTAATTTCCTTTTTTGCATGTTTTATTACTTTCCTTGTAGATACAGAAGGATTCCTCAGTCCCCTCAGACTTAAATAATTTAAATGCACACTTCTCCTTTTCCATTTCTTCCCTTACCTTTTATATAGCCACAGTGATTTAGACTTAATTCTTTTATATTTGTTTCCTATAGGAATGAACTTATATGTGTATTTTCCCTACAACATTTTAAAGACAGCCCAGGTTTCTTTTGTATTTTTTCCTTCAAAAACTGCATCCCAGTCTATGCACTTTATAGACTCCTTGATTAAAATTTGTCTTTCTAAAGTTTAAAGTCCCAGTTGATCCCTTATACTCTTGCTTCTGGAAACCAATTTCAAATGAGACCATATTATGATCACTGTTTCCCAACTGGCCATCTGGATTATTTGGATCATTAAAATCATCCATGAGGAAGATCAGGTTTTTTTTGCTGCCCTTTCAACTTATGACAATTATTATGACGACCATATATGCTAAGGGGCTAATAACAAACCCCTCATCTGCACTTTACTGATTTTTTTTCTCTCTCTATATATACTGTATCTATCCATAGGGACTATACATTGTGATAATGATCACAATGTACTAGCTGGTACTAAATTTTTTTTTTAAAAAAATACACAACCCCTTCCCCTTTCTATCCTTCCTAAACATGATATACAATTTAAAATTTACTGTCCAGTTGTGACTTTCATCCAGTGAAGACTCGGTTATAACCACTGTATCATACATTTGTTCCAACATCATTAATTGTAATTGTAGCCTAGTTTTTTTTGTAAGTGTCCTAGCCACTTTTTCCCCACTAAAGTTAACATTTTATTTGGCTATACAGATGTTTTTCAGGGCAAGTCTAAACATTTATAGACATTGTACATACTGTACACTCCGTGGCTGTGAACTGACACCAATCAAATCTTTTAACAATAGATTTGCTGCCGTTTCCAGCCTCATACTACAACAACAACAACAACAACAACAACAACAACAACAACAACAACAACAACAACAACAACATTCTCTTAGGTCCTTGCAAAACTTGTCTTGTGAAGAGCAGACGCTGACAGTGATGATGGGAGTAGTGAGCCCTAGTAGATGGTAACTTATCTTATTTTGACTTATTGTTGCAGTCCGATATGTCCAGTTGGAGGAGAAACACTTCATGTGTTGCAGATTTAAAATTACAAGGGCAAGAAGAAATACAATTTTTTTTTTATTCCGTGGTGCATGGGCTGTGAATAGTAAGCTGTGTTTAATGTTGATTTGTGTTCAGAAGTCTACAGATCTGTATGTGGTTTTTCTATGTACAGTATAATGGATGGATTTAAGGCAAACAAAAATGTGTATGAGGCCAATATCTTAAAGTGCCCCTTCTCCAAAATCATTATATATACCAGACATTGCATTCATTCCTAATAAGCCCTACTGGAAACATATACACACTTCATTGGTGCAAACTGTGATATAATGAACACAAGAGTTGCATTGCCATTTGAAGCAAAATAGTGACCTTTTCCCCTCCCCCTCTGAGCCAGGGCGGTTGCACCATGTATCTAACTTTTCCGGGGCTTTGTGGTTAATCTCACAGCTCTGTCTGAAATTCGGAGCTATGTTAAGGTGTGAAGGAGGAAGTGGGAGCAGGAGCACCAATCAAAATCTGCAATCATGGATATTGTGGCTTCTGATTGGTCTACCTGCTCACACTCCCCTTCCGCAGCCATATACAGTGGTGTACTAAAAGTTAAGCACTTTACTGTAGGCTTAACATTGATTCTTGTTCATGGGTTTTTATTTCTATACAGCATCTTGTAGCCATGTGGCTATTATCTAATATTGTACCTTGTTCCACAACAGATATGTGCTGAATTTATTCGAAGGACAAGCATCACATTTTATTCATCATACACAGCGTATATAATCCTAACCATAACTAATGAACCGTGTGTGTTATTAGAGATTTACTCTATATCATTTATATAGTACCAGCAAATTCTGTAGCGCTTACAGTTGAGGACAAACACAGAAATAAAACAAAACTGAGTAATACAGACAGAGAGGTAAGAAAGCCCTGCTCGCAAGTTTACAATCTATGAGGTTTCCAAAGATCTGAAGGTTCACAAATCCTTGCTTCTCCTACTGTCAGCATATCGTGTGTTTCAGCAGTTGTATTTCCCTAAGGGAGTACCGCCAACAGTTTTACAAATGCTTTGAGCGCTCCGATGTGTTACAGTGATTGATGCTGCTACTTTCTTCCTCGTCTTTCGGCATTTGTATATCCCAAGCTCCTGCATCATAAGTAAAATAACTGTGCAGCTGGAAGATCCCAAAAATGTTTCCATCCAATGTAATATAACTTACCTTGAAATCGCTTCATTAAAGTGTAAACATCACACAGGCTGTGTAAAGCCTCATTGCAATGTACATATATGCACAACATTCTAGAGAAACATTCTAGAGAAAAACAACTCCAGAATTTTGCTGCTACATCTGTGCCTGATCCAGCACTACCACTATGTGACCTAAGGCTGTTGCCTAGAACGCCAGCATTTTAGGGGCGCCTAAATCACTGATCATGTCACTCATGTAGAGGGGGTTTTATTTTTTGCTTCTCTGCACTGAGCGCCACCTGGCCGATGGATTTAAAATAAACACAACCTCCCTCATTGACTGACAATAGTTGACAGCACTCATAATGGTGCGGTCAGCTGCTTCAACTCCGTTCAGTGATAGGTTGGGAGTGTGATGCTGTGTTGTGATGTCACTGAAGAGGAGGAGCAGCAGCTCTTACATCCCCACCTCCACACACAGACCTTTCTTCAAACAAGGTTAAAAGCAGTAGGGTGTAGATTTATAGAGGAGGGCACATGATAGGAGCTCTGCTTTCTCCTTTGTGACTTTTAAATTTGTTCCCTTCCAGCATTACTTAAAATACGCTGTGGAATCTCGCACATGCACAGTTGGAGAGAAGAATACAGTGGGAATAAATGTAATGTTCGGGCTTTTCTGAAGGCGTTATGCACATACAGATGGGGCAGCATGTATTGCTGTGAAAGCAATTTCTTTTTTTTTTGCTAAACTAATAAGTGATTTGTCAGAAGGGGTCTATTCATTATGTAGAGAAATGCCCCATCTCCGTTGGTGTTTTTGCTGGAGATGGGAGCTTCTCCCCATCTATAAAAGTCTACTGACACGCTATCGCAGCTAACCTATGACACTCCAGGTGTTTGTGAAACTACAAGTCCCAGCATACCCTTCCAGCAATAAGCTGCTATATATTGGCAAAGCATGCTGGGACTTGTAGTTTCACAAATACCTGGAGTGTCACAGGTTAGCCAACACTGCACTATCGCATCTCCGGAGAAAGCTTTCCCATGCACAGCTTTAGGGAACCTATTCAACAAGTATCGCAGTGGAACATGTATCACCACAATCCTCCGATCGCTGTCACCCGCTCTGGACCATGATAGTTGAGGATATTGAAAGAATAAATGCTTTATTTATTTATTTAAATAAATGCAGTATTTGTTTTCAACGTGGAATAAGAGGAAATACTTATTTATTTATTTATTTTTTAAATACTTTTAACTGTTCTTTTTTAATCATTTCAAATTTTCTTTGCCCCCCTGCATCAAGACTGGTGGTAAGATTACTCTTACCACTGCCGTCCAGTATCGCTGGCGATGTTTCCTTGGTAAATAGCAGCGATCATAGATTTTTTATTCATCCAACAAGCGGTGGTATGAAATCTATATTTTCACTGCATAGTAAAAAATAAGCCCGAACGTAACAAATGTTCTCCACTGCTCCCATAGCTATGATGCCCATTCCTTGCAAGAACAAAAACTTTGTCTGTAAACCATTATTGTCAAGGATTACTGCCAGCTGTGGAATGCTAGAGATCAGTTCTACAAGTAAAGGGTTTAGAAATATGAGGTTGGATATGGCTCAAGTAGAAGCTTGATATGGTGTAGAAAAAAACTTAATAGAATAATAAACCACTTGCATTCTTGTTTATCCAGAAAACTTTATCATGGTATCAATATTTACTTCTGCTTTGCTTATAAATGCAATGCACGGCTTCTCTTTACATAAATCCAAAACATTGGTCTATTACATTAATCAGGTGAAAGTTGTTTGGAGAGAAATTAATGTATTAATTTATCAAACTGTTGTGGCTGGCGCTTGTGTAGATGCTTAGATGTTTTTTAATAAATATTACGGCTAGCATAACTCACAACGATTAAATATCACTGGAGTTACTCATTGAACCTTGGCACACGTTTTGCACACTATAATTTATAGGATGTAGCTTATTGTGGCTTTGATAAAGCTGGATGCCCATCTTACTATCCATGGCTGGCACCTCAGATGACTGATGTACGGTTCCTGCTTTAAAAATAAAATTAATGCATCTTGGAGAAATCATAAAACAAATTAAACGTTTCCCAAACTCCTACCAGTTGTGTATGTAGAGCGTGTTTAATATTAACATGCGAGTGCATAAGACGGCAATGCATTCATTGGCTTCAAGAGCTCTAAAGTGCAGTTCACCCAGCCAAGTTTTCTGTGAATTAGCAGAGAGGGATCTCATTTATTAAGCTTACTCTGTGCATCCTGTAAAATGCATTATTTATGAATTTATATATAGTGTATGTATGTATGTATGTATGCCTCACAGCACTAGGGTCATGAGTTTGATTCCTGGCCTTATCTGTGTGGAGTTTGTATGCTCTTCCCGTGGGTTTCCTCCGGGTGCTCTGGTTTCCACCCAAAATCTAAAAACATACTAGTAGGTTAATTGACTGCTATCAAATTGACCCTAGTCTGTGTGTATATGTTAGGGAATTTAGACTGTAAGCTCCTATGGGGCAGGGACTGATGGGAGTGCGTTCTCTGTACAGCGCTGCAGAAATAGCGGAGTTATATAAATGATGATGATATATATACATACATTTATTTATGTTGAATTCATTCCTTCTCCTTTAAGAACTGAAATGCTCTATATGCTACAGCGCCAATCATATTACACAGCGCTGTACAAAGAATATTTAATAATTCACATCAGTCCCTGCCCTAATGGAGATTACAATCTAGATTCCCTACCACACAGACACATACATACTAGGTTTCGTTTTATCAGAAGTTAATTAACCTACAAGTAAATTTTTGGACCGTGAAAGGAAACCTGAGTACATGGAGGAAACCCACGCAAACACGAGGAGAACATACAAACTCCATACAGATAGGGCCGTGATCAGAATCGAATTCAGGAACCCAGCGCTGTGCGGGTCCTGATTTTGCACAGTTGTACCTAAATGCTCCGCTCAGCACACTTCAAGGCGAGCACCTATCCTCCCCTATCTTGAGACACCCACACAAAGTAGACGCGTGCCACAGGGCGCAGACAGTAGGAAACATTTGACGTGCACCCTCTCAGTGTAAATGTTGCCTCATTTGTGGCTTAAATTAATAATGAAAGTGAGGGGGACATTTTTCATTTCATGTGTCGCTTTTGTGCGAGCAAAACTTTTTATTACATTGGACAAAGTGCGCCCAGAAATTCACAATGCGTCTGGAATGTAGAGGACAAGATCTGATCTCCAGCATTTCAGAGCTTTTACCAAATTCAAGAAGTTTTGCAGAGTTGAAATAGCCGTACGCCTCTTCCACAAGGTGAAAAACCCAGAAAAAGGCACCCTCGCCACCACCTTGTCTAATTTTCAATAATCTTGTTCCAAAAAACGAAATCTGGTCCTGATTGATCTTGACAGTCAGCAAGTGTATGTTTGTTAAAGGGCTCATCACCGACTCCAGCTAGAATCTACCTCCTGACGTTGGGTGCTGCCCCACACTAATACTTTTGAGTTCCACTAGTTACTAATAAGGTTAAGAGATCAATGAAGAAAGTTTAGTAAAACACTAAGAAAAGTGCATTTAAAATGATTGGTGCCCTCTTCTTATAACACACTACCATCTGCAGCCAAATCCCAGACACCTTGTAGTATGTAGTGTCCGCCAGCTATGATATGGCCTTACCAAGCATTCTTCGGACATGGGAATACCAATGCGCTATAGAGCAAAATCAAATCATATAAATGATTATAATGTCTACTATATGTTTAAATATACTTTCACTGTACTATATAGGATGATTTATTTTGCCTTGGTTTTCTTCAAAAAGTAATTTAATTTTACTTAACAAATTTCATGTAAGATCATCATCATCACCATTTATTTATATAGCGCCACTGATTCCGCAGCGCTGTACAGAGAACTCACATCAGTCCTTGCCCCATTGGAGGTTACAGTCTAAATTCCTTAACATACACACAGAGAGAGAGAGAGAGAGAGAGACTAGGGTCAATTTTTGATAGCAGCCAATTAACCTACCAGTATGTTTTTGGAGTGTGGGAGGAAACCGGAGCACCCGGAGGAAACCCACGCAAACACAGGGAGAACATACAAACTCCACACAGATAAGGCCATGGTCGGGAATTGAACTCATGACCCCAGCGCTGTGAGGCAGAACCACTCAGCCACCGTGCTGCCGGGGGGTAAATGTATCAAGCTGCAAGTTTCCAGCGGGATTAAAAAGTGGAGATGTTGTCTATAGCAACCAATCAGATTCCAGTTATCATTTATTTAGCACATTCTACAAATTGATAGCTAGAATCTGATTGGTTGCTATAGGTAACATCTCCGCTTGATACATTTACCCCCTAGGTCTTTCTTCGCAATAGTTTATTGATAATTTAGGAGCGTAATGCTTTATGGCCACAGTTGATAGATGGAATTATGTATCCACCAGTTGACACAAAATACCAAAATCTATACTCTATGTCTTTGATGTGTTGCGAGCTCATACCATCGCGAAGCCCCCTAGTGCTCAGTAATTACTCACATCTGCCTGTCCGAGATACGCTACTACTGATGAAAGGAAGATCTAGTAACAGAAGAAAACCATTTCTACCACTCAAGTAATTGGCTGATTGAATCAGACAGATGAACTGCAGGAATTAATTACATCCAAGCATGGTTCTCCACCAGCAGAACCAATACACGGGATTTTAATGGAAAAGCAATTGCAAGATGTCGGATAAATGATAATAAATGACAATGGCCATCTTTCCTACCATACAATTGCCTGTTGCTGAGTAAATGCAGAATGAGATATTAGTTGTTGATTGTCCTCTAAACTGCAGGATGAAAATCAGGTAAGTTCTACAGTATATTTAAAACTACTAACTAAAAATTAAAAATAATGTTCTATTCAGATATGTTTTTCATGCATTTTCAATGGGTTTGAAAGGTGATTTTCTTGTGCAATCCTTCCATAACCCTCCTTGTAATGTAGAAATAGTACGCGGAATAAGTTAGTATTAGTTTATTTTTTACCATCTCACCCAGAAGATTGTAGAATTATCAGCTATATATCCATACGACCTCTGGAGACTAAATTGACACTTTTTTTTTTTCATTATTATTATTATTTTAAAGACCCTTCCCCCTCATGTTTCATTATTGGAAAGTTAAAAAGTGGGTCCATTTTGGAGATTTATTGAGTTGGCCTTGGTGAAAAGCGGAATATAATTATTTAAACAGGAGGAGAAGAAAATAAATAAACATATTGCGGTAGGTAAGCAAATTTCATGACATTTCTCAAATTAAATTCACAGGACAGTATACTGTAAGATTGTTTGTTTTAAAAAAAAGCCTTTTGAGATCGGTAAATCTCTCTGTTCCTGTGTTTGCTAAAACGAGGTCACACTCACATTTGATAGACATTAAAGTGGTATATTTATCCAGCGGCGATTATGAAAAACTGCTGATTCTCTGCAGCTTGTAGTAATGCTTTCAAACGGCAATTTTATTTTATTAAAGGCAAAGGTCACTGGCAAATTTTTGTTATAAAAAATGACGGCAAACAAGTGTTTTTCGTAGCCGCCGTTTAATAAATATACCGCTAAAAAGTTACAATAGAACAACAGCAAAGTTACAACTCCAGGGACCCCAAATCTTATTAGTTACCCCACAGCCCAGGAATGTTGGAAAGAGCCTGGGTGCTTTATAGTGCTGGGGGGGGGGGGGGGAGGTCAAGCAGTGCCAGGACCCTTCCTAGTAGATTAAACGTTGTGTCTCAGGGGAGGGACCCCCCAGGAAATACGCTTATAGCTAAGAAAGTGGGATTGGATAAATCAGAACTGAAATGGAACTCCTCTAATAGTATAGATTAACATTAAATACCACGTGGGAAACTGTGGGGTAAGTAGGGAACTGGCATAATCGATGTTCTGCATAGAATTTTTCTTTATTGAATAATATTATTGGTAGAGTAGTTTACATGTGCAATCACTTCTTTACTGGCAAACATGCTCTGATACAGCCATGAATGAATGAATGACGATAACCTAGTTAAAGCTGTCTGCTCATATAATGGTACATGTTTACACTTCATACATTACAGATAACTTTCACACTTAAGTTCAGAATGCCTTTCCCCTTTGTTAAGTTCATTGAATGGTGAATACATGAATTATAGAGAGGGAAGCAAGATGACTAATCCCTATGACACATGCAAGACGGGCACGATCCTTATTTACTAATATCTCTCAAAGCTGTAGCTGTACAGTAACCCACGTCAACCAATCAGCTTTTATCTATTTTGTGCAATATGACAATTAATACAAGGGTCCGGTTGCTCTGGTTTAGTACAATGTTACCACTTTGAACAATACTGGTAAATAATCCTTATATGTACATTCCCTGCAGTCATCACGTGAAGCTGGGTATTTGCCATGCATATTAATCTCATGAGCCACATTGATCCCTACGGCCAGTTCTGTTCCATTCACTTGCCCGTTACCTCTGAATACTGAAACAAAGGCTTGAGGTTCATCATTAGTGTTTTATTCCACAGCCATGTTTTCAATCAACATTTTCATTTAGATTTGACAGCTTAATTTACTTTGAAAGTGAGGCAATACAAAAGCAGCAAGTACTACGTCCCGACAGCTGAGCAAGAGGTGAATAAGAAATAGAACCATCATCAGACATATCATGAGAACACAAAACAATTTATATAAGAACCCAATAGTCCACAGACATATATGAAGCTGTATATATTAATATGGAAGCTGGCCAATACTGTACAGGATATACAGATTACTGTATCCACACAGCGGTATAAACAGAACATGATCAGAGAGCAGTCATGGAAGAGAACAGTGCAGTGTTGGCTTACATAGAGGATAATGTACTCCCTACTGTAAATTATCAGGACGTTAGAAACCACCAAGGGGATTTTGAGACTTACAAAAGCAGAAAGCCGGGGGCAGAACAGGTGACAGAGATCCAGCGTTACTTCTAAAATCTGCAATCATTTACAGTAGGGAGAGCATTATTCTTTATAATGCACAAGTTTTACCAATGAACACAGCAGTGATGTCATCAGAACGGATTAGAAGTGATGACATCAGAACTCGGTGATTATACAGATGCTATTTACAGGCTTTTATACATATATTAACATCACTTGTGTGTTGTATCTATAATATGTAACAGTCTCATGGTCAGAACCCTAAACACAACAATTCTGGTGCGTGTCAGCATGGTATAACTAGGTAGTCATTCATCTTGGATAAGCATTTGGCAATATAGTAACGCTCCGAATGTATTGGTCTCTAGCAGCTTTATAGTGACTATATTTACGTTTTGCCTTTTCTTTTTTGCTATTTGGTATGTACTAATCATGTTTAAACCTTCACAATGATTAATGGAGGAGGGTGGGTTGGATAATGGGACATGAGTGTATGGGTTGCAATACGCGATTCGGGGCTTCAGCACGCGGATTTTAATAATATTAGCTCACAGAATACAGTCTGGTGAGTTTGGAGGTTAAACAGGGACACTAATTAGTTACTATTTGGCTGGCCCTGTCTTAAGGTGATGTCCTTCATCTGCAACATTCTGGATATTTGAGGACACTGAAACATCACACTGTATATTCCTTATTATGTTCTTGGTTACAGTCTACAATACTTCCGCCGACTCATCGATTTTGGACGGTGCCTGGTTTAAGAAAAGTGCTACTGTAAATATAAAAAGTAGAGGCTTAAAGCGGATGTTCATTTATATTTTTATCCCCTGTTCTGCCTCCTCTTGACTATCAGATGGGCAGATTCTATCTATTGTGATCCGTGATGCTCAGAAGTTCCATCTCCCTTCTCAACAGACCCACTGGCAGCAGTGCATAGTGCCTATATAGAACCAATCCATGGTATTGGGGCAGTGTATTATGAAAGACTACCTTGTTTGGATGGTCACTGTGATGCAGCCAATCAGAAGCAGCCATTCATATCACCCCAATACCATGGTTGGTCAGTTTGCAAACCTATTCAAGGAGAGTTGGGAGAGCTGGATCTTGTACATAGCAGGAGTCCCCAGGAGGGGGAAGGGGGGACATACCAGTTTGGAGGTTGGAAGAAAGTTAAAAAATCACCTCCCAGATCTATATATCTAAAACTAACAAAATGGAAAATGTGTCCAGTGTCCATAATACACAGGAACCCAATGTAATATATATTGAATTCCATGCTATTTATCCAGACGTGAGAGAACACTTATGCATATTACTACTACTTTATTTCCTTTTCCAATCAGTGCCAATAACAAGTGTTACATCAGGCCAGTCAATACATCAAAGTTCCTGATGAGTTATCTTTTCGGACGGTCTAGATCATCAATAGCTGCCAGTAGCTTCTGTCTGGCCTTTTTGTTTATGTGGGAGCCAAGACAAACATTCACCAGATTTGTTAACTGCTTGGTTGAGTATTCCTAGGACAAAAACAAACACACATTAAAACAATATGCAAATCTCTAGGGCAGCTCCACATAAAAGTGCAACAAGTTCTATACCATAGCTGTAGAATAATGATCTTGTTTAGCTTACAGTCATGGCCAAAAGTTTTGAGAATGACACAGATATAATTTTTCACAAAGTCTCCTGCCTCAGTTTATATGATGGCAATTTGTATATACTCCAGTATATAATGGTGATCAGGTGAATTGCAATTAATTTCAAAGTCCCTTTTTGTCATGACAATGAACTTTATCCCAAAAACAACATTTCCACTGCATTTCAGCCATGCCACAAAAGGACCAGCTGACATCAGGTCAGTGATTCTCTCTTTAACACAGGTAAGAGTGTTGACAAGTACAAAGCTGGAGATCACTCTGTCATGCGGATTGAGTTAGAATAACAGACTGGAAGCTTTAACAGGAGGGTGGTGCTTGAAATCACTGTTCTTCCTCTGTTAGCCGTTGTTATCTGCAAGGCAACACGTGCAGTCATCACTGTTTTGCACAAAAAAGGGCTTCACAGGCAAGGATATTACTGCTAGTAAGATTGCACCTAAATCAACCATTTATCGGATCATCAAGAACTTCAACGAGAGAGGTTCAACAGTTGGGAAGAAGGCTTCAGGGCGCTCAAGAACATCCAGCAAGTGCCAGGACCATCTCCTAAAGTTGATTCGGCTGCTGGATCGGGCACCACCAGTGCAGAGCTTGCTCAGGAATGGCAGCAGGCAGGTGTGGGTGCATCTGGACACACAGTGAGGCAACGACTTTTGGAGGATGGCCTGGTGTCAAGAAAGCCAGCAAAGAAGCCACTTCTCTCCAGGAAAAACATCAGGGACAGACTGATATTCTGCAAAAGCTACAGGGATTGGATTGCTGAGGACTGGGGTAAAGTAATTTTCTCTGATTAATCCCCTTTCAGATTGTTTGGGGCAGCTGTAAAAACGCTTGTCCTGAGAAGGAAAGGTGAACGCTACCATCAGTCCTGTGTCATGCCAACAGTAAAGCATCCTCAGACCATTCATATGTGGAGATGCTTCTTAACCAAGGGAGTGGGCTCACTCACAATGTTGCCTAAGAACACAGCCATGAGTAAAGCATGGTTCCAAAACATCCTCCAAGAGCAACTTCTCCCAACCATCCAAGAACAATGCCTTTTCCAGGATGCTGGAGCACCTTGCCATAAGGGAAAAGTGATAACCAAGTGGCTCAGGGATCAAAACATCGAAATTTTGGGTCCATGGCCAGGAAACTCCCCAGACCTTAATCCCATTGAGAACTTGTGGTCAATCCTCAAGAGGCAGGTGGACAAACAAAAACCCACAAATTCTGACAAACTCCAAGCATTGATTAGGCAAGAATGGGCGGCCATTAGTCAGTATGTGGCCCAGAAGTTGATTGACAGCATGTCAGGGCGAACTGCAGAGGTCTTCAAAAATAAGGGTCAACACTGCAAATATTAACTCTTTGCATAAACTTAATGTAATTGTAATAAGAGCCTTTGACACTTATGAAATGCTTGTAATTTTACTTCAGTATACCATAGAAACATCTGACAAAAAGGCCTAAAAACACTGTCGGAAAACTTGGTGAAAACCAATACTTGTGTCATTCTCAAAACTTTTGTCCATGACTGTATTGAGCAGGGCTTCCTAACCTTCTTCACCCAGATTACTGCACGTTGGAATTAGCGTTGTTCGATCTTTCATTAATAACGTGCTTAACATTTAACATAAAGTGACATAATATAACTAGGCAGTTGCGGACTTGTGGAGGATCAGTGGATTATGCCATCTGTTTGTAATAGCATGATAATATGTATTGGTTTGTACATAACATGGCTATTCGCTGGCATTTTGTTTTTGAGCACAGTTTTCTTACTTTGCAGAGCTTGTTATTGACTTGGCCACAGCCAAAAAGAGTTGATATTTAACCAAATCCTTTCTTCTCAGCACCCCTGCAGATAATAATATTGTTGGGGAGATTTTAGGTGTGTTGTTTTTGCTTTCTGTCCATATCTTGTAGACTGTTAATGTGGGGATTGCGGTGGTTGGTGTGTGAGGTTTCAGGAGTGTTGTAGTCATGAGAAGCACATTTAAAGCCTCTCAAGATGACATGCCGGTTCACCACCTTAATCCCACCCAAGACATTATTACTGTGGCGTGCTAAGAGGTGAAGGGCGAGAGTGACAGGTGCCCAAATCTCACTGAGCGTCTAACTGAAAGATATTGCAGAAGGGAACATTTATGTGGGTTGTGCATAGGTCAACTGGGCAGAAAATGGTTCACTAACTCAGACAAAGCTTACTTTAGTCTCCTAATAAACTACTCCAAAACTGTGCTTCATGCCCAGAAACAAATCACTACCGTAAATGATGATGATATTGATAGTCACTATAAAATTAAGGTAAACGGAACAATACAGAGATGGGACAAGATTCCTAAGCTCACCCTGTGCTCCTTGATCCAGCGCTCCATGTCATTCTCAGTCAAGTAATAGGCCTTGATGTATGTCTCCACAAATTCCTTGTCGGGAATCGGCCGGATGTCTGTTAGCTTCTCCAGCTTCATCAGGAATTGCTGGAAGTCCAGCTGCATCAGGGCTCGGCCTTCGTTGCTGCACTTCTTGACATTGGCGTAACTAAACAAGACGAAGAGACATTAATTGTGCTCTAAAGTCGGCTCATGAGTGTAAAACCCAACACAACCCATTTCAAGAAACTTAAGTGCTGCCTGGTATCTCTGAGTCTATCAACATGCTATGCAGTACTCTTAAAACCCCAATAAACTCAGCTTTTTCCTCACCTTCCCTGTATTGGTATAATCTGTGCATTCTCCTTTAATTTAAAGAAATAGTAAACCCCCTATTGGACATCCATAAATACCGAAGCCGGAGTTTACTGAACCAAATAATATTTCTAGAGCATCCGTTTCGACATTTTATATTGAATAATACATTTTCCCAGCATGCCGTGCGGCACAGCTCAGAAGAGCAAAAGTTATTGGTTTACAGTTGTTTACACAAACGACCAACTTTGTTCACATGGGTGTAACCACACGGTAACATCTTCAGTTATGCTAAGACATAAGACATAACTTTGAATGTGAGTTTGTGATCATGTAACAAGTGTAACCACTTCTATTGGCTACAGCAGGGTTTCCCAAACCCAGTCTTCAGGGCTCCCCAACAGTGCAGGTTTTCCGGATCACATGGGACATAATTAGGACCACCTGTGAATCTGTTACAATGTGTCAGTCAGTAATGAATAAACCTGTGCTCCAGTAAGGAGATATGGAAAACCTGCACTGTTGGGGAGCCCTGAGGACTGGGTTTGGGAAACCCTGGGCTACAGGATACATTTTTTTGATGGGACAGAAACACTTTACAAAACTATAGGAAAATCACAGAAATATATCCATCATATATAGCTATATATCTATCTATATATCACTTACATTTCTATTACATTTTTGCCCCTTCTAAATGTCCACTTCGACATTTATATATGAAATCTGTGGCTTAAGGGGAACCCCGCTCTCAATTCCATCATCTACTTAAAAGTGTTTATCTTATTGTCCTAAGACATGACAACAGATCTGCTGGGTTATATACAACTGTGCCCAACACACAGACTGGAGCTTAAATCAGTGTTGAACCCAAGAGAAAAAAATAGAGGCGTTGTCTTTAAATAACCATAAAATAGAGATCTAGGAGAAAATAGAGACAGCGCTAAAATGTATGACACATAAATCCTAATCAGAACGCAAAAATGCTATAAACAGAATATATAGCAAATAATTATATTATGATTATAAATAATCATGAATCTAAACATGTGAATCGATTCATTAAAATAAACAACATCAAATCCTTAAAAGAATTAAATAAAAATGAAATTCCACATGCAGCAATCACATATCTATCACATCACCATAGGAATATACAGTATATATCTGTGAGAACTGTACATTCCTCCATTAAACATAGATATATAAGATACAGTATGATGTCCACTTAACTTTACTAAGCAATAAACAAAATATATCATAGCCATATATGTTGCAACGTTATGTTACAATGCAATATTTTTTCTGTTAAACAATTTTCCTGTGTGATGCCTCTTTAAAAATGAAGGCGGTAATATGGTTTAACAGCAGAATTGTTTAATGTGTTCCCCCCACTATGTACCCCCTCAACCCTTCCCCTTTTAATTTTGTGTCCTTTCCTTACCCCCCATCCCTTTTCTTCTTTCTGTACCCCATAATTTTTGAAAAATTTATAATAAAAATACTATTGAAGTTATAAAAATGAAGGCGGTACTTACCCCTCCACAAGCGTCCTGTTGGCAAGTCGGATACAGTGTTCCCATAGAATATTGGAAACAGGCAGGGGTATCCGGACATGCTTTGATAGTTCAGATAACTTCTTATTAAACTGTTCAAATTCCTGTAACACAAAGTCAATATTTTCCTTATTTTCTATGGAAGCCGTTTTTTTTTTGCCTAATTTCTATACAAAGGTCTATACACCCAAAAGGATTCTGGGAACAAAAAAGAAAGGGAAATAATACGAGCGACGCAGATATAATAAACAATACTCAGCAACAAAATGCAATAACTTTCCTCTGCCGGAGGCAGTAGTTAAAGAGCAGATGAAGCCGCCTTCCAAATTCTATCATCACGGATAGCAAAGGTAAGCTTAGAATATTAAAACTGAACACATACATACACACTGAAATCAGCATCTCGCCAATAAGTAACTTTAATATATGCTTATCTTCCCACCAGAAGACAACAGAAGAGCTAAATAATAAACTGCAAATTAAAGAGTAATTCTAGATTTTTTTCATTTTTTTTTTAAACACAAAATTTTGTTTGAGTGTCCACTTTAACAACCTTTTCCTTTTACAACAGACCTATTATAATTGCGGACCTTATATTTAAAGAACTTGTAACCCTACTTTTAGGAAATAACTTTACCAAACCATGTATATTACTGAACGAAGAAATAACTCTTAAATGACTGCAACATTCTATTTATACATCACCACCCATTTGTTCTGCTAATTCATAAACATAAATTGCAAATTATTATTTGTTCTGCTCTCCTTAGCCTGTAAATAGCACATATGCCGGGACTGTTTCCATCTGTCTTCAGGAAAATGGTGGTGATTATTTTAGCCTTGGCTGTGTCATCTCGCTTCCATAAACTGGCTACTTGTCATTCATAACATACTTGCAGACAGCCAGCAAATAGCTGCCCACTATCACACTACGTTTTACAAAATTCACTGGAAAACCATTAACCCCTAGAGCTCTGTCCTCCTCCACAACGCTCAGGGATCATTTAACAGCCCTAATATCACTGATCTTGATGGTGACACATCTCCTATTTAAACGGCCAGCATTGAATACTGCCATTACCATGTAGGGTACAGTATATTTGAGGAGCGGACCCACACAGTACAGTGACACGTGCATGCTTCAGTTAGACTAGGTACACCCTGGAGAATTTTTCGATCAACCTGTTATCTACAACGATTTTACTAAGGACTGAAGGTCCGATCGCTCGGCCGATACATGTGTGCACATGGACACGATTTACCTTCAGATCGGTGCTCTTCATCGGGTCTAGTCGTTTAGAGAATGACAGCACAATAGTCACTCATTCATTCATGTCATACTGATTAAAACTGCCTTGTTATAGCTATCCAGATGTCATTACGAATTTCGTTAGCTTCTGTGACTCTGAAATGAAATTATCAGTCTCAGAACGAATGAACAAACGAACTATTCCATCTACAGCACTCTCTACATTTAAGTCACTGGGACATGTTCATTGCCGGCATCGGCTGACAAGACCGTGACTTTGTAAACTCTATGGAGAGCGTGAACATGAGTGCATACACACTACATGATCGGAAGGTGATTGGAACGAGATTATTAAACAGTAAGAACGACCAAATGAAATGACAATGAGCACTTTGGAACGATTGTCGTTCGTGTGATTATACACACTAACGCGATATGTGGCCGAGCGGTCGCTGATTGGGTGATTGGCCCGATGATTGGCTGAAAAACCTCCAGTGTCTACCTAGCCTAAGAATGAGTTTCAAGAATCTCTGTAATCTAAAAAGTAGAAAAACAATGTAGCACAAAGTCCTACAACAGGCAGTAAGTGACACTTTCAGTGTTTCAGCTCCATACAAATTGACCTTGTACAAAACAAAACAAATACCTTCAGTAAAGCATCCACATATACATTGTGTTGAGACATAATTTCTTTTACATCCCACTTCACATTCGCCATAAGAAGCAATAGCTGTTCGTAATCAATGGCTTTTGCAGCTACAATCCAGTAAATTGGCTTGCGGAGTTCACTGGCTGTTGACACGGTCTATAAAATAGATAATAAATGCAGGAACATTAGTACAAAAGTAAAATTAACTATTTTGCTTTTGTTTTTAATTTACATAAGGGCTATAGAATAAGCAGCTGTAAACTTTATGGCAATTGTAAAAAATGTAATTGGTTTATTCTGTGTTAATTACAAGGACTAGGAAATGTGCATTGACAGAGATCTGGGAGGACTCATCCCACACCACTGGTTTATAGTATAATACATCAGCAAAAGCACAATCACAACAGGAAAAGCAAATATTCTGCATCATTTCATATTTAATACTAAAGTGTGCATGCTCTCAAAAGGCCAATATCATCTACTGAACATATTTGCCCTGTAGACTTACATATTCAACACAGGCCACTGCAATCAATGGTAGAGTATTGTTATAAAGTGCTATGCGCTTTACATCTAAATAAAAACATAAATATAAAAATAAAGATTAAAATATAAAACACACAAAACAAAAGTGTACCTGTGTGATTTGTTAAAGACCATCTTTATTACAGCCTAGCATTTGGCACTGGGTGTTTGAAAACCAACAGAGTCACAAAAATGATGCCTGAGTGATTTCTCTATTTTCTAGTGTATTATCACTGGTTCAGTACACAAAATAAGAGCCTCCGTTGCATGTCAGTGGCTGATCACCTTTAACATGCCGTCTAGGATGACATTTAAGGGTCATAATTTATATTTAATTATTGAGGAGCAATGCCAGGAACTGTGACACTGGGAGTCTGTGCCTGTCTGTAGCCATCAGTCAACATTTAGTTCCATAAGACTAACACTGAATTGTAAGTACTAAAGGGACAAGAAACTGTCCTTATTTTGCCTATACAACTTACAATGATTCACCTACTTCTACATTGGGGTGCTGTATCTACCCTCATGAATCACTGATTGCTATTTCAGGTCTCCCCCCCCCCCCCTCCGTTGCACGTGTCTTAAAACAACATAACAGATATTCAACTTAACTTCTACTTGAGGATTACTATATCTTACCAATAGCTGAAAAGGCAAAAATATGGTTCATTTGTTCATCCTCACCAATTCCTTAAGCCTCGCACAACACACACTGGCAATAATCAACTCGTTAGTCAAGCTGATCCGTTTACCGAAGAAATACTCAGGATATACTTACACCTAATACTTCTCCTGCCTAGGAAGGTTCACTCACTTTATGAATCATGCAGAACTTGGTTTCTGCATTAAAGTCACTCTGCAGAAGTACATTACTGTTTGATATTGGGGTCTGGTCCTTTACTTTTAAAAGGATACATTTTGTAACACAGACCATCTCCATTGTTCAATGTAAACCTGACATTCCACTGCAGCTCTGTTACTAATGGGATTTAATACAGGGGAAAATGGTGAGTATGCAGTGATTTAAACTTCTGTAACATCACTGGCCCTGCCCTTCTGTATGATCAACCAATCCACAAAGTTCCATTTCCACAAGACAAGGCTAACCAAGCTGTCAGTCACTCTGTGTCTACTCTAACACACAACACATTCCTTCCTAATAGGGCTACCAGCTGCAGACTAGTGAAAAAGATGATTTAGTTATCATCATAATCATTTAAGTGCAAACACTGGATTATTAAATATCTTCTGTTTTGTTATTGGATGCAATCAGCAAAAGGAAGGACTACATACAGTAAGACATTCATGGTAAATGATCTGACACTGAGCATGGAATTTCTCATCACAAATATTGCTTTAGTAAAATCGTTACAAATGGGACCTGTACAATGTAATCACCCTGCTTACACTTTAAGTTACGGTTACAGCATGTCCTTGGGTACAAATTGTTCCAGAACTAGAACATACTGTATTCTGTACCAAATGTACTGAGGATTTATCAGACTAAAAATCTACCCTATTATTATGATGACAAGCAACGCTGACATATAACCACCCATCCAGAAGACAAGCAATGGTATAGTGTCATTCTTCCCCTAGAGAAAAAAAAAAGTTTTTTTAGGGCATATTACAATTAATATCTTGTATATGAATTACAAATGGAAAACAAGAAAATGCACATTTATATGGTTACTAAAAACATATATGGTAGTTTTTAAGAACAAATAAAGTATATATTTGCTTGTTCTGCTTTACAAAAATGAAAAAACAAACACACAAAAAACAATGTAAAATCTCTACTGTCATGTGACACCAGGGATTTTAAGATGCATAAGGCTGTTACCTGTCCAGGATATAGATACATAAGGCTGATACCTATCCAGGATATAGATGCGTAAGGCTGATACCTGTCCAGGATATAGATACATAAGGCTAATACCTGTCTAGAATATAGATGCATAAGGCTGATACCTGTCCAGGATATAGATACATAAGGCTAATACCTGTCTAGAATATAGATGCATAAGGCTGATACCTGTCCAGGATATAGATACATAACGCTGTTACCTGTCCAGGATATAAATACATAAGGCTGATACCTATCCAGGATATAGATGCGTAAGGCTGTTACCTGTCCAGGATATAGATGCATAAGGCTGATACCTATCCAGGATATAGATGCGTAAGGCTGTTACCTGTCCAGGATATAGATGCATAAGGCTGATACCTGTCTAGAATATAGATGCATAAGGCTGATACCTGTCCAGGATATAGATATATAACGCTGTTACCTGTCCAGGATATAAATACATAAGGCTGATACCTATCCAGGATATAGATGCGTAAGGCTGTTACCTGTCCAGGATATAGATGCATAAGGCTGATACCTGTTCAGGATATAGATACATAACGCTGTTACCTGTCCAGGATATAAATACATAAGGCTGATACCTATCCAAGATATAGATGCATAAGGCTGTTACCTGTCCAGGATATAGATGCGTAAGGCTGTTACCTGTCCAGGATATAGATGCGTAAGGCTGATACCTGTCTAGAATATAGATGCATAAGGCTGATACCTGTCCAGGATATAGATGCTTAAGGCTGATACCTGTCCAGTATATAGATGCGTAAGGTATATACCTGTCCAGGATATAGATGCATAAGGCTGTTACCTGTCCAGGATATAGATACATAAGGCTGTTACCTGACCAGGATTATAGATACATAACGCTGTTACCTGTCCAGGATATAGATGTGTAAGGCTGTTACCTGTACAGGATATAGATGCGTAAGGCTGTTACCTGTCCAGGATATAGATGCGTAAGGCTGTTACCTGTACAGGATGTAGATGAATGTACTTTTATCATGTAACATATACAAAAAATGCCTCCCAGCATTAGTGAATAAAGCAACTAGAATTTTTTTTTGCCCAAAAGCCACCAACCACCCTGTTAATTCTTGCTAGGCATCCTCCAGTCTAAGAGGCCACATCTCTTTCCCAAATAGGCAGTGGTTGAAGTGAAAATTTAGAAGTGGCAGTATGGAAAATGTAAGTGAATGGAAATTGATAACTTTCCAATCAAAACAATTGAAGAAGCGACGGTATGGCCGGCCCACTTCTGAAGCCTGAATAAAGACACCATTGGGGAATATGAGAACTACACTTTTAATTTACACCCCCTGACAGCACTATTGGTAACACCTTAAAAAAATAATTCAAAGGAAGCTAATTAATTTGTAAGATATGTGTATTTTAAACCTATAAACACACTGCAACGAAAAGGCATCATCTTTCATTTTTAGATATTAAAATACTAATTTAAAAAAAGTTTGATTCAATTGGCATAATTGTGTGACAAGTGCATACTCTAATCTTAATTAGTAGATTAAAAGTAAAAAATGTCTGTTTACCGGAACTGCTTAATGAGTTTTATGGTGCTGGTGAAATTAGATATGTTATTGCACTTTAATGATTTAATAATAGAATGCAACAGAAATGAAGATACAAGTTTCAAAATAGACACATTAAGTTAAAAAAATATATCAATTTTATTGTAACTGCAATTAGCATCAGGCATCAAACTATTCATTAATCACAATACTGCTCATTAATTCATTAATCACAAAACCTCAATGAAGATGGTACAATAGTATTATTTATGTAAATACAATTATAAAAGTTGACACAAGCATGAATATAAATATATTTATCAGTGTTTCCACAACTCAATCCTCAGGTACTCCTAACAGTACAAATTTTCCATATCTCCTTGCTGGAGCACAGGTGTATTCATTACTGACTGACACATTATAATTATACCACCTGGTGGATCTGTTACAATGTGTCTGTTAGTAATGAGTACACCTGTGCTCCAACAAGGAAACATGGACTGTTAGGGGTACCTGAGGACTGAGTATGAGAAACACTGACACTGATATATAGTAGTAGTCTGATATATATATATATATATATATATATATATATATATATATATATATATATATATATATATATATATATATATATGCAGTACTTTAGGGAGGATGCATGCATGCATGCATTTTGCTGGTGACCATCACCAGAAAATGCATGCATGAAAAAGTGCATTTACGTGTATATGATCAGGTGCGTCCAGCTGTAAATCACTAGCATTTGCGCCAGGTGTACATGAGAAGTGACACGTATGTATAATTATCATCATCACCATTTATTTATATAGCACCAGCAAATTCTGTTGCACTTTACAATTATGACCCACAATAGTACAGATAAAGCATAGAGATGTGACTGGTCAGTGTTCGTAGTAAATTCTAAAGTGGAATTGTACCTAATAATATAATGTCATATACACAACAGAGTATAGTGTATTGACAGTGATTAATAAATGTGAAAGTGGCATTTACCATATAAAATATAATTAAAATACACACACACAAATACAAATTCAATTCAATAAATCCAAACATGATTTCCCCTTTAAAATTTAATTGTGATTCTTCCTTCTTGCCGCATTCTAAAAGGAAGTATCAGTGTCATAACATGAACACACACATACAGATGTAGCACATTGTTTTGTACGAATGCCCAGGAAGAGCGTTTTATGGAAATAAAACATTTGGGCTTCCACCTCTACACGAGCCCCTTACTGTCTAACCCAGGAACACAACATACCAGTATGTTAGTACACAAACTGGGTTGTTACCCACAAACCTACACGGTGTTTCATTGGTAACATACATTATATTCCACGGGACACAGATGAGTACAGTTACTAAACTGCGGTTACTTAGAGCACTGACCTGGGAATAGAACTGTTGAAGGAAAGGTTTCTTAGCTGCTGGCATCACAGAGTCAAGATGAGTCTGGAGAAATTCAAACTGCTCGGCCAGGAAAACCCTGAAAAAGAACAATGCTTTATATCACAAGGTGCTTGCAGGAGGAAGCAGCGATGGTTCATCCGTCTGATCCATGAATCCTGGCGATGGTGCGGTACCTTTCACTATAATTTCACACTTTACATGGTACACAGCAGAGGTGTCCTTATCAATCATACAGATAGATGACATATCACAAGAATGGGGCTGTGGCTCTATAAGTAAATCCTCAGGAACAACCGTGATCAGCATGGTGGTAATACAATTTCAATAATAAAATATTAATAATCTCTTTCTTTTGTGTTTTATTCAGAAGAGAACATAGGATTTTTGTACTTACTGTAAAATCTCTTTCTCTGAACACAAGTTTGGGGACACTGCTCACCTTGGAGTATAGAGGGCGCTGTGGGAGTAATGGCACTAAAAAAAATTGTCTATCCTGCTCCCTTCTCCTCTATGCCCCTCCACTAGAAGAGCTCAGTTTATTACTAACCAAGCCACAAGAGAGGGCGAGAAAACCCCACCACAAAACAGAACATACAACAGAACTGTCAGAACAAAGGGTGAGAGCACAGTGTCCCCGAACTCCTGTTTAGAGAAAGAATTTTATGGTAAGCACAAAAATCCTATTTTCCCTTTCACACTAGTTGGGGGACACTGCTCACCTTGGGGACGTTCCAAAGCTGCCCCTATGGGTGGGAATGCTCAGAATGAGCAGTACGTAAAACTTTATGGCCAAAACTTGCGTCTTTTGAAGCAAAGACGTGAAAAGGATAAAAGCTGGTGAATGTAACAGAAGACAAAGTAGCTACCCTACACAACTGTTTAGCCGAGGCCCCATGCCGCGCCGCCCAAGAGGCACTAACCGATTTTGTGGAATGAGCTGTCAGACCTTCAGGAACCGGTGAGCCCTCCGAAATATATGCCTGCCGGATAATAGCAGTGATCCATCTAGCCACCGTCTGCTTTGTGGCTGGCCAGCCACGCTTGCGATCGTCATACAGGACTAGAAGACTATCAGTCTTCCAAACCGAAGCTGTACGATCCACATAAATCTTCAATGCTCTGACCACATCAAAAGAGAGTCCTGACCAGGCACCAGCGAATTCTGAGGAAGAACCGGCAGAACAATATCCTGATTTATGTGAGACCTCGAGACCACCTTTGGTTGAAACGAAGGCTTAGTTCTAAACACTGCACGATCGTCATGGAAAATCAGAAGAGGAGCCCGACATGACAGGGCTGCCAACTCGGAAACCGTCTGGCCGAAGCAAGTTTAGGTCCCATGGAGCCACTGGTGGAACAAAAGGCGGTTGTACATGAAGTATACCCTGTAGAAACATCTGCACCTCCGGTAACAAAGGTATAAATTTCTGAAAATACACCAACAACGCCGCTACCTGGACCTTAAGGGACGACAACCTTAATCCCTTGTCAAGACCATCTTGCAGAAAAGCCAACACCCTGTCTAAATGAAAAGAATTGGTAGGTACTTTGATCTTCTCACACCAACTTATATATGCTTTTCAAATGCGGTGATAAATGGTGGATGATGACGGTTTTCTCTCCTGGATCATGGTTTTAACCACTCTCTATGAAAACCCTTTCTTTCTGAGAATCAAGGATTCAATCTCCAAACCGTTAAAGCCAATCGATATAGGTCCGGATGAAGGAATGGACATTGACCGAGAAGAACCTTCCTGAGAAGCAGTCGCCAAGGATGATCCACCGACATGTCTAGAAGATCTGAGTACCACGCTCTTCTCGGCCAATCTGGTGCCAGTAGAATCAATGGAACCCTCTCGCCTCTCACTTTCTGCAAGATCTGTGGCAGCATCTGAAGTGAAGGGTAAAGATACACCAACTTGAAGTTCCAGTGTACCGTCATAGCGTCCACTAAGAACCCCTGAGGTTCTCTTGACCTGGCACAATACCTTTCTACCTTGCGGTTGTGCCGTGAGGCCATCATGCCTATTTCTGTCCAACCCCACCGGAGGTTGGACAGAAAACACCTCCGGATGGAGCGACCATTCGCCTGGGTGAAGGACATGCCGACTTAAGTAGTCGGCCTCCCAGTTGTTCACCCTGAAATGAACACCGCTGAAATTGCAGGAACATGTTGTTCTGCCCATTTCATGATCTGTGACACTTCCTTCATGGCAAGAGGACTCCTTGTTCCTCTTTGATGATTTATGTAAGCTACCGCCATAGCTCTGTTCGACTGTATTCGGATTGGTCGACATGCCAGGAAGAACTGTGTCTGAACTAGAGCATTGAATACTGCCTGTAGTTCCAGAACATTTATGGACAACCGTGCTTCCTCCGACACCCAAGTCCCTTGCAACCTGAGGTGAACCCCACCCCAACAAGCTGGCATCCGTTGTTACCACTGTCCAGTCTCAAACCGAGAAAAGACCACCCTGTGTTGGGATGTCCCTCCTCAGCCACCAGAGAAGAGACAGGCGTGTTGCCTGTGACAACCGAAAAACCTGCCTTTCTAAGCTTGGATCTGACCAACGACCATGACCAATTTGGCAGAATCTCCTGCTGGAATTTGCGTGAATGTAAACGAGCAAACTGCAGAGCCTCGAACGAGGAAACCATGCGACGCAGTAGCTTCATACACTGAAGTACTGAGACGCAATTTAGAGATAAAAGATCTTCTGCACTTTGTCTGAAGGGACAAAAACCCTCTGTCAATTTGTGCCGAACAATAGTCCCAGGAACACCATAAATTGGATTGGTATCCAACTGAATTTTTTGTAGTTGATCACCAATCCGTATTCCTGCAGAATGTCCCTGGTCAGCTGCAGATGTGACTGAAGCTGAGGTACCGATTCCGCCTTTATCAGCAGGTCGTCTAGGTAAGGTAAAATAGTCACTCCCTGTAAACACAGCTGAGCTGCCATTATAGCCATCACCTCTGTGAACTCTCGTGGTGTGGTGGCGAAACTGAATGGGAGAGAGCCCTGAACTGAAAATGCTCCAGACCCGCAACAGACTTCGATGACCTGTCCATATCGAAATGTGTAGATAAACATCCTTGATATCCAAGGATGCCAAGTACTCGCCTTTCTTCATGGAATTTATCACAGATCTGATGGACTCCATTCGAAAGCTGGCTACCCGTAAGCAGGTGTTGAGGTCCTTCAGGTATAGAACTGGTCTGAAGGACCGATCCAGATTTTGCACCAGAAAAAGATGAGAGCAAAAGTCTTGATCTCTCTGCCCCAACGGAACTGGAACAATCACCCTGGCATCCCGAAGTGACTGTACTGCCCTCTGCAAAGCCTGTCTTTTCTCTGACTCCATTGGAAAAGGTATAGTCATGAAACGCCCTGGAGGTGCCCCTGCTATGTCCAAGATGTATTCCCTGGACACTATACCTTTCACCCAGGCGTCTGTGGTAGACCTGAGCCACCGCTCCTGAAAGAGCAGTAGGCGTAATGTGCCTCACTACCTGTTTGCTCCGCAACTTCTTCCAAATGCCGGCTGACAAGCTGGGCAACTGGACCGCAAGCAGCTCCGCCACCACAGCACTCATGGGCGACCGGAGCATGCTGCTGCAGCTCCCAGGGCGACCCGCATCACCTTCCTGGAAGCGGCTGGGTCCTGGATACTACCAGAGTGCAAGGGGACCCTTTTTCCAGGAGCACTAAAGAAATCAGGGGGACAATCACTAAAGCGCCTCAGATGCTTTCTCTAAAGTAGCCACGGCGGTCACCCGGTGATCGCTGCACAGAAATCCTAGCTATCTATAAAAAAAAAACCTCAAAAACTCTAAAGACTAGACTAAAAGTGTCCTACTTCATAGGCACTAAGAAAAAACTGAGCTCTTCCGGTGGAGGGGGCATAGAGGTGAGGGAAGCAGGCTAGAAACGTTTTTTAGTGGCATTACTCCCACAGGGCCCTCTATACCCCAAGGTGAGCAGTGTCCCCCAACTAGTGTGAAAGAGAAAAGAAGAACTGAAAAGAATAGTTGTCTAACTTCAGTGCGTTTCATATACTTAAAGGGGTTTTTCTGACTAATGTCTTTGTTCATTTTCCTCTGTAACTTTCAATAAATATTTTTTCTTTATAGCTCCTTTTTGTGCCTTTTTTTTTTTTTTAAAGCAATGTCTTTATATCATCAAACAGCTGTTTACTCTTGTTGCCCTTGGATACAGCACAAAGCTGATCTCAGGATACAATTGTATCCAATGCAGACAACACAGCAGAGTGATGTCGTAACCATGGGAACAAAATAATCAGAGTAGAGTCGTAACCATGGCAACACAATAAACCGCTCTTTCTGACATAATATACACGGCTAAAAAACTTAAAAGCCAGAAAAAGGAATGTATTTAGTGAAGAAAATGGGCATGGAGGACATACTGTACATTCCAAAACATTAATTTCATCTGAAGGTGAACAAAATAAAATAAACTGAAGCACATGTGTGTAACGCTCCTCTGTACAGAACAACGTTTGTATATTTATCTTGTTTGGATATACTGTAGTTGCTTTTGAATGTTACAGGCTCTATTTTTTTAACCTGGAAACATATTAGAGGTGACACGAGAGGGCTCGTAGTGTACTTTAATGAAATTGTGAAGACGTTCAATCAATGACATCTGCCACTTTATGCAATTTTAACACATTAATAGAGCTGATCCTGGCACAATGTAAGGTCTACACGATGCCAGCTGCCAAGTTCCTTGGGTGCAGCAAAGGGAGCGTATACAGTACAACATAACTTTAATTAAATTAAAAATAGCTTGGAAGTATTTTAAAAGCTTTTAGCAAATCAGCGAGGAAGAGTAGAGGCTCTTTATGAATATATTTTATACACTTTCTGACTTCCATGGACAGGCTATACGAAGTGATAAGAGGGAAATGCATTCAACTACTTTTAGTTTAATTATTTGAAACAAAATAGGTCAGGTCTGAAATAGCATTTATATGTATAAAATATATATTTTCACAAGAAAAGATCCTTATCACACAGTACCGTACCATCCAATGAAAGGTAGCTAGTAAACTGTCCCAAAAGCTATGTAAATGTATTACTTTATGTGCTCGCTGTATACTTATGACTCACCTATGTAACACCCCCTCAGCCATAACATAATAATGACTGAGAAAATAGGTGGCCGCTTAAGGCCAAGCAGCAGAAGAAATAAAGTGCATATAATTAACATAAAACTATTTATATGTTGTTCCAGTGCTGCCCAAGGAATCTGCCTAGTTTGCCTGTATGGTAGATATCATCATCATCATCACCATTTATTTATATAGCGCCACTAATTCCGCAGCGCTGTACAGAGAACTCATTCACATCAGTCCCTGCATCATTGGAGCTTACAGTCTAAATTCCCTAATATAGACACACACAGACACAGACAGAGAGAGGGAGACAGACACACAGAGACTAAGGTCAAATTTGATAGCAGCCAATTAACCTACCAGTATGTTTTTGGAGTGTGGGAGGAAACCGGAGCACCCGGAGGAAACCCACGCAAACACAGGGAGAACATACAAACTCCACACAGATAAAGCCATGGTTGGGAATTGAACTTAGACCCCAGTGCTGTGAGGCAGAAGTGCTAAGCACTGAGTCACTGTGCTGCCCTAAGATAAGGCCCCTGTATCACTTACCAATACAAAGGGGACCTAAACTCCAAGAAATCCCAGAGTTATGTTAATGCTATGTGAGACATCTATTCTTCTATGTGACATTGTGTACTGCCTTACACCAGTTCTACTATCTCTCTTTGCCTACTAGGAGAGGCCATAATGGGGCATCTGAAAGTGGATAGTACTGTGCTGTGCATACTAAGAGCAATGATAGAAATGTTCAACAATTATGCCGCCCATACCCGTAGTGATTTAGATGGTAAATATGGTGATATCCTAGTGTGTGGCTATTAGAGCATTGTATAATCCAGATTTATTCAACTTTATTGTCATGCTCATCAAACAATCATCTAGAGGGTAAATATATATTATCCAAGCTACACTTTAATATTTTAATACTGTTAAAATGCTGCTCACATGGAGGCAGCCATTTTGCAAGCCAAACCATACTCACATGAATGCAGCCTGTTAGGACTGTGCCACGAATATTTGCCCATGAATTACCTGTGATGGCAACTGGATCACAGTGAATCTATAGGCTACATTCATAAAAATGTTGATTCAGCTCACACAATAGTTGCGACTTCTTTGTGTAGGTGATGGGGCACTTCAAAGGAAAATGAGCGCTCTTTAATCAATGTTTGTACCGAAATTTGAGATAAAGGTTCAATATATCAAAATTATTTTATATAGTGAATGTAATATGTCTGCATATCTGTATTTGTTCATATGAACATATAGCTGCCATATTGATTGCGGAGGTAAAATCATATTGTTATCCACTAAAACTCTAATGGACCGCCCACAGGCCAAAGCATTATCATAAAATGTTGTTTATTAATACAAAACTGAAAAGTAGACATGGGCACTCCATTTACTCAATACAGTGTTGTACACAATGGGCCTGATCGCAAGGCAAAAAAAATGAGTAAGCTTACACCTGGACAAAACCATGTTACAATGCAAGGGGTGCAAATTAGTTTATTATTTTATACATAAGGAAAATACTGTCTGTTTTTTTCATGTAACACACAAATACATGATAGTTTTATTTGTACACTCAAATTTAAAGTTGATCTCGAACATGCCCTACCCCACCTATAAATCCGCCATCACATTTTAAATTTACCTCCCCCTCCAATGCATCATGGTTTTGCCAAGATGCAAAGTTACTCATTTTTTTTGCTTTTCTTCCCTTAATGAATCAGACCCAATATGTGCTGTCTTAAAAACAGTATCACAAGAAAGACGGTCACATAAGAGCATGGTCAGTGATGTCCTTGTGAATATGAGCTGCATACGCCATGATGCAGGTGTATGTTTCCTTTACTTCCTAACTATGTAATTAGACCAATGGGTGATTCCATATGTACAATTTAGAACTCTCATTTTGTCAAATATTTGCAGGTATTAGAGAAACAGTATTTTTGCTTAACAAATGTTTATATGTAATACACACAGCAAATAATTCTCTAACACGTCTAGTGTAAGAAACAGAATAATGAGTTATGTTAAATGTATACACTGTGTATTGACTGGTTATAAAGCTATTGTTTTACTACACATCATCCATTATGGAGCAGTATTACGGTAATGAAATTGAGGTCCGGACAATTTTGCAATGTCACTGCAGTAAGCCTGGTCACAGCAGAGATATAATAATTATGGCTAATAGTTTAAACTTAGTGATGTCAGATTTATGATGCTCCAATAGGCAGAGGTCTGCAGGCTGCACAGTGAGAAGGCCGATTCCCGTAGAAAGGAGTAACAATGTTTTACAGATCTAGGGCTACAGCCAACAATAGCAAGTTGTAACTTTAATAGCAAATTTCCAGGAGGCTCCCTCCCACACGTCATCGGATTCTGAAGTCAGGTCTATACATGTAAACACACAAATGTATTTTACAATCTCACTCAGCTATCACTTCTGTAGCCTGACATTACTCCCTTCAGAGTGTACAATCAAAAAACCTCCAATCATCAAATATAAATGAGAAAAAATTTGGTATTTTTGGTTTTGTTGCACTTTGGCAAATTAAGCTCAACACATCCTACACATACTGTGGTAGAGCACACAGTGATGCAAAATGACAACTCTTTTGTGCGAAACTATGTAAACAAAATTCTACAATAGATTTGACAGATAATATTGAGTGTTATGTGAAACACACATAAAAAACAGCAGTACTAAAATGTAAACACAGTTGTAACCTGAAACATGTTTACTAAACTAAATGGTCAAAATTGATGGTCCTACCACACTTCTGAGTTACAATATATTCAACATAAAAACAATCCACAACAACAAATGAAGTTTATGTAGGTTTACCAAAGTAGGTCAAATATTATTTCTAGATCTTAATGAAGGGTATACTTAAATATGGTTTAATTTTGGACTCTCATGCTCGATGGAAACTATATTTGCATAAATCTATATTGATCCAGCAAACAGCAAGTGCACCCAGGGCCCGGAACCAGCAAAAACATACTTACAAAGATTCCGTAGCCACTACCCTCTCGGCGAGTCCATACAATGTACCGCTCGCCGTCAGAACCACCAGGTGGCTGAGGTGTGGACTTGGTACTTTCTCTTTTCTTTCTTCCGATGATGCCAGGGAGCCAACAGTTTCACTGGACACTTCCTAAAAACAAACATTACAATAAAAAAGAAAACTCTGTAACCAACATAAAAAGTCAATGTTATAATTAGTCTTAAAGGTAAATGTTTTAGGCAATTTGCAATGCCAATCTATGTCTGGAAGATTATATCGCAAACTGGGCCCAATATGATAGTCATTTAGATGACCTTACACATGCAGAACACAGTAATCTAGTATCCATGTCTGTTAAGGGAACAATAGAGAAAGAGCAAGATCTGACACACTGAAATGACGACTCCTGATTGGACAAGTGATGCCATCCAATTAAGAGCTGGCTACGATATCAGGCTGTGTGTCAGTTGTCTCACTTCCTGCAGCCACATAGTTTTATGTACAAGTATATCTTTAGCCCCACAAGTGTATGAAGTACTTCAGCAACGAAAAAGAAATACAGCAATAAAGGCTGGGAATTCATAATGCAGCACACTAGTTCAATAAGCTTACAATCTATGTTGGATTTCAGAGCATTATGATGCAAGAAGAATGGAGTGGATGCAAACTGCAAGAAGTTGTAAATGTACTAGGAATATGTGGTTAATGGAAGTTTTGAAAATATTCTTCATATTAGTAGAGTTGGTAGAGAGATCTAGAGATGAAGGACGTTGAGAAAGATTTATGAATGAATCAGGTATAGAGGTGATTTGGGTGGTTGATAAATTATGCGGCGCTGAATGAAGAGAGTTCATATATCAAGAAGAATATACATCAATCAGCCACAACATTAGAACCACTGAGAAGTGAAGTGAATAACACTGATTATCTTCATACAATGCTACCTGTCAAGGGTTGGGGTATATTAAGCAGCAAGTGAACAGTCAGTTCTTGAAGCGGATGTGTTGGGAGCAGAGAAAATGGGAAAGTGTAAGGATCTGAGCGACTTTGAGAAGGGCCAAATTGTGATGGCTAGATGACGGTCAGACCATCCCAAAACAGAAGGTCTGGTGGGGTGTGTTCCCGGTATGCAGTGTTAGTACTTGCCCAAGGAAGGACAACCAGTGAACCGGCAAAACGGTCATGAACGCCCAGGGCTCATTGATGCGCATGGGGAGCGAAGGCTAGCTCGCCTGGTCCAATTCCACAGAAGAGCTACTGTAGCACAAATTGTTGTAAAGGTTAATGCTGGTTATGATAGAAAGGTGTCAGAACACACAGTGCATCGCAGCTTGCTGAGTGTGCCGCCGAGTACCTGTATACTGGTCAGAGTGCCCATGCTGACCCCCTGCTCACAACCAAAAACATCTCCAATATGCACGTGAGCGCCAGAACTGGACCAAGAAGCAATGGAAGAAGGTGGCCTGGTCTGATGAACTACGTTTTCTTTTACATCATGTGGACGGCCGGGTGTACATGCGTCATTTACCTGGGGAAGAGATGGCACCAGGATGCACTATGGGAAGAAAGCAAGTTGGTGTGGGTAGAGTGATTCTTTGGGCAATGTTCTGCTGGGAAACCGAGGGTCCTGCCATTCATGTGGATGTTACTGTGGCATGTATCACCTACCTAAACATTGTTGCAGACCAAGTTCACCTCTACGTGGTAGCTGTATTCCCTGATAGCAGTGGCCTCTTTCAGTAGAATAATGCGCCCTATCACACTGCAAAAATTGTTCAGGAATGGTTCAAGGTTCAAAGAGTTCAAGGTGTTGAATTGGCCTCCAAATACCTCAGATTTCAATATTATCGAGCACCTATATGTAATTTGATGTCAAATTAATGCAGCAATTAAAACAGGGGAGAGGATTGAAGAAGAAGGTAAGAAGATGTGTCTGATCTGAATACAGACTGTAGCAGAGAAAGATACTAGTCAGAGAGAATGCTGAGTAGAAGTTACAATAGTCCAGTCTGAGGAGGATAAGGGCCAGTATTAGAACCTTAATAGTAGACAGGCAGAAGGAAATCCAAGGGAAAAAAGCTTCAAAATTTCACACTGCAGAGGGACTTCATTTCTTCTGCCTATGGAAAATTTCACTGGCAAGGTTATTTTATATTCAATACATGTTTTTCCAAAACACAGAAATCCAAAGTGTAATCACGGGGCTTAAATTGATTGCAATAAGAGTTGGGAGATTCATAGGAGAGGTACTTCTTCACGAAGCAGACAAAGAACAGAGCTCGAAGCATTTGACTAGCTTCTTGTCCAAGTGCACTTCATCTCTGAAAAATGATTGTGTTTATCATCTACGAGCTGTAACGAACTCGCTTTCTCGAGGACCAATACAAGGTACAAGTACTCTAATCTGCAATATTATCAAATACATTAATGATATAAATATAAGCAGACCTTACATATCAGCCAGCCTGCTGCAGAGTTTCTTAAAGGAGTCCATGTTTTTTTTTTTAAATATATATTTTTATATAGGGTACATCCATAGAAGCAAATCTTACATGTGTACCTAACTTCATAACCCCTTGGTTTCATCAGAAATCCACTGTGGTGTTGGACATATGTATATTCAATGTACATTTGACAGATCTGACAGTCAGGGTCGTTCAGCCATCTTTATCTGACTGATGCAACATCTGCACTTGGGGACAAAGAAGGCGTTCCTCCTAGTCTGACCGTACAGCTCATGTTCTATGCCAACATATCAGAATAATATTCAGGGATATCACCGGAGGGGTGTGGCCATTCCATATAGTGGGCGTGAACATGTCATATAAAGAGCCAACCATGAACCATGCCCCTCCCCTGAAAATCATTTTTCTCCCTCATACCTCTGGTAATACATCCCCACCTCTAGTAGTAACACATTTCTTCCCTCTAATACCTCCCCTGTTACACATTCCCACCTACACCACTGTAGTGAAACGTTTCCCCCCCTGCCTGTAGGTAACACATTCTAACCTTTTATCCTATGCCCTGTAACAACACAATCCCCCACCCCCTTCTCTGTAGCAACAATTTCTCCATTCTCTCCGATGGGAATATAGCCACTTCTTTGTGTCTAACCTGAGCTGCAGTGCACTTTTTTTTGGACATATGTTGTTCGTTGTTCCATTTAGGGTGTTTAGTGGATATACTGCCCCTGCAGTCTCTGGTTCTTTTATTTCTCCTCACAAAGTTAAGTAGGGTATGTGCTGCCTGACCTGTATCCAATCAGATAATTGCACTGTGCACAGCAGTAGAGAATTTATGAGAGGAGGGTGCTGATCTTGTGGGAGGCAGTGACTTGTCCACTGGTGTGATTAAGTGGGAGCAGAGCTGCATGTGACAGTGGCAATGTCCTAGGAGGATTCAAAGACTGAAATTTATAAAGTGGAAAAAGCAGGGTCCTACAACAGCACAGTAGTGATGTGAGAGTTCTGGCTCTATATAAAAGGACGGTCATACATCCAACTTGTCACTATTGTTATTTTTTATAACCATGAATTTATTTTGCTATTATTCAGCAGAACTAATGATAGTTACCAATATTTTAAAATCATTTCAAAGACACATTACTGCTGGGCAAGCTAAGCTGCTGTTATGTGTGGCATTGTCTAGGACAGCGATAGACAACCGGACACACTTCAGGGGCCACATGATAGGGCCCTTTAACCTTCAAAAGGGATGCACATTACACTTAATCTCAGTAATAAATTAAAACAATACATTTTATTCAAAGAACAACATACCTATATGTAATAAAATATCAGCAGGCATTTTAAACAAGTGTTACAATCTGCCTTATGTCATGTCTACTGAACCTGGTTATGTCTTTATCTTTTTGTATTGTTTTAGTAAACAATGACTTTTACTTTAAAAATAAATAATGACAATGGCATTCATTGCGCAAAATGTGCATTTGGTCAAATGAAAAATAAACACATTTCCAGGGATACATCTTTAAAACCTGGCCCTATCCCTGAAAATTAATGAAATTTAGAATGATGTAATATGAAATCTACTCATGAGCTTTTGCTTACTCAGATGATGGACTCGGCTGAGCTCAACCACAACAAAGAAAATACCAACCTTATCGGCTAAATGCAACTTTGCAAGATTACATCTGCACAACCCACTTAAATTAAATAAATGTTACAGTGCAAGCATTATGTTAACATCTGCCTCAAACTTTATGGAGCTTTGGGAGCTTAAACTGAGCAAATCGCACAATATTTATTTCGTCTAGTACAAGAGAATATAAGGCCTTTAAACTGACCACTCCACATTAAAGCTTTAGATAAACAATCAGAGCACAGCAGTGCAACCTTTAATACGCTGAATATTATTACTGAAGGGTGCTTTAACTTTCAAGAGCTTCTCCTATTGGAAGCCGCCCAAGATTAAGAGACAGAACAGTGTTTTGTAATTCAACCCTGTATGTGTAAAATGAAAACTGACATCCACATAGATTGTTTTTTACATCACATATAACAAAACAACGTTATATTATTAACAATTTATGTTATTAGGAAAACAAATACTGTTATTTTGTTTTAAAATACGTGCCTCGTATCTCCATGATGTCACTTGTGTACACATTAAAGAGGACCTGTCCTCTATGTGACAGGTCATGTTTTGTTTAGTACAGGGCTATTCAAAGCTTACAGGCAAAATAATGTCCCCTCCATCCCAATAGTTCCCTAGTAGAGGTCCCTCCCCCGCCAACCCCCCCCCCCACTCCCCAGAGCATACTTCCCAACCAGCCCAATTTGAGGGACAGCACTGAAAAAATTGGGAGGTATGTCTCATTCACTGCAGCCCTGCAATGAAGGTGTTTGCACTAGGCACGCCCCTGGGGAGTGTGACCACGCCCCACAGTGACGTGGCCACACCCTATTGTGACCTGGTCACGCCCCTCTGTCCCGGAGTCGGATTTCCCAATGCTGGGGGGTATGATACCCTAGTGCTGCTTCAAAAAAAAACAACACAATTTATTTCTTATTTCTAGGCCCTAACATTCTGGCATTACGATACATGATGCATAAATATCTGCTATCCCTATACTCCAGAGAGCTTAATTCATTTTTTGCCATAAAATTCTAAGGTTGCACTCATTTGTTAGAAGTAACTATGGGAGAAATTGTGGAAAAGTGTTTTTTTCCCCCTAATTTTATTTTTGTCTGTATAATGTATTTAAATAATTTAATTTCAACATGCTACCAAAGAAAGCCCTACCTGTCCTGAATAAAAAAAACGATGTGAAATGTACCTTGGTTAATAAAGCAGATAAAAAATAAATTCACAGTTGAACCAACACAGTAAAACTGTGAACTGTGGTCGGGTCACGAAGGTATGAAATACCGCCAGTCGTGAAGGGGTTAAGTGCTATCAGGGTTTGCAGAAACCTAGCTGTAATTGTGTAAATGGGTTTTAAGAGTGTGAAAAAGGTCAGAGAAAACCTATTGTAGATTTCAACTCCAAGGGGTATATTTTACTAAACTATGGGTTTGAAAAAGTAGAGATGTTGCCTATAGCAACCAGTCAGATTCTAGTGATAATTTATTTAATAAATTCTACAAAATGACAGCTAGAATCTGATTGGTTGCTATAGGTAATATCTCTACTTTTTCAAACCCGCAGTTTAGTATAAATATTAACATACCCCCAGGACTTAAGGGAATGAGAATTGTCCATTTGGAAAGGGGGAGGGAGTAGCCTCCACCCTTTAGCCGCTAACCCTAACTCTCCTGTGTAATAATTGAGTGTAAGTCTCCCACTTGGAAAGTGAAGTTACCGGATAAGAGTTGCTGGATTAAAACAACATTTTGCCTTATGGACTGTCAAGATTTCAGCACTAGAGGGCTGGAGTCGTTCAGGAGATTCAATCTGCTAGAACAGGGAGTGTATAGTGAATGAGGCACCTGATTGGACACAGACAATGGCCGTCCAATCAGGCATTGCATTCATGTCTATTCTAACATATCTGAGTACTGTCCTATCCCCCATGGTTTACACATCTTGCTCTTTATAGTGAGAAGCAATGCGACTCAAGGGCACTTATCACGGGATGATCCCCCACTGAGATGTTATAGAGAATCAGCGGAGAGTGCTATGGGGTGGTACGGGGGCTTACATACTATAATAGCCTTTAATATGGTACCGCATTGCTTTTTGTAGTCAAAGTTGGACAACATAATAGTTGAAAACTTATGTTGTACATTTCTGAGATGCTTTACCAAATATCCTCTCTTGGCACAGAATAGGGAGGAGAGTACAAGCATAAGCTGGTCACATTGGCATAGACACAAACACATTAAATTTAATATCAGATATAACTGCACATGTTCATTTTGCTTAAGTCACAGCTTAGCTGACAATGAATATTATTTATACAATTCAAATACACTTTAATAAAAAACTCTTACCAGGTCGATGAGACTCTCTTGAATTCTGTTCAGCGTCGTCCTGAGTCTACTGCTACTTAGACCAAGTCCGGTGGATTCGTACTGTGTGGCAATGAACGAGTATTAGGAACTTTGTCAGCAGTTATAAAATACACAGCAGCATTGACAAAAATTCATAAGACAAAATTCATATAAAAAAAATAATAAATGCTATATATCTGTGCCACCGCGGCATCCACCGATGCCAGGGTGGCACACTAGAACGGAAGGCGAAAAGCTCCCTCCTGACGCACAGGGCCGATTAAGCTCAGAAAAAGTAGCACACAGAGCTCTTCAGAGCTTAATTTCTCCTTTATGATGGGGGAACTCTAGCACTTTCTGGGGTGGAACATGCCAGAGCATGTGACACCACCCTAGTAGAAGATAGGATAAGGGCTGTGAAAACCTCAGGGTTGGCTGAATAAAAGTGCATACCGTCCAACAGTTCTGATTTTCCAAATACAGTCCTGACTTTTAGTTGGCTAAAAACATATAGTCTCATCCAAACAGACACAGTTGGGTGGATCAGGTGCATTGTCCATTTTTGACCCATCAGGAATGTTGGCAGGTAATGAAACAAAACACATGAGTACAGTTCCCTTTTTCTAAGGCTTAGATAAGGAGAGAGGGGAGTTCTTTGTCCTATTCACACTGCACCTTCTGTAGATAATTAAAACAGCAGGAATCCTTTTGAGCCTACTATGGCCAATAAAGGAAGCCAGCAATAGATTCCAACAACTGTGTTCACAGAAAACAAGAGACAACATAACTTCTGTTGTGATTCATAAACATTTCAAGATGTTTAAAGGATCCACTATTATATAAAGTATAGTGGCCCTTTAACGGTATAAAAATCATCTGAACAAATTTCCATACAATGCAACATAGAAGCCCTACTTACTGCCTCATTTCTTCCGAAAAAGGTGTAGACAGCGTACAGGTAGTAATCAAACAGCTGGGACATGCAGTGTATGACATCAAAGGCGATAGGTTTCAATATCGTCATCATCTGCATGTATTTCCCTTTAGAGAAAGAAAAATCACTATGTTTAGAATGGAGTCAGATAAGGAAGGAGCAGGCAGTCACTGTGTACTCGCTGGTCTATCGTGACATTTAAGAAACTATAATCTCCTGTACAAGAAAAGAGCATTAATAAGACGGTGAAGACAATCTTGAAATGTTCTACGGTGGCTTTTTTTGCTTTTCAAGTAAACAATGTACTTTGTACATGCTGTAATACAGGCAAAATTGTTAGTCTTGGAACATATTATTTTACCTAAAGTAAGAACTTTAAAGAAACACTGTTCACTTATTTCATGCTATATTAAAACTAAACTGAAAACAACTTAGGATAATAGAGCAATTTACACGGAAATCATACCAATAATTATTCACCTCTAACAACAAAGTTGCAGACGTAGAAGGAGAACTTATGAGAAGTTGTAAAAAGAGTTTGAAATGGAAAATGATTAAAAGCAGCTACTGTCAAGTTGATAAGCTTGTTGAGTTTATTCACTGAACAATTCACTGTACAACAGAAAAGGATGTTTTGTCATTTGAATGTTCTGTTCTTTAAGATAAGAGAACAACCATATTTCACACGTCAGACATACTTTATGTCTGCAAATGGCTTCGGTCGGGATTTGGCAAGTTGCAGCCAAAGTGAGCGATTATTATTTTAACAAAAATGAGTGGCAAATCGAATAATAAGGTCCAAGAAATAACTGTGTACACTGCTAATAATAATGATTGATAGAGTATGATAAGGTATTGTAAGTTCTTAAGGCCTTCAAACCTTTCAAGGGAAGGCTAAAGGGCTAAATTTGAATTTGTGCCACAAAATTAGTACAGTCTACATATGCTGCATAATTTACCAGTGATGGATGTTTTGCATTTATCAACTGTAAGTTCCACAGCTGAAAGATAAGAGATGTTGGGTGTATGGCTTGGGCCAAATAGTTGCTTTAGCTCAGCCCTAATGAGGTCCACCTATGGCCAGGTGCAATATTCAAGGTGTTTTGAAGAGTTAAATGTCCAGCAACATTATTTTTTTTTAAAATGACCCCAAAAATTATCCATAAATCAAGTTTAGTATATGATTGTTACGTTTTATCCAAAACCAACGACACTTGGAAGTCCGTCCTGCTGGTACTTTAGGACCATCCCCTTAAATCATTTACACTTTTCTCCTAAAGTACGGCTCAGTTTTGTTTAATATATGGCTTATAGTAATCATGAGAGGAGATTTGACTACACCCTTTATTACATAGGACAATCTTGTGCATGCGGCAAAGCTTTTATTACATTGCTTGAACGGCACTTTATCGTCAAAGTGTAAGGTGCAAAGTGCATCCCATTGCTATTTGGAGGCTTCTGGGGTACCTCTTTGGTAAGTTAGCTCTCAATTTAAAACCACATATGTATGGCCCAAATATATGGGACTCTCATAGTTTAGAGTTAGGGCCACCCTATTAGCAAAAGCGCCGTGGAGAGGCGGGTGGCTTTAACATGCATTTGCAAATGTGTGCAATTAAGACGTTTGCATTTTTATCTACAGTAGAAATGGCAGATCTGTCGCTGGCTATAGCAGTGTGCTGGGGGATCTCTCTGTGTGTTTGTTTCTTTCAGGATAAACCCACCCTTTCAAGTACCTGCTATAGTCTATAAATTGATTGATCAACGTTCACTTCTTTATCCCACTGTAAGCACCTGGACAAGCTCAGATATCAGGGAGCTCAGAGGTGGTGCAGCAGAAGCTGTGCACCCACACACAATCCAGGTAATACCCCTGTAAGCATGCCCTCTTCATCGCTTTATCAGACTTAAATTACCCCATCTCACAACGTGAAACCTCAAGTGCTTGTGTGCTCACACTACACTTAGCAAGGAATACACTCCATCTGCCATAGATGCTGGCACCTTGGCCAGTAGATTGCCTACAAAAGTAGATGCGTAACGTCATGACCTGCCATGGTATAATACTTGTATTTACAAAGAAAAAACATATAATAAAAAGCATCTCTGACTTTCAGGAATACTTACTTATTCAACAGGAAGATAAATAATTAAAAAAAAATTTTTAAATGAAATATTGACGTCAGTAATAATCCATTAAAAATATTTGCCATTGACGTTGAAGAGCCATCACTCAGGTAGCAAACAATATATGGCTAGATGCTGAAACTTAATTTCACTGATCATTGTTAAACACCGTATTTAAGGCATCTTTGAGTTGACCTAATTAATATGCAAAAATATATTTGATATCAATACAAACATTTGCGTAAATTACGTTTTTCATACCAAGAACAATACGAAGTACAACGGAATGGAAGAACGAAGATTTCCCCATAACCTTAAGAAGGGATTCTTTACGGTAAGACTGGTTAATCAGTGGAATTCCTCACCACAGAAAGTGGTGATGACAAATTTCCTAGAAGAATGTGAAAACGAATTGGGTTTTTTTACAAGAAACGGCATCCCCAGCTATAATTAGTAGGGAATATTTAGGGGGCAATTAATCCAGGAAATTTAGAATATTACTATTTTCAGAACAGGAAGGATTTTTTCTCTCTCCGTGAGGATAAATGACAGCTATCACACTGGGGAAAGGGGTTTTGTTTTGCCTTCCCCTGGATCAACGCAAATAAAATTTATGAAAGGCTGAACTCGATGTACCTTTCCAGCCATACCAACAATGTATAATTATATAATTCGTCCTACGGTCTCAAGCTCTTATATGGTCACACTACTACACATAACTACTAAATAACTTCTAATAGTCTCATACATTACAGGAATGTAGCTCCTTAATCAATGTATAATTGTTAAGACTCATAATAAAATCTAAACAGGTCAGCAATGTATTGTTAATTAGTTGACCCGAAATGCAAATTGAAAAGGAGAACACTGAGAAACAATGTATGGAGTACAGAACGCTCTGGGGATTTAATTACACTATTTTATGAGGAAAACATCAGAACATGAAAAATTAATTCCAGAAGCAAATATGGCTTCACTTAAAATGACAGCAGCCCCCCCTTAATTACACGGCTTGTTCTGCATAATAACTGCAACAAAATGGAACAGTAATTTCAATGTTCTAATTCAATGATAAAAGTGACAGACTGTGTTTACATTACCTGCCTGTCACCGCTGTGTGAGAACATTTCAGAGACACGTGCAATAAATTAACGGGAAAAGCTGTAGGAGAGAATTAATCAGGAAAGGCGGCTACTTACCAACAAGTCTGATTACGTTCAGTGTAGTGTTTGTTAGGATAGGAGCATTCCCCTTGTTCAGGCTGTAATCCGAGCGCTTCCGGCTCCTCAGGGTCTCTCTTGAAACACTTCATTAGGACATGATTGCAAAAGGGAAAGATCAAGATCATGAGCAATAGTGTAAACGTTAAATAACTGTATAAGTGATGTTTGTTTTAAAAAACAGGCTTACTTCAACATGGATGAATTCCCTAAAATGGATTTGGTTTCCCTGTTACAGTGGACAGCAGCTCAAAGTGTCCAGTCCTGGGGCTGACCAACAATTCGGGGAGGAGGATGTTGCCCTTTTCTTTTTTTTTTTTTTTTTTAAATACACAGGGTTGAGACAATAACATGTAGTTCTCGGCTATTCAGCCACTTGTGTTCTTTCCGAAAATGACTGGCAGCTTCCTCTGCTCTACCTAGATGCTATGAATTCATTCATTTCAGCAGAGACACGAAAATAGTAATTGAGTTCACAATGCACTGTATGCACACGCTGTGTACTTGTCATTCATCTGACATGCGTAGTGTAATTTTCTCAAATTGCCACCTGGTGGTAGAAAAATGTGTTGCAGGAAATTTTGATATTATGTTTTGGGAAACACTTGACGTGATGCGTTTTCTTAAAGCGCCAATGAGTGGAAGAAGAGCTAAACTGCTCATCGGTAGAAGTCTATTTGACATGTGCTACATCTGTATGTGTTGCCCAAACGATGAGTAAACTGAATGCATACTTAGAATTACATTTAAAGAGACACTAACTTTATATTTCTTTATTTCCCTTTTGTTTTTCAGGAATATAAAAATCATATAATAAGATATTATCTTCATAAGACTTTACATTATTTTTATGATGGTTTTCTTGCAGAACTCACCATTCTGTACAATAACATTATTTTGCTTTCTCTTCCCCATAATCTCTTTATCTCCTCCCAGTGATCTTTAGTTAGTCTAACTTGATGTGCAATAATCGCCACTTATATATTACACCATCATTTGGGACATGTCTAGGTTCTGAACAAAGAGCAGGTCAAGAGTAGTAGAACACAACACCTATGTTTGCTCATAGCTTGCAGAGAAAGATAACAAATATTTCTATATATTCTAGCACATATATTACCCTGCGCCGAGTACAAATAAGAAAAACATTTCTTTGGAGGTAAATGTTCCTTTTACTACCTGAAAATACTAAGTCCATAATTAAAGAGGTGACACAGTGGTCAGCATTACTGCCTCACAGTGCTGGGGTCATAAATTCAATTACGGTCAGGGCCCTATTTATGTGAAGTTTGTATATTTTCCCCATGTTTTCGTGGGTTTTCTCTGGGTGCTCTGGTTTTCTCCCACAGTCCAAAAACATACTGGTAGATTAAGATGGACGTATGTGTGTGTTGGGGGATTTAGATTGTAAGCTTCAATGGGGCAGGGACTGATGAGTTGCGTAATATGATAGGCGCTATATAAACAATGATAATAAAATATCAACAAAACAGTCATATAAAGTGGCAAAATCATTGACGAACATTTGCTTAGTATTATGTAGCAGTAACTTTTGCCTACATTATTATGCAGAAACGGAAGTACTTCTATTGTGCTCAATATGAAAAGTCATAAAACAAACTAATAGGGCAACCAAACAGATTTTAATGGTCACCTTTTAGTGCAGTTTAAATAGGGGAGCTAAAATAGTTATAGGAGTCTATTCTCACTTATTCTGTTAATCTGTGTGCATTGGGAGTCGGAATTGGGAACAAAAAAATAATAAATGGAAATATAAACATTGAGAGTTAAATATTGTGAATGGAAAACAGGGGTGAGCCCTGGAACAACCAGGACACATGGCTGCCACCCTGTTGTTTGCATCAGACTATAGCTATGTGAGCACTGGGGAAATGTCTTTATTAAAAACATAAAAACAAAAAAAGTCTGTAATTTATATGATATCCAACATACAGCTGCCAAAGGATATTGGAAACGCAGTTTACCAGTATCAACAGCAGTGTAAAATGAATAAACACAAGAGCCGTCTAGAATGTGTTCCGGCCAACCAATCAACAGCTTGAGAAATGGCTGGAAATATCGTAAAACATAAAACCTCTTAAAAAAAACATGGAAGACGAGAAAGGGTAGTTGGTACCAGCTGTGGGGACATTACGATTGCGGATTTGTCTGCAGTAACTTAGCAACTGACATAATGAATACACGGATTACTCATTTGGTGTAAGACATCTAGTTAAGAGGACTTGGGAAACTAGCACAGGTGCCAGCCCTACGTTACCTCGATGCTAAAACGTTACCCTCTGCAGAAAAATAATTGCTCAGTGCAGAATAGCAGACACCCCTGTGTTTTATTGAACAATGATCTCTTTTAATACTGTAGATAAATATACTTTGCTTATATAAAGATGAATTACTGAAGTGCTGATTCTCACTGTATGAAGTGATTGTGCCAGATAAGGAGAGGACAAGCCGTAATATTTTCAGCTCAACAGAGATTTATTACTATGATTTCATGTTCCCAGAAACGTAAGAAACCAATGACAAACAGTGAGAATGTCCCCGGGTCAAAGGCCTCCATCCAGTCATTAGACTGCAGGCAGTGTACTGGGTGATAGCTGTACGGGAGCCAGAGTTCAAACCAACGCCATGAGTTCAATATCTTAAGACAAGAAATATAATCTACCTGGGAGATTTAATGGTGTTGCAGTTTTTATTAAAAACAAAAAAGAAAACCTAAATGAACCTTCTGGGTGAATGGCATGGGACATGATGTTAATTTAAGCTTAAAATATTAATTTATTTTGGCCCTCTTAGCTCATCAGCCAATGTTATGCAGATTTGTGTTGCGAAACAGTTTAAAAAGCAGGTAAATCCACTTTTGATATGACTATATCTGAAAACCCGCTTATTAAGAAGTACCTGATGTGTTTTCTCTAAAAAGCACATAAACCCTATTTTTTTAAAATCTTGCCCATATCATTTTAATACTTAGTGCTAAAAAACAAAACACAAAAAATCTATGTTTTCTGTATATTCAGTGCAAGCAGCAGCAAATACTCAGCCCACCTGAAGGACCTCCATTGTTCCTGCTGTCTTTTCAGATAAGACCTTCTCCTATTTATGTGTGCTAAAAAACTCCCTCCCTCATCTCTATCCGGACCACTCCTCTTCATCATTACATACAAAAATGCTATACTTTCTTATCAGTCATTTTCTTACACTGTAAGAGGCTGTAATGTTGAGGTTACTGTCCCTTTAAAAAAAGAGAACTAGTCTCTGAAATTATTGAGAACGACTCTTCCTCCCACTGATAGTAAAACTGCAAAAATTCCTTCCACTGGGTCACTTGTAGTTCTGAAGATACTCAACCGTTGGGCATCAAAGTATAATCTATAAGACAAATGGTTTTTACTGCTTGATGGAACACATATGATTGGATGAGCTGCAGCACTGAACAGCTTATCCAATCAGGTTTGTTTCAATAACTGGCCTAAGCTATGGTCACTTTCACTTGCAGCACTTAGAATAAATCAAGCGAATGCACAGAGGATGGAATTCTTCAGCAATGTGGGAAGGCCCCGCTATAGTTTTCAGGATGGCCACTATCAACTACAAAGTGACTTGAGTTTCCCTTTAAAGTCATATTTCTGCTAATATGTTGTTCAACAACAGCCACTACTTAGGAAGGTTGTGCTCCACTAGTTCATATTATTCTGGAACAAGGGATAGCCATAAATCCATTCCATGGTGCCAAAATTGCTCTGTAGGGTCTGGATTCATTCATCAGGTGCAGGCTAAGTAATATCACAGCAAGTGGAAAGGTTGGTGCAGCCCTGTGAATGTTAGAATGCTCTGAATGGGCTGGCAAAGTCCCCATTGCACTCAGTTCAGATTAGCCCTGTGAACATTCTAATACTATGATTGATAAAGGTTGGTTTAATCATGTGAATGTTCTCATGCTCTATTGGCAACTAGACCAATATCAAATGTACTGATCATCTACAACCGAGAGCTGTTCTCTCTCTATTGCTGTTCAGCATTCTAATCTTTGGCCACTGGAGGAGTTGTCCTGGTGCACTTATGGCTGAGATTTAATTTTCTCATACATACATTAATAAATAAATACAGAGGAATAAGAAACTTGGTGCAGAATGACAAATGTCTTCTACTGAACATTTATGGACAAATACAATCAAACTAAACCTTGCTTATAAATACAATACATTCTACCCTAGTGGTACCAGAAACTGCAATTTCCTATGTTATATTATGTTTTCTCATCCAGAGTCTCCTATCCCTGTGTCACCTACTGAGAAGAGGATATAGGCAACATACACAAACAGCAGAAGGTGCATTCACCTTTTGGATGGAGCATCCCCAGTCTGCTCATCAACATAATCCCTCTTTAGCTCTTCAGGAACATCACTGTCACTGTCGTATTCCTGATAAGCACTTTTCTCCAGCTCATCGGATTCATACTGTGAAAAAGAACATAGAGAACATATTCAATTAATATCTTCTAAGGCATATCGGTCTGTGCCTTATTTTACCAAATACAGCTGCCTTCAACTTAAAGTAAAATACCACTATGCGAACGTACAAACATTCACACACATAAAATATATAATAATATATTTAGATAGATAAAGAGAGAGAGAGAGCTATCTATAGATATTCATACACATCTATATCTACAGATATCCACATATATCTATATATATATATATATATATATATATATATATATATATATATATATCTCCATACATGTTTGTGTGTGTGTGTGTGTATACATTATATATACATTATATATATATATATCTACTATATAAATGTCTAGTGGCGTGTGTGGAAAAAAAAAACCAAGCTGCAGCGCCACCTGCTGGGCAGAGTTATACACTGACCTATATATTTCTTGAAGGAGAAGTGACAGTTGGGAGTGGTTGCCGGGGGTGACAGTGGGGAGTTTTTAACACCTTAAGTAGCTTGATGAAGGATGTGGCGATGAAGATCAAGGATGAGGTGATGGAGAAAAATGATGAGGTGGTGACATGTGGACAAAACCACGTTAAAAAAGGGCGCTTGCGTCGGGAAGTAACGCTCTTCCCCTGAGGAGGCCTGGGCTAGGCCCAAATGCATGACAAGAACCTTTTTAACACCTTAAGTAGCTTGATTTGACTAGAATGCATGAGTATCATGCACGGGTTAACTTGTGTATATATATATATATATATATATATATATATATATACACATACATACACAGAGAGAGAGAGAGAGAGGGGGGGAGAGAGGGAGAGAGGGAGGGAGAGAGACATATACACACACAAGTAACAAATATTTGTCTATCTTCATTATTTGTTTATATAGCGACACCGATTCCGTAGTTCAGTACAGAGAATAATGGTCATTTATATCAGTCTCTGCCGCATTGGAGCTTAAGGTTTAAATTTCCTAACACATACACACGTTTTTGGAGTGTATGAAGAAACCAAAGCACCCAGAGGAAACCCATGGAGACATGGGGAGAACATAAAATCTCTATATTTTGCAAAATTAGTCACAGCAGTGATAACATATGACAAATATGGGTGTATGTACTAAATCCCTCCTGTTGCATATATATATACTTTATACATACCCTGCTTACCCCCGGGGAGGAAGGCCTCTTCCCCAGTACATTAACAGCTGTGAAACACTGAGTATACTATAGATAATTTGCATTATGCTGCAAGCACCAGACAGAGTGAGAGACAATGATGTGCTGCAGATTCTCTAGAATGTTATGTGTGTATTAAACAGAGCGCTAGAGTTAAGCTTTGCACTGTATTTTTAGACTTGTCTGACAAATCAATACTAATTGCTATGGTTCAGTGCAGCAACATGGAGCAGTCACAGATCTATGGGGAGATCTGTAAAATACACAGCTGGAGATCTACTAGCGCCAGCTACAGCCCCATCGCACATAATAGCAATGTGCAGCTCTGGAACATTCATGCACAAGTGTAACTTGACACACACCAAAAAAATTTTTATATTATTTTGAGGGATTGTATCTATTCCCGTAGGCAAATACAAATTCTGACCCCATTGGCAGCCAGCACATCCTCTGTTTCATCATCCTTCATAGCAGATAGTATCTCAAAAGGATTGCCTTCATTGGTGTATTGCTCAAACAGCGAAACGGCAGCTGAATCGGACGCTGACGTCTGCTTACTTGGGGACATGGATGGGGAGCGCGATTGCCCCAAACACTTAAATTCCTGTGGGTGAGAAATAAAGGTTAATTTGTAAAGAGCTCAAACTAATTTGGAATAGCTACAGCACAAATGAACAGATAACTCGTGCAATGTATTAGAATGTGACCATGGCACAGAGGAACCTACTAAAACCAACCTTTATTTTAAAGAACTTCCTTATTTACATTCTATATAACAGCGTTATAACTAAACATTTCTGTGTTATTTTCTTCTTTTACTGCATCATTTTTTTTCATTGCTGCAGTCATCTGAAACTTGTGTAGTCTAATTTTTAAATGAGACGACTATCCTGCTTTCACCCACCCATAAGTAGTAGAACCGTGGATATCCTGAGCACGGAAGATACTCATATCTGTTTGTGTCTGAATTCCCATGATCCTCCCGGCTCACAGCGTGTAGCACGTCAAGTACAGACGACAATGTGCAGGGTTATTGGTTGGAAGATGAGGTTCAACTTCTTGAAAGGAGAGGTAGCCAGGGAGGGAAACGTTTGCATGGCCTGGTCCGCTACATGTATTTACTTGATCACTGGCACAATACCATATCATGTCTGCAAACTTAGGGTATTTTATTAGGATTATTTAAAGTAATCCCCATCCGTACTATGCATCATTGTGTTAGTGTCTTCTGAGCTTGTGCATCTGTTACACAACTTTTTTTGCCACTATACTATAAGCAGTGCAAAGACATAACTATTGAAACAAAAAACCCAACAACAACAACCTAGAAACAAATACGGACAGTACAAATTGTACTCAACCAACTTTAAATGTGAGTTGGACCAAAAGCTCTGTAAGATAGTCCAGAGATGGAGTATTTTGCTACACCATTCATATAGTCTAACACAAGGCTATCTGGTAATCTCACTAGATCTATAATACAGTACATTTCACATAGAAATCAATATGCATTGGCAGAAGGTATGACCAGTATATGTTTAAACCTAAAAAAGAAAATATACATCCCTAAAGCTGTATTTGTAAGTGGACAATTCCTCTCTGACAATTGCTTGCAGCCTCCACTTGTACACTGGGCCACAGACAACAACTGATCCTTTCCCAATCCTTATTAACTGCTCCTCTAACACTGCCACAAATAACCCCAGCTGAATTTCTGCCCACTGTCACAGCAGTCAGGGACCCTTAAGGGACAGGAGGCACCACGGCGAAGACAGGGTGCAGGGGAGGTTAGGCTGGGGCTGCTCAGGTCAGGAGGCAGAATATAGCGAAGAGGTTTAGTCTATTTTAAGCAATTGTATGCAGAGTAAGTAACAGCCATGATCAAATGCAGACAAAAAATTACCAGTAAAGGTGCTGCATTTCATGACAGTTTATATCTGTATGTGCATGTAGCTCTAGATATACATAGTTGGCACACAAGCAAAACTGAATTTACATTAATATAACATCATGTTCTTTCACATGCTGTGTTTCTCTAGGATTTCAGACAAGCTTGAGAAGACACCACCAAACTACACCATCACCCCATACAGCTCAAAGTAAATGTGTCTCAGTGTCTGGTCTTCTAGCTTATGGGCCATTAGACAAAGTGTAAGCTACACAATTTGGATACATGAATGTATTATTGTGTTATTGTGCTGTGCTGGTGGCGGGGGGGGCTCTTACCCCTTGGAGGTTCAAAAAGTGGGCAGGTATGATTAATCTAGGACTCATTACATCCTGCACTACAGTCTCTCTTAAATGCTCCAGCTTCGTACTGCCCTACCTATGGCCAAGCAGGGGTTAGCAGAGCTGAAATATTTGTAAAGCTGTTAACATCGTAATGCTCTGATTGGCTGCGCTTTAGCCCCACTCACTTCATTTCTTGCATATCTGCGTCTAATCAGTTTTGCACAATTAAATAAAATAGGTGCCTTGAACCTAGTCGTACACAGATAAAAATAAATCTACTAACTGCTAATTTGTCCCCACAGTTTTATAGCGTTCCGTAATCCTAGTACCCCAAATTATTCTACACACATGATAAAAGAAAAAAAACAACACATTTTTTTGTTATTTTTACACTTTACGTTCATAAGGCTTGATGTGCACAACAAACATAAATTAATAAAGGGAATAGTCTTATTTTTTATTCAGAAGAATAAAAATGTCTTTGTTAAAGGGTTGTGACATCACAAACATATCCCTGATTAATTAAAATATAATAACAATGTTTTGCAGTAATGATACCTTTCTAGACTTTGGTTTTGCATATTAATGTTTTTGTGCAGTTTTAGCCTCACAACATAAATTATATCGGCTGAACACTCCGTTCTGAAGGCAGAGAGTATCATTTTAATATGAGCATATACTCTCCCAGCATGTACAGAGGGGGTGAATGTATACACCTGATTCACTAGTGTCCCTTCCCTAATCTGCAGGACATGTACATTATGATGTAGAAATCATTATAGCAGACTTCACAGTGTCAAAAGTCTAATGTATTTGTCATCGATATTATGTGAAGGCAAGAAAACAGTCTGATAAACAGGAATAAGGCGGTGAGGGTAGGTGATCCGATTATTCATGTTTCAGACTACGTCCTAACTGTTGTTCCTGAATCACTAACTCTACTAATGATCCAGCTATCTGCCATCTGGCCGGCAAGCAAAGATACGCTGTGTTTTTATGTTTTTAGATTAGAGGCCTGGGTTATTTCCGGAAAGAATAATATATATTTATTGTCTTTCTCCACTAAATGCTAAACAAATTCTGGGTAATGAGGCAAAAATAAACCCTGAAAAGTTACTTAATTTGTTTAGGCGCCAGATTATATTTATTTATTATGCATGAACTCTATAATAAACACGCATCCCAATTCCACACTTAGTTTATTTTGGACCACTAGCAAAATAGAACCAATTACTCCCAGGTGTGATTCTTCATTATAGGACTAAGCATCTATCATTTACTCTCTGATTCCTTATGCGATTTGTTTGTGTCATGATCCCCTCAATGTACAGCGCTACGTAATATGTTGGCGCTTTATAATAATAATTTACAGTATATATCTGATGATATGGTTAGAATGTACCGGATTCTTTTGGGCAACATATGAAGCACTGGAATTTTTATGGCCCACAAAACTGTTTCTTCCCCCCCAGTCTTTCCACTATGCATCGGAAAACAGCATCACCACCATTAAGCCCTGCCCCCTCTAGTAAATGACACAATTTTCAGCCTATTGCAGTAGGGGGTGGGGCCAGGATGACGCAAATTGCTTCAAATCGCGCCACTAAAGGCCCACCCCTCCAACCATTTCATTAAGGAAGTGGCAGGATGCGGGAGGCTGCCCTGCTCTCCCGGATTCAGGGAGAACTCCCAGAAATGTGGGAGTCTCCCAGACATTCCAGGACAGTAGAAAATTGTCACTAAAAAGCGAGGTGGCATTCGCTATTAACCACATCTGCTATTAAATACACCAGTGCATGTGCAAAAAAGAAAGGCCTTGTATAGTTCTGGCGAGGCACTCATTTAGGTGCTGCTCTGCAGATACAGACGTGCCAGTGGATACGGCTTTTTAGTTTACTGTATTTTAATATAGTTAGAATTTTAAGTTCCAGTGTTCACTTCCACAAATACTAAATCACTATAGTACCACTGCATGCTTTACACACATATATAATTTATACAAGTCCAGAGCTGTATGGTCACCCTGAATTATTTCGGCCATTGGTCTGCTCACTGTTTCCACCGCCCACCTGTCCAATACACAGCGTCCCGCCCTCTGCCTCCCCTGTTATATAGGTGTTTGCCTATTTATTTACTTCTTCATGAAGTCATTTTTATTACATTTTCCGAAATAATAACTGAAACAAAATGCAAAAAGCAGTGCACAAGCACAAGCTAATAATATAAAACACTGCTAAAATACAGAACTGTAATACTTATATCAGGAATGCAAGTAACATTACTGCCATGCATGACAAAAGCCATACGTGCCAACTCTCCCGGAATGTCCGGGAGACTCCCGAAATTCGGGTCGGTCTCACGGACTCCCAGGAGAGCTGGCAAATCTCCCGCATTCCGCAATTGCGGGGCTAAAATTAGGCGATTCGGGGCGAATTGAGGCGATTCACCGTGCCCCGCCCCCTCCGCCCTCTAGACACGCCCCTCTCACGGATACAACTTGCCAAAGGTAGGCAAGTATGACAAAAGCATGTAGATAAAAAGTATAGTGAAAATATTAAAAGATTAATATTAACTTCTCCTAAATATAGTGCAACAAATGGCCACTGTAATACAAGAACCCAGCAGTAGAACCAGAACCAACAGCTCCAGTAACGTAAATTGGAATTACGTCACTTTGACCATATTGGTTTATATGTTTGCTGGCAGTCTCAGGGGCGATGCACAAGTCTCTTGTGACCGACAGTATTATTCACCAAAACAGATGTGTGGCTTTAGGACTGATGTGACAGCAGGGAAATGAGGAGAGCCCACACAGGCATAATGAAAACATCTTGGGGTCTTTAAACTAATTTATAAACTTTTATATCTATAGCACCGGCATACTCTGTAGCACTTTACATTAAGGATCAAACACTGTAATAAAACAAAACTGGACATTAACCAACAGGTAAGAGGCCCTACTCGCAGGTTCACAATCTATAGGAACAACAAATAAAAGATAAGTACTTACACAGCATAAGACTAATTTCAGCAACAACTTCCCTGAAGTGCTCTTGTCACAGGAATATAACATTGTTTTATACATAATCATGCCACGCTATGCTATTAAAAGAAAAGGTTTTTGCTACATTCTTTGTTAGACTAAGTCTGGATACACACTACAGTGTTTTACTCTGATTATCGGGCCAATCACACGATAAACGACTGTTCGGCCCAATATCGCATTACTGTGTACGCTCCAGCGTTGAGCGATTATCATTCCAAAGCTCATTGTATAGTTTGATTTGATTTTATAAACAGACTAAAAAGGTCGTTCAACTATGGAACAATTCTGCAGTGTGTATGTACTCAGGACCAGCAGTGTCCATAGATCTATATGCAGTGTGCAGAGTCAGGATCTTTTCAGCCGATGGTTATGACAGATGAAGAGCACAGACCTGAAGGTAAATCTTGTAAAACGTGTATAGTGTGTACACATCAATCAGCATGCTGATCGGGACTTTCAGCTGTTGGTAAAATCGTTATCGCATCGGAGAAATTTTCTGTAGTGTCTACCCAGCTTTAGGGTTAGCAGAGAGATAGAACCCCCCCCCCCCCCCCCCTCCTTCCTCCCCAATCATTACTTGCTGAGTGAAGTAATCAAATAAGTGTAGTTTAAGTTTTGTGGTCCAGATTGATGTATGTAATAAATTGTGGACTATTTTTTTCTTTCTCCTGAACTCAATGAGACTCCATGGAACAAGTGACATCTCTATGGGACAAGTGACATCTCTATGGAACAAGTGACATCTCTATGGGACAAGTGACATCTCTATGGGACAAGTGACATCTCTATACATCTCTTCAATGCATTTAGATTAATTTCCCTGTAGTGAATTCTTAAGTTTTTGCAAACGCTACTTACATATAAATATGCAACAGTGAATTGACTGGCCCTTAAGAGCATAATATATATACTAAAGCAAAATGGGCATAAAAACTCAAATTCATAATAACACCACCAATGTTCGAACCAGTCTACCATGTGTAAAACTCAAAGGGAGCTATTAATAAATATTAAGTGAAACTCATTTAACATTTTATAAGTTGGACAACTGGATTTGTTCGATAAAGCCCTAATTTCACTCAACTACTCTGTAATCTAAATCCTCATTCTTTGACATATTTAGTTTAAATATTTATAAAATATTTACCAGGAAGAAATATTCTGCTCTAATATTCATGTATGTCCTGGATACATAATAAACAGTTGTGACCTGGTTACAGACTGGAGGCAATATGCATCACTATCATAAACATGCTTATAGAACAAAGTGAGAGACGTTTTCAAAAAATCTCACAGGTGGCAGATTTAAGTGACTCAGATAGGTAGTTAACGAAATTGGGAGCGCTATAGGAGAAGGCAGAGTTCTTATTTACATTAGGAACCATTAGTAGTCTTCTGGAAGTAGATCTTAGCTGATAAGTGCTGAAAACTGCATGGGTGAAAAAAGCATTTGGAAAATCTAGAATATTGCACCAATGGACTGGCCATGTTCCATGTCACAGTGAATTTCATTACATATTTTCAACAGGGTTGTCACTGTTGAATGATTAGATTGAAAGTCAGATTGAAACGAATGATGGAAAAGTGTAAAATTAATTCTAAACAAAACAATGACTTACAGAATTAAGTGAATGAGCAAACAACTGCTGAGAAGGGTCAAAAAGCTCAAATAGCAAATCAGAGCGTGAACCTTTGCACCCGATTTAAGATATTAGCATTTATTGTTGCATGCATGTAACCTTTAACACTCACGTGTAACTGTAATATGCTAAAACTGGACTTGACTGGGCAAAGCTCCCAGGTCTCATTTTCAAGGAACATTCTGAGTTCTTCAAGACGTGTTCTGAAAAACAATATTCAGTTTCTTCAAAATTAAATGCAGAAATTACAATTAATTAGGAACAAAATATATGACACCGAAAATACAAAAATATTATAAAAGTTCATAATGGGCTCAAACCTGAGGTGTAAAATCTCTGTTACGGAATATAAATTAATTATCGGTGCCATGGAAATGCCTTGAACAGACAAAATATAATCAGTGATTCAAGGGATGTGGAGGAAAGTCGTGAGAGCTAAATACAAAGATTTATAGGCGTTTCACATTCAGATCATGCACTTCACCTACTACAAAAGCAAATGACAATTCATTAACCTTTCAAAACTGGGCAGTTGAGAAGCTTTCTATACCCCTTGAGCATAAGGTTTAAAGCACCAACTCTGATTCAGTACAGTTACACTTAACAAACCGCTTGAAATGGGAAAAAAAAGATAATTAGCACTAAACTTTAACAGGGCAATTTAGGACCTGAACACATAAGAACACTCATTACCAGCTTATTTTTTTGCCATGATAAACAGATTTCACAGACAGCATTAAAATATGTTAGCGCCCAGCCGATCAGGTGCATAGGCATTCATGGCATATTTAAAAAGTATGCTTAATGAATAAATAACAACAACTTGGCAAATCATTTAAGAAAACATCTATTTTTCCCAGCTACTATTGTGAATCTGTTCAGGTACTCAATTCGGCTATTTACATGCATTACCCCATGGTTGTAAGAATTTGAGCAAGGATGTCATGAGCTGACCCCTTTACAGGCATTATGATATTTAAAGCAGTGCTCTAAGAGAGGTGGTATGTGCCGATATGGCATACTGGCACTTCTTCTCCCCACTTCGAAGCTGGTTCCATGTCTGTCCATTTGTCTTGTTAAATAAATGACTTACATATTTATTATTTAATTATTTTTTTTAGCCGGCAGCCGAGCTCATACACCTGTGAGTAGTTGATGGCAGAGGAGTAGTGTTGGTGCAGTGTGGTGAGAGGGGTAATATCGGGGCAGTGTGGGGAGAGTGGTGGTATTGGAGCAGTGTGGGCAGCAGGGTGGTATTGGGGCAGTGTGGGGAGAGGGGTGGTATTTGGGCAGTGTGGGCATCGGGATGGTATTGGAGCAGTGTGGGGAGAGGGGTAGTATTGGGGCAGTGTGGGGCTATAGTGTGGGACTAGTGTATCCGGTTTCTGAGAGCAGTGTATCACTGTAATATAGGGGTATGTAGGTGTATTGCTGTATTGCTTGTATTGTATATATTATTGATGTAACAGGATGCTAGTTAGGAGAAATAGGCCCATTTTTTTAAAGGTGAAGATTTAATGTTGGAGCTGGTTAGGGTGTATATTATTTGCTCAGCTTTCCAGGAGATGAATAGTAACTATGCATTTTCTAAACCGGGCCTCACATTCCAGGATCCGGCCTAGCAGCAGCTGAGCTTAAGAAACCAGCAGGTAGTGTAAACTGCAAGAACAGGTAGGAAAGAGACTGTTTTGAATGTGGTGGGACTGTCATGCGTACTAGGGCTAATTAATGTCATATTACCAAAATCTCACAGGCCCCCGGCCATTTGTTTCAAATTTCCATACCACCACTTCTGAATTTCCACTTTGAGCACTGATTTAAAGTGAAAAAAGCCCTTGTCCATCATACATTCCTGCTAAAAGGACGGTACATGTAATGACTGAAGTCAGTGACCACTATGGAGCAGACTGTGCCCGGCTATGGGCCTTGTGCTTACAGCATAGCTCTCTTTACCCGGCAAATTACTGAAAGCAGATAATAGTGTAGTTTATTTTACAATTGGATTATAATTGCATAGTACATTATAATCTCCCAGTCATGTCAGGGGAGTGTAGAGAAGGCGGAAGTCAGTAACTCTGAACTGTAAACATAACTGTTCAGAAGTCGTGGCTGAAATGCTAGGTCTGCTACTATAGCGGTGAGTATAGTTGGTCCTAAAAATTAAACTAAAGTAACATCTAAATTTGGGTTTAAAACTCATTAATGCAGTGAATGAAAGCATTGTACAGCACAGTATAAAGGTCATCAAACTCCTGGCGGACTTCTAATATTCTTACAATTTACAGTAAAGGTTGCATGATCACATATATTGTATATTTTGTCATATGTTCATTATGCCTGTACACTAAACAGTACTGACCTTTAGACGCACTGTTGGTCAGTATTGATTTATAGGGACACAATATAATTAGGGTGACAAAGTGGAACTTCACTACATTGGGGCTATGAGTTCGATTCCAATCACCGTCTATGTATAATATGTTCTCCTCAAGTGTTCTCTGTGGATGATCCAGTTTTGTCCCAAAACCCAAAAAAGAGAGAAAGAGAGAGAGAGAGAGAGGGAGAGGGAGGGAGAGCGCGAGAGCGCAGGAGAGAGGGAGAGCGCAAGCGAGCAGGAGAGAGAGCGCGAGAGCGCAGGAGAGAGAGCGTGCGCAGGAGAGAGAGCGCGCGCAGGAGAGAGAGCGCGCGCAGGAGAGAGAGCAAGAGCGAGAAAGAGAGAGAAAATTTAGACTGTAAGCTCTACTGAGTCAGGGACTGATGTGAACGATAACTATTCTCTATATTGCGTATTAGTGCTATATATAAATACAGGTTAATGAAAAAGCTGGTAACAATGTATTGTGTTGCCACATAATGCATGCTTACATAGCATTTATGAGACCTCACCAGCTCTTCCCTGCTGTATATCGCACTCCTGCTTATAATGCACATCCATATTACCTTATCTCACTGTAGTAAAGAAATTTACTAAGACAAGAATTGGGATTCCAATAATAATAAAAAAATGCATTAGGGAATATACATTAATCTGCCAGATGAGATTCCCCGCTAACGTCAGTAGGAATCTACATAAAGAAGAGCTTGCGTTGGCAATACTGCAGCTTAGGAAACACTCAGGGGTTCCAATTAAATATTTTTCACTGTACATTGTTACTAGGGAACAGCAATCCGATTATTCAAATGTTTATACAAAGTATTTGTAACCATGCATTTATTTCCCACAATTCAGCTGTTATTATGGAGTGTGTATGTTATCTGCATTGAATCCTTTCACTGCCAGAGAAGTTTTCATTTCAACCTGGACACAAGCACATTCTGTGTTGCGTTTAGTGACATCATATAGGTGGAAGGTCACTTTAAGGCAATAATAGGCCCAGAGCAATGATTTCATTAGTGGACCCGCATATTTCAAGGGGTAACTTGCAACTACCAATCCAAAAGTAGAGTATATCAAATGTATCGGTATCATGACAGAAATTAATTACTTCTTGTTACAATTTGAGGGTAAGGCCAGGCTGCTAGGACTTGGGATAGGTTAAGAAGCAATGTATGTGGTTAGTACGTAGGCTAGGTACACACTACAGATTCTTCACCCGATTATCGGGCCAATCATATGATATAGGTCCGATATAGCATTAGTGTGTACACTCTAACGATCATGTTTAATTGTTCCAAAGCACATCGTATCATTTGATTTGATTTTATAAACGTACTAAAAATCTCTATAAACAATGGAACTATGTCGGGCAAATCCTGCAGTGTGTACGCACTGACAACTAGCAGTGCAGGCAGATCTCCATAGAGTTTACAGAGTCACAATCTGTTGAAGAGCACAGATCTGACGGTAAATTGTGTAAAATTGTGTAAGTGGTTACACATGAATCGCCATACAGATCGGGACTTTCAGTCATTGGTAAAAATCATTAACGATAACGCATCGGGAGAAATTTTCTGTAGTGTGCACCCAGACTTAGTCTTGGATTAAGGATTGGGATAATTTTATTTCTAAGATTATAGCTCGGGGTATATTCAGTGTAGGATTTCATGGCTTCCCATCCATACCCTCATCATCATCATCATCATCACCATTTATTTATATAGCGCCACCGATTCCGCAGCGCTGTACAGAGAACTCATTCACATCAGTCCCTGCCCCATTGGAGCTAACAGTCTAAATTCCCTAACATACACACATACACAGACAGATAGACTAGGGTCAATTTTGATAGCAGCCAATTAACTTACCAGTATGTTTTTGGAGTGTGGGAGGAAACCGGAGCACCCGGAGGAAACCCACGCAAACACGGGGAGAACATACAAACTCCACACAGATAAGGCCATGGTCGGGAATTGAACTCATGACCCCAGCGCTGTGAGGCAGAAGTGCTAACCACTTAGCCACCTTGTTGCCTGTTCAGGCTGCCAGTGTGGCAACTGTTGGCACTGGTACTATTAGACATTTGGTGGAAGGAATGGCCAGCAATATGTTATGTAAATGGGCCCAAAGTAACACTATGCTGTGGCAATTTATTAACAATTATTTATATAGCGCCTACATTTTATGCAGCGCTGTACAGAAAACATTTAATCATACATGTCAGTGTGTGCCTCAGTGGAGCTTACAATCTATACTTCCTGCCACACACTAGCGTTACTTTGTTCAAAAGTCAATTTGCCTACCAGTATGTCTTTGGAGTGTGGGAGGAAATTGGACTACCTGAAGAAAACCCATGCAAACATGGGAAGAACATACAAATGCCACATAAATAGGATCTTGGTTGGAATCGAAGCTGAGAGACAGCAATGCTAACCACTGTGCCACCATGCGGCCCAATCTCTTTTGATCAGAGGAAAGATGTTAAGATGTTTCAAAGGGCAAAACCATTCAGGTACAGGAGGGGAGAAATTAGATTATGTGTACAGCACATATCTATAATATAAATGCTTAGTGGCGTGTGTTAGTCTGTCTGTGTGTGTGTGGAAAAAATAAAACCAAGCTGCAGCGCCACCTGCTGGGCGGAGTTATACACTGACCTACTAAATTTTTAGTGTGTGTGGAAAAAAAAATTCAGAAAGGGCTGAAATTTGGTATACTAAGATGTTTGTAATTTGTTAATTTAATTTGTTAATTGTTAAAAGTGTTTATAAAGATTTAAAAAAAAAATATATATATTTCTTGAAGGAGAAGTGACAGTTGGGAGTGGTTGGTGGTTGCTGGGGGTGACAGTGGGGAGTGGTTGGTGGTTGCCGGGGGTGACAGAGCGAGAGGAGTGTGATACTCAGGACCGCTGAGAGAGATCCCTGTGTCTGGATAGACATCTGGATAGATGTGGCGATGAAAATGAAGGATGAGGTGATGGAGAAGAATGATAAGGTGGTGACATGTGGACAAAACCACGTTAAAAAAGGGCGCTTACGTCGGGAAGTAACGCTCTTCCCCTGAGGATGCCTGGGCTATGGCCCAAATGCATGACAAGAACCTTTTTAACACCTTAAGTAGCTTGATTTGACTAGAATGCATGAGTATCATGCACGGGTTAACTTGTTTATATATATATATATATATATATATATATATATATATATATATATATATATATATATATATATATAAACACACACATATTATATATAGATATATACACACACACACACACACATTACTGAAATCAATACTTTACCTGTGATAATTTTTAAAATAGTTCACACTTTGCTTCCTTATAGATTCCTGCAACACTTCAGATTTACTGCCACAAAACTCCTCCCCGACCTGCATTAGCCTGGATGGAGACAACACGAAAATATAAAAGTGCGAATTCATTATTTCTCATGCTGGAATAAAGTGTTTCTTCAATAACCATTGTCCAAATGAAATAATGGTATCGCACATTGATAGCATTGCAAGTGACAGTTTAATACAGTTATTAAATAAATAGAGACATAGAGAACCTGAGAACAAAAAATTGAAAAACAAAGCAAAACACAGGTCCAGTAAGTTGAATCTTATTGTACATTCTGACTGCAGTTATCTGGAGGAAGGCAAAACAAAATTCCCAGTAGGACAGTTGCCAATTCAACCTCTCATTGTGGGGGGTGGGTGGTTGTAAGGGAGGGTTAATAAAATCCTACCTGACTGCAAAAAAGGTCAACTGCCTGGATCAACCACCGCTACTATGTACTCTAACAATTACAGCTACATATACAATTTCTTGTTAGAAAGGCATCCAAATCCATGAACACAGTCACTGATGATATTTATGAACGCCCAATGACCAGGGACTGATGTGAGTGAGTTCTCTGTACAGCGCTGCGGAATTAGTGGCGCTATATAGATAACTGGTGATGATGTCATGCTGAAAGTGATGTCACACCCCCTCCTTCCCCTAAGAAGATCATAGCATGAATAATACTGCAAGAGGGCTTTCAGAGGAAATGGGGATTACAGTTGGTTACACACTGGCGTTAAGAAAACACCAGTGACACTGTATTCAAATGTGATCGCATTTTGAGTGTGGTGGCAACCAGTGCCTTGGCTTGAGGTGGAAGACCCTCCATCGCCCCCCCTTACATTCACTTGCAGAGACAAGACGAGTCAATGAGCATCCAAAAGACACTGCCTCGCCTCTGATGCTCCAAACGGCAAGTATAAGCCGGTATGGGAGGTGGGGGGGGGGGGCAGGAGGATTGTCACTGAAACCAATAGGTTACATCCCCATACCTGTATACATGCTCTTACATCCCCATACCTGTATACATGCTCTTACATCCCCATACTTGTATACATGCTGTTAGTAGCATAACACATCAGTGGGTAAGTAGGACAGAATAAAACAATAGCTCTAATCTTGTTGAGTTTGCCGTTAGTAACACTTTTGTAGAAGCTAGGTAAAATTATGCAACATACTTATAATTATACATTCATCTCTTAATATTTACACTAGAGAAGCACAAAGGGAAACAAAGACAAGGTTACAGAGCTTCCAATGCCCACATATTGAGAAATAAGACAAGCTCAGATGATTGACACCCACCTGCTGACTATATCTAAAACAACAATGAAATCATCATATTTGAAGTTGGACATATCAGTTCCAAGGAGGTAGGTTTTAACTTTGAGTTGAACATCCTAGAACACAGAATGCAAAACATTTGTTAATACAACGTATTCTCTGGCATGTAAAATACGTTTGTATCCCTTTTTAAATAAAAGAACATTTATTTGACAGCCCATCTCTTTGTGTTGCACACGCGGAAATCAATGTCAGACAATACTACACAAGCAAAAGAGAAAACCAATGTCTGCGCTAGATTATCTCCCTTCTAGGCATTTACTGAAGCATAGTATAGCAGAAAGAATGACAGAACAATAAAATTAGAAAAAAAAACATTTAGAAAACAAAAAGGAGAACAATATTTTTTTAAAATAAATTTCCTTAACTCAGCACTAAGTAGTTTCTAAAACTCTTCCTCTAAAATATAGGCACAATAACAATCTCAACAGATTCACTAATGTCTGGCAAAAGCCAGTCGTGTGCCGATTTTGATATCTGGTATCAAAATAAAAGTTAATCTGTCAACTGTACACAGTGAGGCAGGTATTTTGTAGGCTGAGGTATTATTCATGAGAATGCAGCCTAGGCTGTTAATATGAAAAGATTGGTTTCAATATACAGTATGTCCACACCTAACTGTGTGCGTAATACAAATCAAAATTGCTTATACAATTCTCCACAACAGCTAAGCGGTTCGCTCTCGTTTATTGTTCTCTTTAACATTCTTCTCAAAGTAGCTTCACCTAAGAAAAATATCTGTTAACATCTGTTCATTGCAAACACTTCAGTAGATGGATTTGACAGACACACAGCGGGAGAGGAGTTACTGACACAGATTATTACCATGATTATCTGATATTTTTTACATTTAAAGATTCACCTTGACACAGAGTAAAGCTGTGTTGTTAACTGTCTAGATCCCTCAAAGCCCCTGGCTAAAAGACAGCTCTCTGCTCAATTTACAGTAAATAATTACAATGGTCTGTTTACGGTTTCCCACCGTCCACAGCTTGTGAAAACCAGGAGGTCAGATACAGCATGATAATCTGAGCAAGGACACAGTCATGCATCTGACAGCTAACCTGTATACCAAACTCATGCACAACTGGTGCCTTGGGTGTCAGGGTCAACTACTGTGCATATATATGTGGCTTTACGTCTAATCTTCCATTCTCAATGTTCCTATTCCCAATTGTAAAGCGCTACGGAATATGTTGGCGCTATATAAATAAATGATGATGATGATGGTGCTCTCTGCAAATACTTCTATTGGCTCCCATTCAATCCAAAATACAATTCTAGCTGCTTATTCTCCCCTAAAAAGCCCTTTTTAATGCATCCCCCTCCTACATCTCAGACCTTGTCACAAAATATTTCCCCACTCCGATCTGCGCCTCCTCCCCTTCTATGATCACTTCAAACTCTCGCCTACAGGACTTCTCAGCACAGCTCGCCATTTTTGGAATTCCCTGCTCCTCCTGACCACGCTCGCTCCCAACCTCCAATCTTTCAAGCGCTCCACAAAAACTCACTATTTCACGCTGGCCTATCTCACCCTACCCTAAGAAAACTCCTTCCTCAAGTTCCATCTGCCTATTTCAATTGTTTCCTAGCACTCCCATTGTCTCTGTTTGTTTCCTCGCCCCTCTGGAATGTTAGCTTTCACAAGCAGAACCCTCTTTACCTCCCGCCTACTGTTCTCAACTAGGGGTATATTTAATAAACTGCGGGTTTGAAAAGTGGAGATGTTGCCTATAGCAACCAATCAATCAGATTCTAGTTATCATTTATTTAGTACATTCTACAAAATGACAGCTAGAATATGATTGGCTGATATATGCAACATCTCCACTTTTTCAAACTCGCAGTTTAGTAAATCTACTCCTAAGTATTCTTGTTAAGGTATCTTTATGTTCTAAGTTCTGTCTTCTGCTACTGTTTGTTTTCTCGCTCCAATATTTATTTGTATTGTGTGCTTTCGCATTGCTGACTGTACGGCGCTGTAGAATCTGGGGCTATTCATAAATAAATGATGACAGTGATATGAAACAACCGATTGTTAGTGACACAATCTTTACCCTTACCCTAATTTTGCTATGGGAGCCAGCTATGCCCCTGAACACACTTTTAACAAAATGTAAATGAATAAAAAAATAACTGAGAAAGTTTGGGATCCACTGGGTTAGTAGGATGTTTTATTCAGATTATTACTGTATTTTTTATTTACTGTTATTATTATTATTATCATCATTTATTTGTTGGGCGCCACAAGGTTTTCACAGTGCCATACACAGTACAAACAGTAGTACAAAACAAGGTGACAAAGTACAGAACAATAAACACAAAGTACCAATGCTTCAGGAACTCCAGGAAGACATATGGAGTAAAGACGGAGCGGAAGAACAGGTATGGAGACAGGAGGGGAGAGGGGCCCTGCTCGTAAGAGCTTACATCCTAAGGGAGGGCGAAACAAAAACAGGCACGAAAGGGAGCCAGTGAAGCAGGGGGAGAGAGAGAGGGGCCAGGGGAGACTGTTACAGACTGAAACAAATTTGACTTTTCAGAAACAATAAATTTACCGACACTCGACAACCATGGTAGGCATGTACATAATTCCCAACGTTATGTATTATTACTATGTCATTATTTAGCTCATTTTTATAGCTAGATTTTATGTATACTTTGTAATGTGTTAAATGAATCCTACATTAGCAATATTGCAGCATTTAATAAACGACCCAACACGTGATAATGCACCAATGGAAATTAATGTTGGGTATTTTTGGAAATACGGTTGGAAGATTACTGCAGATGGCACAATGATCCAGCTGCCTGGCGTCAGCTGCCAAGCAGGTGTTTTTTGTCAAATTCTGCCATCTACGTTTGCGTGGCCAAACTGGACACTAATCTTGCCAATCACACCAATTAACAAAATCATCCGGTATGTGGCCAATTTAAGCCACAACATTAAGATTTTTTTAATCTTATGTATCGATCATTAAGCGAAATTAGTCTCGGTGTGACATCCCAGTGCCACACTGCTATAAAATAAAGTGCGATTCCCCCCTTCAACAAAACAGAAAAGGATATGTCCTAAACATCTAAGCCAATAGCCAAACGGCTGTGAATATGGGTCAAAAATTCCAATAGCAAAGCAGATCTTGTCAATTATTATTAATAGCATAAATAGAAGTACATAACATGGCATTTAATATACTATATTTATTTGCTTAGATTTACAATAATATAAAATGTATATGAGATAGGGTTGTACAACCAAATCTGAACAGATGTAGTTGCCCTGTATATGCTATACTGCAATATTTGTACTTACACTCTAATCTGTGTTATCGAGCTATCACGTATATGCATAAGCGTATATAGAAGTATATGTGCGTGAATGGGCGTCTGTCTACTTGTTAATGCAGGTTTGGTATTGTATGGTTAATGCAAAATAAAATGAAAAATGTTTCTTTAAAATAAATAAAATAATTGCATCTCGTGTTTGCAGAGCGGATAATTTCGGTGTGTTTCATCTCAAGTAAACACATTATAACAACAATAACAAACAAACAAAACAATAATACTAAGTTAGCAAAATCTATAAATATTTAAATATTGAATGTTTGCACAGGACTTATAAATGGTAAACACAACAAAGGTAAACAACCTGCCATATGCGAGTTAATCCATGTTCCAGTTTCTTTTTAATATAACTCCGATCAAAATTGTTCTCTTCAGTCCCAGATACATTATTACTGTCTACAAAACAAGATATAGAAGAAAGATGAGATAACTAAAGTTAAACATTAATAAAAACATGTAAATGGTTTTACAAATGACATTTAAAGAACATACTGTCCAGCTCAAAGCAGCTACGAATGGGAACTCAACACAAGACTCCCAGTTACATCTTGGCTACAACAATTGTTTTTCAGGAGGCTGCATCCAAGACCGGCCAAACAAAGAAAAGGGCACATAGGTATTCCTTATGTATTTGTTTTTGGAGAATCACACTCTGGAAAGGCATTTCATGAGCATCTTGAGCATCAAAACACTGAAAACACGCTCCTGAAAACATGCCCTTCTAGGGGTTATCTTAATGCTGGTTAGAAATACTAGAACAATGACAAGTAACTGCACTGTGACTATCAGTTAGAGATGTGACAAGTAAGGGTTGCAGAACCTAGAGACTAAAGGTAATTAGGGTGGGTGCTTCTATTAAAGTGTGTGTTCAGTCTCATGCAGCTCAGTGCCGATTTATGCATTGGATAAAGTTGTATCCACTGCGCATTTTTGTGTTCTAACTTCTAACAAAGCTAAACTCTGTTCAGATACATTGGGGGAAAAGCACACTCGGAAGCAAAACATATAAAGCAATTACTTTGTATAAATCATAGGAGAGCATCTAGAAACCATTCAATTAAAGCTGCCTGAAGGTGGAGAATCCCTTAAACAAAAATAATATTTTACATAACTGCCTTATGTCCACCACATATATTGATATGACCATCATATACAGCCCTGTAACCAATGACCAGCATAGGAGCATTGACACCATCACAGCATAATAGCCATAATGCCATTACAGTCTGGCGCACAACATAACAGCCTGATGCCTACTGATGGTGCATCCTCAACACATATCGCCATGTCAATAATAACGACCTCCTGCCCACACTGTCCCATGCCTAACATAGCAGCCCTTTACCCAGCATAATAGCACATGACAATCACAGCTTCATGGTCATATTTACAGCTGTAAACCCAGATTAACAGGGTAATTCCCACCAACGTCCATTCCCTCTACTTCACCGACACCCAACACATCAGCCTGAAGACCAGTTTCAAAGTCACCACTTACATTTGTGTGCACGACGGTTACCAGGGGGTCACTTACTAAACATTACCTTCATAATGTGCTTTTTAAATGTGTTGTTTAAATGTAATTGAGCTTTGCAATTTATTTAAAGAAGTTATCCCGCAAATACCATTTTAAGGACAAAAAGGCACTAATTCGCTGTTATTAATTCAGTAACTTCTTTCTGAAAAACTGCATACAAAGAAGTTACAGCTGCATTAATCATTGCTAACTTCTGCTATCATTACTTCAAACCCATCCTAATTAACATTCTTTGAAAACATGATGGTAATGTGGGAGTGCAGAGCGTGTGACCTCTTGTCTATATCGTACAGTGAATAAACTCTGAAGTGCTATCTGCAAGTCAATGAGAATATATCAGAACATACAGGTCGTTTAGACTTCCTCAACTGTGTCCTCAAATACCCTTAACAGGCCAGCGGCTAATGATCCTGTGCCCACACAGTTTGACAACTCTAAAAGACCGGATCGGAGAGCAATTTGACCACACGCATGGTCAAACTGCATCCAGCGTTGTTCTGGTAGCTAGCTGAACAACAAGATCACAAAACCTTGCATGTGCACCTATATACTCACGTTAAATGAAGACCCCAAACACGTAACAATAGTGCTCATCACTCAAGCTGATATTCCGCCATGCCTCGTCCAAAAGAATATTGATTGAGTATAACAACAATTTTGGAATTCACCCACAACAGAACAGATTCGCTCAATGTGTGTGTGTGCTTCTAAATGTGTCTGTGCTTAGGACAAATGTTTTTTGGAGCTTGACCCTCGTTTTATTTCCTGCATTCTCCTGGGGTATTAAAGAATACAAACATGCATAAAATATAATAATATATTCGTGCTATGTACTGTGCATCAAGTGCCCTTTTCTAAGCCCAAGGGAAGTGCCTCCTACAGTTTTAAGTCTGTACAGTTCAGTAGGGATATCCTTCAAACATGGCTGGCCATTAGGGCTCACTCACATGTATCCACAATGTTCTTCCTCTTTATAGCACAGCAATAAAAATGCATTGAAAATAGGCCAAACATTCCATTCTCACTATTGTATTTATATTTTAAATGAAGAACATGGCACAGTCTTTTTCTCGTACCTTCCATTTGATCTTTGTCAGGGAAGCATGTTTTTAATGAATGTAGTGTTTCTAGCGGTAAAATGATTGATTTGGATGTGATGTTTAAAGATGTTCTGCAAACCTAAGAGTAAGTCTAATCTGCATCTCCCAAGAGTGGAGATGATGCCTGCTTGCTACTAAGCCACATGCGCTCTTGTGAGAATACCGGGTATTCTAGGTCAATTCTACCCACTTCACACTGACTGGACACGCAGGGGTGCCTTAACATGCCAGGGAAGCCTACCCAGTACCTTCTTAGGTTCCTATAGTCACTCAGGCAAATGCATTTAGAAAAGTACAACAGTACATTTACTGTAATAAAAACAACACTAGAACATTATATACAAACAGTAAATAAATGACAGGCGGGTTTACCACATTAAAAATATAATTCTTCACCGCACCAAGTGTGAACCCCTATCTATAAAGAAGTATAATCTCAACTTTTAAATATGGGGAGGTGCACCTACACAATAATATTTGGTTGTACATGAAAGGAGTGCAGTTGTGTGAAAAGGGCACTCTTTTCTTGTATCTGGATATGATAATCACTTACTATTTAAAATATATCTTTATTAGAGTTTATGTTAAAAAACATCTTATAGCGAAATAATTAAAAAAGAAAAAATGAATAGTGTGTAAACCAAACTAAAAAATCTGCTAAAAGGTAGTATATATTACCCTGCTGTCTCACTGTGTTACTATTCTAGTCAATTTTAATGAGCTGTATATGGTGTTCTCTACTGCAGGCTGTAGAGTATAATTATATTCCTCTGCTAATAAAGTAATCTCTCCTCTGCATTTATGAGTATTAATACATTTCTATGCATTCTGTGTCCGTTTATTTATTAACAAGCAGCCGCCTCCTAAAAAGCCCTATTATATTTTCTGGGTAGTAGAGGTGTGAGTATTACTAATTACTTTCATTGTATGAGTTGCTTTTGCATTCTGTGTTCATTAATATATTAGCAAACAGCCACCCCCCTAAAAAGCCCTATTATATTTGCCAGGTATAGAAGGTGTGAGAAATACTGGTTATTGTGGACTTTCATTGAGTAGTTTTTCTTTGCATAACATATTAAGGACTATCAGTGTCGTTTATGCAAAGCATCTATAGGAGGCAACATTCATACTGCATATCCTATCCCTTTCAATCAGCTGTTGGCGATGCTTATTATCTATTCATATGCGTGGTCTTATGGGAGGCACTGCTGTTGCCATCTATCGAGTCCTCCTGAGACAGCTACTATCGATGCATATTCTCATTATTAATTTAGACTGACTACTTGTAGTGCTATCTAGATCTCCTATAAGGCTATAATATTTCCTTCTAAATAAATCAGCTCGTACATATAATAGTAAGATCAGCTAACGCAGACGCGTGTCTCCATGTGATGGAGACCCTATCTTGTAGGGTTTTCTAAAGATCCTCGTCGAGCATCAGAATATGCCAATGTCTTTGGAAGATTTTGGTTATGTCTTTCCATTCTGTACAAAATGTACCTATCATCCTTGTATGAGTATTGGATATCTTGTTTTTGTTTTTTGGAGATAAATGGATAAGAGATTCTCTGGGGGGTATTCAATTGTCAGCGTTAACGCTGAAAAACGAGCGCTCAAAAAATAATAAATAATATTGCGCGCGAAAAGCGTTAATACGTTAGTTTACTCACGGAATTTCCATATTAACGGTAAGATTTTTTGAGCGCTCGTTTGTTAGCGTTAACGCTAACAATTGAATACCCCCCTCTGTCTCTTATTTTAACTGCTTTCTCAGATTGTTTGATCACCCTTTTACTATATCCTCGGTTAGATAATCTCTTTTTAAGTTCATTAGATCTTTGTGTAAAGACCATTTCATCAGAGCAATTTCTTTTTACTCTCAGTAGTTCCCCTTTGGGGACCCCCTTGATTACTGGGGGAAAGTGCGAGCTGGTGAAATGTAAGAGACTATTGGTTGCCGTTTTTTCCGATAGATGTCTGTGCTCAATTTTCCATCTATGGTTTTTGTGATTGTGAGATCCCAAAAATTTATTTTGGTGTTATTAATTTCTGAGGCTAATTTTAGATTCAAATCATTCTTATTAAGAAGCGTGGTAAAATCGTGAAAAAGGGAATCATGGCCGTCCCACAAAACTAAGACGTCATCGATGTAACGTAGCCATAAGATGATGTGGTTAGTATACTTGTCGTCTATGGATTAAAAACATATTTCCTTTGCAACTAGCCCAAAAATAAATTTGCATACATGGGGGCGCAGGCTGTCCCCATTGCCGTCCCACCACATTCACTTAGTATGCATGTCTTAATGACTCAGGCTCATAGGATCTTTTTTTCCATCACCTGCGAATACTGCCATGACAAGACCCTCCGATTCCCACATTACCTTTTCCCCTTCCTCTCTTTCCCCTTTCCTATTTTTGTCAATATTCTTTTTTTTTCTAGTTATCGAAACGATTTTATTTTCTAGAAAGCTCATCTATTTTAAAGTTATTTTTTCAATTTATGTATATATTTATAATTCATATTTTAATACATAATTTAATATATAATTAATATTTCTAATTTTTACAAGCTTCAAGTTATTATATAAACAATGTGTATCTGTTTTTTAATCATACATTTTTATATTGTGCTTTTGTTGAGTTTTCTTCTGTATCAACATGCACTGGGGTTCATAAAAAAAATAAAAAATAAAAATAAAAACAAATAGAAAAACCAGAGAATCAGTTACAGGTAAGCAATCCGCATAAAATAGACCAACGTTCAATTTATCAGCCGGATGACAGACATACATTGTTTGAGCCATCTAGAATCTCTTTTAAACTGCTCTAAAGATGCAGACTCTGCTATGAGAATGTCATAAAAGACAAGAACACAGCTTTAGGTGAACTGTAATTATATTGCGTATTTGCTGCCACGGTGGGAAGCTGAAAATCAATCTCTGTATAAAAAAAAAAAGCCCTTTTCATATGCTTCCTAAACAACTTCTGATCCATGCTTTACAACTTGTATAAGGGGTGTACAGAAATCATAGCATGAGATTGTTACGTGCTGCCATTCAGTGAGTGCATTACTGAGATTGGAGTATACAATGTAATTTAAGTATATAATTCACAATATTCCACAAAAACAAAAAATTGTATTTACTTAAAAATAGTGAGACCGTCGTATTCATAAATTTAAGATTAAGTAGTAATGTTCAGATTTGATAACTACTGACATGACCTGTCTGAGGTCCAGGGTTTGGGGGGCTTGGAGACAAGACTTCCCATATCTTCGACCCCCACAATTACAGAGAGGTGATCCGGCGCTCAATCAAAATGTTACTGATGTGTGCACCTGTAGTGTACAGACTATAAGAGGAATAGATTAAACTGTTAACATGATTATAGATCTAGCCAGATAATAACTAGTATGATCAAACTGAAAATAATAAAAAAGAATTTACATTTAAATACAAAACCTTCATTAATACACATAACAGATGCTAAAATATATTATTATTACCATTTATTTATATATAGCGCCACTAATTCTGCAGCGCTGTACAGAGAACTCACTCACATCAACATATCTGCTTCCTATTGGAAAAAGCAATCCTGCGAAATTAATCAATATATATATATATATATATATATATATATATATATATATATATATATATACAGTTCTTTGTTCCGGGGTTTGGAAAGAAAAAAAAAAAAAAAAAAAGAGTATGAGGTTTAAAATCACTAGTTCCGTTGCACGATTTAATTCAAAGAACAACAAATATTCAATTCAATATAGTTCAGCAACAATTAGGGTAAACCGTCAGCGGGGAAGATGTGGATGTAAGTAGGAGAGTCTCGGCGTGCGTCCCAGCTTGGAACGCACTAGTAGTTCCAGTGACGGTGAAATGGGCATGCCCTGAATCTGGTACCTGTCCCAAGTGTAGGAAACACAAAGCTACCTTGATACATAATTTTGGGACCTGCCCAAAAATTGTTGAGTTCTGGAATAGAACAGGATCTGTTCTTAACTGTACATTTCACTTACAATTGCAGCTTCCTTATGAAGCGTTGCTCTTTGCTTCTTTTGCCGTCTGGAAGGAAGCACTATAAGGTCTTCCGGTCTTACCTTTATTTACAATAATTTTAACGCTAGCAAAGAAAGCCAATTTGAGTAAATGGATCTCACATGTATCTCCAACTGTTACGGGAATCAAATTGGAGCTACTAGGTACTTCGTATTTTGATAGGGGCTCATCAGTCTCTGCCTTCGAGAAAGGTGGTAAAAGTTTCTATACTCAAAGGGGCATAGACAGTACATCGAAACTTTAGATGGTCAAACACAAACTCAAATCATGAAGGTGTTTGAAGGAACCCAATGGTTTTTCTTGAGATACAGAGATGTTTGACAGACAGTAACCTTTGTGCTCATGTTTTCCACAGCCTCCTCTCCCCACCCTTCTTCTTCTATTGCACTAACTTTACAACGATATGACAACATCTATGCGACTGTATTGTAATTTGGGGTTTTTGGTTTTTACCCTTTCCCTTCCCCCCCTTACCCATTAAAAATGTTAAAATTTAACATGTGCAATTCACTGTTTACCTTTATACCAATGTATGCCATTAAGTGATTATTGTTATTTCTGTACAATAAATAGAAGTTTAAAAAAAAATAAAAAAATTGCGAAACTGTACAGAGACAGGATCACCTTTTCATGTGAAGCAATGTATATAAAAAGAAGTAGGACAAGTGAAGCAGATGACAGGCTAACATACATCCAATATATAGAAGAATCCATCTCTAAAAGTAAATGGCAATAGCAGAAGTGAAAATAAATAAATGAGTATTTGTGAATTATACGGGCTCCACTGTGAAAACTCACAAGTGCCGTCTCCACTTGTACGACTGTTTGGAAAAATCCTGCTTAACTTCAACCCAGTCACACCATGCTGACCGAGGCATCGACTAATCATTCACCATGGGGAGCTGCCCGCCAGCAGCATAAGGACAATGTAAACAAGGTGGAAGCGGGATGGGGGTTAGGATGTTGTGAAATGAATAGGCAGGATCCTGGCAGTAATTAGGCCCTAGTGCAGTGTTGGCCAACCTGTGACACTCCAGGTCTTTGTGAAACTACAAGTCCCAGCATTCCCTTCCAGCAATAAGCTGCTATATATTGGCAAAGCATGCTGGGACTTGTAGTTTCACAACACCTGGAGTGTCACAGGTTAGCCAACACTGCCCTAGTGGAAGCTGCAACTCCTGGGACAGATTTCAGCACTTGGACAGCTCATCCTCCTCTGCTTCAAGTAGCACTCATATACCGTATATACTCGAGTATAAGTCGACCCGAATATAAGCCGAGGCACCTAATTTTACTACATAAAACTGGGAAAACTTATTGACTCGAGTATAAGCCTAGGGTGGAAAAGAGCGCTAATTTAAATAAAAATGATAGGTTCAATCTATGAAATTTTAGCTAGATGACAAGGAACATTCATAAATGATTATAAAATCATTGGGTACAACCTAACTAAATTAAGGGGGGTATATAAGGGGTAGGGATTTAAATGTATGAACATGGTGGCTGTATTGTTTGTTCATTTTGTAAGAGAGAGAGAGAGAGAGAGAGAGAGAGAGAGAGAGAGAGAGAGAGAGAGAGAGAGAGAGAGAGAGAGAGAGGGAGAGGGAGAGGGAGAGGGAGAGGGAGAGGGAGAGGGAGAGGGGAGAGGGAGAGGGAGAGGGAGAGGGAGAGGGAGAGGGAGAGGGAGAGGGAGAGGAGAGGGAGAGGGAGAGGGAGAGGGAGAGGGAGAGGGAGAGGGAGAGGGAGAGGGAGAGGGAGAGGGAGAGGGAGAGGGAGAGGGAGAGGGAGAGGGAGAGGGAGAGGGAGAGGGAGAGGGAGAGGGAGAGGGAGAGGGAGAGGAGAGGGAGAGGGAGAGGGAGAGGGAGAGGGAGAGGGAGAGGGAGAGGGAGAGGGAGAGGGAGAGGGAGAGGGAGAGGGAGAGGGAGAGGGGAGAGGAGAGGGAGAGGAGAGGGAGAGGGGGAGGGGGAGGGGGAGGGGGAGGGGGAGGGGGAGGGGGAGGGGGAGGGGGAGGGGGAGGGGGAGGGGGAGAGGGGAGAGGGAGAGGGAGAGGGAGAGGGAGAGGGAGAGGAGAGGGAGAGGGAGAGGAGAGGGAGAGGGAGAGGAGAGGGAGAGGGAGAGGGAGAGGGAGGAGGGAGAGGGAGAGGGGGAGGGGGAGGGGGGAGGGGGGAGGGGGAGGGGAGGGGGAGAGGGAGAGGGAGAGGGAGAGGGAGAGGGAGAGGAGAGGGAGGGAGAGGGAGAGGGAGAGGGAGAGGGAGAGGGAGAGGGAGAGGGAGAGGGAGGAGGGAGAGAGAGAGAGAGAGAGGAGAGGGAGAGGGAGAGGGAGAGGGAGAGGGAGAGGAGGGAGAGGGAGAGGGAGAGGGAGAGAGAGAGAGAGAGAGAGAGAGAGAGAGAGAGAGAGAGAGAGAGAGAGAGAGAGAGAGAGAGAGAGAGAGATTTTTTTTCACTTTCACTTACCCGGCAGTGGAACGCATATGCGTTCCAACAACAGGAAGTTCGGCATTTGGAACGCAAGTTTGAGTTCCAAATGCCGAACTTCCTGTTGTTGGAACGCATATGCAGAAGTTGACAGCCCAGGGACCGGACACCAGGTAAGTTCACCCGTGTATAAGCCGAGTGCCCTTTTTCAGCATACAAAAGTATGCTGAAAAACTCGGCTTATACACGAGTATATACGGTAATTAACAAGTACCAAAAAATGTATTAAAAAAAGTTATACAGTAATAACTAAAGAACTGTTCAGAAAGATCTTTTTCTTTTGAAGTGGCTGCATAAGCATTCTGAAAAATACATAAGTTATAGAGACAATCCCACAGAAGGCACCAACGTAGAAATACTGACTGATAAAGAAAAAGTGTGATACAAACATTTTAGGTTTTGGAGAGAATCTCAACATCTGTTAAACTTAAAGTTTGGACAGTACAATTATTTATCAGTCAGATGACAGGTTTCAAAATAATGGTGACTGCTCCATAGATTTCAGAATCTGAGCTGCATTATCTTCCAAGTAATTAATGAGCTTCCTGCGCAATGTTTAGGAGAATCTTTGTGAGATATGTGCTGTTTATAACAGTGAGGTTTTTTTTGACAGAAGCTGCAGAAACATTTACACTGTTAAAACACTTTACAAACTCAACAGACTTTGTAGGTTATTAAATTTAAAATGAAGTTCGGCACATAGTCATGCATAGCAAGGCGCTGTAAGCTGTTTGCACGAAAATCTCAACTATATTATTAACTTGTGTGTATCCTGTATATACAGTGGCTATAAAAAGTATTCACCGAATTCGTAATTTTCCTCATTTTAACGTCTTACATTATGGAAGTAGATTTATTCAGCAATTCTTACAATTGATCAACGTAAAATGCTCCATAATGTAAAAAGACAAACAAACAAAAAAACACTAAAGATTTTTCTGTATTCACCCCTTTGCTAAAATACACAAACTCTGGAGCAAACATTAGAGGTTCTAATTACCATCTGTGTACAATTAACATGTGTCAATTGATTTAGAATTAAATACACTAGTCTTTGAGAGTTTCCAAAGTTGGTTAGTGCATTTCCAAACAAGAGCTTCATCATAAAGATCAAAGAACCGTTCAAATCAAATCCAAAAAACAGGTTATTACAATTCATCAATCAATTAGGGGGAGGCGATAAGAATATTCCAAAGACTGGAGCACTGTCAAGTCCATCATAAATCAGTGGAGATAATTTGGAACAACAAGTCATTCTCCAAAACTGAGCATCCATGTGAGAAGAACACTTTGTTAGGTTATATCAACCCTCAATGGAGTTATATCCTTTCATGGATTAACAATAGCCCAGACATTTCACAAATCTGCATTGTATGGGAAAGTGACAAAGAAGAAAGAAAAATGTTCAAGAAAACTCATATGAAACTTCCACCTAGAGTTTGCCAGAAAGCATTTGGGAGACCCACATATTAAGTGGAGGAAATGCTATGGTTCTATGGACTGAGGACATGATTAGACTTGTTGGTCTCAACACTATATGCTATGTTTGGTGCAAGTACCCACCGCGCATCATCCTAAGAACACTATCCACACTGTGGTATGGGAATGCTTCTCTTCTACATGGAATAGAAAACCTGCCTCAATAGAGGGCAAGAGTAAGATAGAAACAAAGGTGGATAAAAACCTGTTGCAGTCTGCAAAAGACCTAAGACTTGGAGAAGATTATATTAAGGCAAGATAATAACCCAAAGTATACAGCAAAAGCCACATAGAAGTGTCTTAAATACTACAAAAAAAAACAAATGTCCCAGTCAAAGCCCAGTCTAGTTCTGGAGGCCGTATCTCCAGAAGGATATAAATACATTAGAGACTGTACAAAGAAGGGCAACTAAAATGGTGCATGGCCTACACCACATAAGTTACCTGGAAGTCACCTGGAAAGACTAAAAGATCTTATTATGTATAATTTGGAGCAGAGAAGGGAAAGGGGGGACATGATAGAAACTTTTAAATATATCAAGGGTTATAACAAGGTACAGGAGGGAAACATTTCAAGGAAGAGAAGTATTAGAATACAAGGACATGCACTGACACTGGGGGGAAGTAGGTTCAGATGAAATTAGAGGATAAACTACTTCACAAGAAGGGTAGTGGATAAGTGGAATAGCCTCCCACCAGAGGTGGTAGAGGCTAATACAGTAGAGCAATTTAAACATGCTTGGGATAGACACAAGGATATCCTTACTAAGAACTAAGGATCAAATAGAGTTGGAGGTTACCATAGGTTAAAAAATGGGCAGACTAGATAGATGAGCCAAGCAGTTATATGTGTCTATGTTGGTTAATCTATTGAGGAGACAGCTTTTATAGGTTAATTGTTAAAGATGTCAGCTCAGGCCTTGCTAGGAGGATAACAAGCACATAATTAGCAATGCATTTACTCTTTACCATACTGAGCAATCACTATGAACATTAATGTACAAATAGGGGTACCTCTGTATTCTGTAAAGCACAGTACAGAGAGAACAAAGTGGTTTCGAAGAACAGTATGTTTCCTCATTATATAGCACCAACATATTATGCAGTGCTGTACAAACAAGGAACATTATTTGTGCACTTTCCCAGTGGCGCTTACAATCCAGGATTTACGTCAGAAGCCAATTAACTTCCTGTTTCTACCCTCAAAGGTCGGTCAAACTTTAAGGCCGTTTACAATAACACATCATGAGCATACAGACTCTGGTCTCATAACAGTCTGGTCATTAATGGATTCAAGAAGGAAATACTACCCACAGTGTGAGTCAATGGTGGACATTACAGCTACTGTACCCTGATGTGTGTCCTGGATATCTAGTAAGAACCATACATCACCCTGCACATGGCTGCCAGTCATCCAAAAAGATCGCCCAGTTACTTATTCAACTCTAACAAGCAAAAAGTGCAAATAAGGGGAGGGGCTTACTACAATGCCTCCATCTATACATTAACTTGACACTACAGCATATGTAATATGATTCATTTATAAAGGAGAAGTAAATTGAAACAGTGTTCTCACTGTCATTTTCCCATTCCTATGAAGAGAGAATTGTGCTTCTTACCAGCTTGAGGCTCCTCATGATCACATTTTTCATGCCACTCAATTGTACGAAAGTAACTTAGCATAACTTCCCAGAGTGCCTTGCAGAGGTCTGTTAAGCATGGGATGTAGCTGTCGGATGTTATGTGCTGCAAAAGAAAGAAATGTATTCTTATTGTGCTGATTTGTAAGGTGTCACAGTGCTACATAAAACAGGGACATAGGGTTTGTGAGAAATCTAGTGGGTAAACATGAAAGCAGTTCAGGGCCAGGTATAATTGCTTTAGTAATCTCTCCTACTCAGCAACACTCCCTGTCCTTGGCTTATTCAATAGAGCAAGTAAAGAGCTGCAACCGCTGAATCATAAAACCTTGAAGCATCTAACACCACGCTTAGACAGACAAACCTTCTGTACTGTACATTGTTACTTGAAGTATGATCGTGGGACCACGCAGATGACACTGTCACTATGACAAGCTGATGTGCTGAAACTACATTTACAGGCTGCAAAGTGTTGTAAAAAGTAAATACAAAGGTCAGGGTGGATGTAATATATTTCATCCAGGAGTAACTTTGCCATAAGTAGCATAACTTCTCCATTGAGTTCAGGGGATGCTGCATGTACTAAGGGCTCTATATAATACAGCCAGTGGGTCCTCATATTGCCCCCTTAATCCCGGCAATTTGACCGTTGCCATTTTAAGTGATGACAATCACAGTGCCAGCATTCTGTCCTGTCGGATATAGTCTGACATTTTTTTGGGTAACTCTGTATTTCCTACATGTTGGGATTGTTAGCATCGATATGTTATTGTCGCTATAACTGCTGTCGTAACTTCTGTAATCACCATTTAGTAAACCACCCTTCACTTGAATGTGATTTTATGTGCGTCTCTTGCACTCACCAGAATACCGTTCACCTGCACCAAAGAGAAGAGTTTGCCTACACCCCTCTTAACTTGGAGAACCCCTAATTTAAGTGCATATAAAACAGGGCTCCCATGTATCCTCAATTTCCAGGGGCAGTCCCCTTTTTAACAGCAAAACTTTTTAATGCCCAATACAGATTTGCAAAGACTGCTGAACCCAAACTAACATGACAAGTTGAGATAGGTTCCTATAACTGTTTTACCTTAGTTGGGACCTAAAAAAAAATATTGGCATGTTTTTTTTATGGCCTGAGAATACGTCACACCACATGGGTACACAGCTATAAAAAAAATGATGAGAGCTGCGGTAGAGATACACGGAATATTAAGTTCATACGTCCAACTTGCCTACCCACAGTGGAGGGAACCATGGTGTAGTTTAACAAAATCATGAGGATGCAGCCTATGACCAGACTAGGAACTGGTGACATTGCAGAGGCACAGAACATGTACCACAGGCAGGGGAGGGCTGGAAAATTTCAGCCTGGGAGGTAAGACTCAACTCAGTAGCCTATTTTAAAGGAAAAAAATGCAGGTGGCCCAGTGACCCAGCCCAAGGTCGCCCATTATGGGACCGGCCCGAGGGAGCAGATGTCCCTGCCCCCAGCCCAGCCTGCCCCTGACAACAGGGCTATCACGGATTCCTGGGACAAAGTTTGCAATGTCAATGCATCAGCTAGGAAACTCCACTGATTTGTTCAGCTCACAAACTGTATGCAAACAACAGGTACACTTCAAAGAACTTGGGTGTTTTGCTGGGGTTTTTTAGATTTAAAAAAAAAAAAAAAAATTGTGTCCAACTTCTAATAACCACATGTGACCAAGCATGCGCCCGGCCTCCACTGTGGAGTGTTGCTGGTGACAGGAAAGATTCAGTGACAAACATATTGCCGTTATGAGGAAACTCTTTTAAATGTCTATCTGGAAAGGCAATAAAAAATGATAAATATTTAAAGAATATATACCATGAAAATGTTTTTTTAATCATGCTTCTAGGATATAATTTATTTTCTATTGCTTCAGAATACAGACCGAGAGCAATGTCTTATGCTAAAAGTATCCTTGGGGGTGTTCTAAAGGGAAAAAAAAAATTATATCAAAATAATAAAAAAAATAAATGCAAACCTAAAGATTTTCTGCTGAAAGAAAAGTAATAAAAAAGAACTAAGAAATATTAACTCCTTGTTTGCACCACCACCATCATCATTTATTTATATAGCGCCAGCAAATTCTGTAGCGCTTTACAATTGGGAACAAACATTAATAAAACAATACTGGGTAATACATACAGACAGAGAGGGAAGAGAACCCTGCTCGCAAGCTTACAATCTATGGAACAATGGGAGTTTGAGACACAAGGGCATGTGCTACATCATATTGCACAATGGACCAGCTAGAATGCAAAGGTAAAAGTACTGAGTGGACTGTGTGTGTACCAATGTTGGTTAGAGGGTTGTTGTCTTGTGTTAGCTGTGTAGATGGTGGTAATAAGGGAGATTAAGATGGTGGTTGAGGAATATCATAAGCTTGTCTGAAGAGGTGGGTTTTCAGTGAACGCTTGAAGGTTTGGAGACTAGACGGAAAGTCTTACTGTGCAAGGGAGGGAATTCCACAAAGTGGGTGCAGCCCGGAAATGTCCTGTAACCGAGAATAGGAGGATGTGATGAGAGTGGAAGAGAGACGCAGATCTTGTGCAGAATGGAGGTGTCGAGTAGGGAGATATTTTGAGACAAGTGAGGAAATTTCGGTGCAATTTTGTTCACGGTCTTGTATGTTAGTAGAAGAATTTTATATTGGATTTGTTGAAATACAGGCAACCAATGTAGAGACTGACAGAGTGGCTCAGCAGAGGAAGGATGGTTTGCAAGGAAAATCAATCTAGTCGCTGCGTGCATAATAGATTGTAGGGGTTTAAGTCTGACTTTAGGAAGACCATTAAGGAGGGAACTGGAATAGTCGATGCGGGAGATGATGAGTGCATGAATTAAGGTTTTTGCGGTGTCTTGTGTAAGATATGTGCGTATACTGGAAATGTTCTTTAGATGTATGTAACATGATTTAGATATGGAGTTGATGTGGGGAATTAATGATAGTTGTGAGTCAAGGATAACACCTAGGCAACGAGCTTGTGGGGTGCGATTTATGGTCATGTTATCAACAGAAATAGAAATGTCAGGCAGGAAGCTTCTGTTTTTGGGTGGGAATATTATTAATTCAGTTTTTGAAAGATTGAGTTTGAGTTGGCGAGAAGACATCCAAGATAAAATGGCAGAAAGACAGTCAGTAACGCGAGACAACACAGATGGTGAAAGATCAGGAGAGGATAGATTTGTGTATCATCCGCATAGAGATGATGCTGAAATCCAAAGGAGCTTATTATTTTTCCAAGAGAAGTGGTGTAGATAGAGAATAGCAGAGGACCTAGAACTGAGCCTTGTGGTACTCCAACTGATAAAGGAAGCGGAGCAGAGGTGGATCCAGAGAACTTAACACTGAAAGAGGGATTAGATAGGTAGGATGAGAACCAGGATAGGACAGTCCCTTCAAGACCTAGAGATTGTAGCGTTTGTATGAGGAGAGAGTGGTCAAAAGTGTCAAATGTAGGAGAGATCCAGGAGAATTAGAAGAGAGTAATGGTTGCGGAGAGAGTTCTACATTGGTGTAGTTCACGTGTAGCTGTCACTTGCCCCAGCTTTCAGCTACCTATCAGGTTCCCAGCTTCCTTTCACGTGCTGTTTCCTTCTCTCTGATAGGCCAGCCAATCAAGATTCCGTTGGACTAGACCCCTCCCCTAAGATGTAGAGGGCAGATCCTATGGCCTAACATTAAGAAGGATGTGCCTATTCGTTTTACGGAGGTATTGAATGGAGTTTTGCCTCTCAAAAGTGGTAGGAGTCCTCTGTAATGTCTGATACACCAAACTTGTTCACGAGCACAGGAGGCCTAGCTATACTTGGCCATCCCCATCAGCAGCCCCCTTCTCATAGAGTAACATGACCCACAGTGGCATCCGGGTATTGAGTACACAGTAACAAATGTTCACTCATGGGGACAAGACACTTCCTTGTTCAGACATTCAAAAATCACAATGCTTCAGTCATATAAGGAACCAGATAGATAATCACAATCAAGACAGAGGTCAACGGGCAAGAGAAAGGTCAACGCAAAGATTCAGGATACTGCACTCCAAGGTAAAACAACAACTTATAGCTGGCATTGGCTAACTGTCAGTAAATCGATAGCAGAAAACAAGCACATTTTTTTTACCCATGAGTAAGAGAAAAAAAATGGTCAGTAAAAATCAGACCCCTTCTGTCACTACAATAACACACATGGAAGTGTATCAAACTGCGATTTTGAGATAGTAGGGTTGTTAACACTTTCCTTTAAATGTCCAATTTGATGTAGACACTGCTTATAAATTCCGATAATGTTTGTCGGTATAAAATACTGACAGTTGCAAAGTATTCAGTAAAATTATTCAGTATTTTCAAAGAGTTGAGACCTCTGCCTATAAGAGATAAGGTACTAATGCCAGGCCTGGGTTCTTATTTGAAATTTGGTGGCAGAAACAGAGAAGACGACCTGGCTCTTGTGCAATCACACAGGTGTATAAGATACCAGGGACGATAAGAGACAGGTGAGATCCTGGCATACGCAAACCCACACAGCAGACATCTAGACGGTGATAAGACGAGGGCAATGGCATCAAAAGTTTTAATAGTTGTTACTCTTGAGTCCTTCTAGAAAGTCAAAGTGGAACTGTTGCTTGTGTTCTGTATTCCAACCAGCATGCCTGAAACAATTTGGTATTAACGAGATAAATAAAACAAGCACTGAGGCTACAATCTAAAAAATATTTAAATTCACTTAGATTTATTCAGCGCATTTCAAATAAATGATTAATTTGTAGCTTGTGGGCAATTTCACAAAAGATGGTAAAACGCAGACAATCCCATCACACAAATAAATGTCTCTACAGTGGGGTTTTCCCAACTTTTTAATTTTGCCCCCTAATGTGTGTACATTTATTAAAAGTACCCCGTAAACTGAGTAAATTTACACCAAGCAACTCTTTAATACTTAAATATACCCCTGGTTAATTTTGAATATGTTTTAGTAATAAATGTAATATTATTTGGAGTCATATTTAACAGACTAGATGTCCCTTAAATCCTTAGGGAACAGGTAGCGCAGACTCCGAACCTAGACTCTAGTATTTAGCTGTTGCGTGACGATTAGGACATTTTAATGAATTCGTCAAGGTGCCCGAGGTCTCGCAAGCGAATAGACCTTGATTTCAAAAAGACAAATGACTCAAATTGAAATTTAATGAAGATAATGCCGCATCGTTTATCCCCTAACAAAATGCATTTTCTCTGAAGTGTGATGGCTGAAGAGGCTTTCGGAATAATGAAGAGACAAAGTCGTTTCTGTAAGAAGAATGTTGTGAGGTTATTTTCCCATTTCAGAAAGCAATGAGAGAAGCGAAAGGCTCAACTCCCACGTGCTTCCAACGTGTGGGTGGAAGAGAGACGTAGAGAGACAGTAACTTATGCAGAGTCTTAGACTTATCAGTACAATAAGATTAGCTGCTCAAAGACACAGGCTATAGTGTAAGCTGCAAGGTGATTTCTAAGACGTCCTCTTACAAATCTAATATTTTTACTTCCTCCATATTACATTATAGAACAACACCCAAATAAAGCATCATTTTTAATATAGTGTGTACAAGTACATATAATTAAACATCACAATGTATACAATTAGTAAAATAAAATACAAGATGGATGTTCATTTTATGTGCAGTTGACACCACCTCAGTGTGACAGGAGCCTCATGTCTCTACTATGTGCTGTTGGGAACACTGCTACTTCCACTAGTCAGTTCTTAGTCTGTGGCTTCTTGCTTACCCAGATTTCCCTCTTCCTATCATGACGCTCCACCCGTCACATGGAGCCCTGTTCTAACAATTACTTTAATGGACAGGTCACCGCCTTCCTCAAAACAAGCAAACTCATCTCCTGAAATATTATGTGCTGCTGTGAGCAATCTATGATCTGTTCTATCCTGCCCACTTTAGACTGAGGAAATCCTAACTTGCGGGAGATTAAGAATGAAACAGACATGTGCACTGATCCTAGTCTAATGCCCAAAAATATATTCAGCATTATTTTGTTATGAAGTCGTGATTGTTTATTATGTTGCAGTGTTTGGAGAGTTTTTAGTCAGTGACTAAACATGTTAATTATTATGACTGTCGTTGATTTGTAAGGTACCACAGTGAGGACCCATGACAGGATTTGGCTGATCACATCAGCAACAAGGAGGTAAGTCTCCAATTTGTATTCAAGGGTAATCACACAGGGGTGTGTGGTTTATTCATCTATGTTTTATTAATTTTAAATAAATAGTTTTAGTGATTTGAAGGACTGTGGATAGAATTGCAAAGGTTACTTAATTTCCTAGTATGTGTGAATATGTAATACCAATAACGAATTTAAGGTCATGACGATACATTTTTTTGCAAGGAGATCAGCATGGAACGACTGTGGTTTGATGTGTACAGAAGTCCTTTGCCTTGAGCTACCTTGGACAGTAGCTGGAATATGGGCTGGATTGTGTGAGCAGTGATAGTACGTTTTATACGGTATGGTTCATGGCCAGTGCAGTCTTTCGATTGGCTGTAAAGGCCTATTGTTGGCATTAATTAATTTGCATATTCCATTTAGAACATATAATCTTTATTGATACAGAGGCCAACTCACTGCTTCTATAGTATTTAACAGATAATACAAGGGGTGAATGGCAGCTGGTGACAACGTTAAGCAATTTACCATACAGAGATCCTTGTAAGGCAGTTTCTGAAACTTTGTATCCGTGTTTCCAGCACACAGCTCCACATATCCCAGAACAACTTGAAAGACTGTGTTGTGGATAGCCTGAGTGAAGTGCATATGCAACTGATCCATTGCAGTCTAAAAAGGAAAGAAATAAAACAATATTAACTTTGGTCATTTCTTTATACATGCAAAAACATCCTTAGGAGTAGATGTATCAAACCTTCTAAAAGTGGAATGTGTTGCCCATAGCAACCAAGCAGATTCTGGGTATCATTTATCTAGTACATTAGGAAATGACAGCTAGAATCAGATTAGTTGCTATGGGCAACACCTCCACTTTTCCGTTTTAGAAGACTTGATAATAGTTACACCTAAATATCTCTCAAGACAACACAGCCAAACCTATAAAATGTCGTTAGGATCACTTTGGACTCCAAACCAAGATGCATAATAATTACATACGACACAATTTATCAACAATGGCAGATTTACAGGACCGCATTCCAGGGTCATAACTGAATCATTATTACCCTATAATAATACACCACAAACAAATCCTGATGCATTGTACAGTTACAGAACTTTATTCAGGCACATCAGTCCTTGCCCCAGCGGAGCTTACAATCTAGTTACTATACTACAAGCACACTAACGTGCCAGAGATGATTTAGTAGGATGAACCTATGAGACGTTGGGAACAAATCAGACAAACAAATCCCTTGTCAGAAGTGGACCCAATGCCCTGGCACTATGAGTGTTTACCACTCTACCACCACAGGGCACAGTTTATGCTATTATCCAGATATCTGGATAGTCTAAATGTATAGTGATTTGACTTTTCACCTTGTAGATGAATGAAAATAAATAAATAAATATTTACAGTGATGAAAGTTGGGGTGTATACGGTGCTGTGCCATACCGCTGTCATTGTAACACTATCACATTCCAGACACACACATACACGCACACACACATATACATACACATATACACATATATATATATATATATATATATATATATATATATATATATATATATATATATATATATACATACACATATACACACATATACACAGTGATACAAGTGGGGTGTATACGGTGCTATGTCATACCGCTGCTCATACTACTGCCGTCATTGTAACACTATCACATTCCAGACACACACATACACGCACACACATACATACATACATACATACATACATACATATACACATATATACATACACACACATATACACACATATACATATATATATATACATATACACAGTGATGGAAGTGGGGTGTATACGGTGCTATGTCATACCGCTGCTCATACTACTGCCATCATTGTAACACTATCACATTCCATTCACTCACATTCTCATTACATTTTCCATACCGCCAACATTTTCCATTGACTCAACTACTGACTAGGAGGCAGCCATTGTTTTGGGCTTCACTAATTCATGATAATTTTTACTATCATTTATGTTGCGGATTTAAATAAAATGACCCACTTCAGTTTGACTCTATACAGTTGCTACATATATTGCCACCACAATGGGTCTATTCTATGTTTGAGTGTCAGATTCCCCTTACTCTGCAGGATTGTATGATACTTAGTTACACTTGTAGGAGTTTCTGCCAGGTTCAGTATAACGGCTGCGGAGCACAATGCCTTAACTAATCTCAGGAACATGTTCCGTCAGACAGGATCAAAGCGCCTCTCCCAGAGTGTGGAAGCAATTTTAATTTGATTCACACAGGTGCAGGTAATTGATCAATGTTTGCCATTTATTTTCCAATTCAGATATTCTTATCTCCTTAGAACAGATTTGCCCTGCTTGGTACTTGCTAGCATTAGAAATAGCAGATCAGTGTTTTAGGCCATAAATATAGGACAACAGACTTGCTTTTTATAAATAGGTTTCAAAATAGTGTGGCTATTGAATACAGCATACATTGTGATTTTTAAAGTGGATCCATCGCCTACACACAGTGGGGACAGCCATTCTGTGGACTGAATCAATATTCTTGAAAATGCAGCCAATCAATTCACTAGGAACTAGTGACATCATGGAGGCACTTGGTGATCAAAAAGCAATGCACTATGGGTAGCTGTACAGCCTCATGCATGTAAGTACCCTAAAGCCATTTACTGAGTTACGGCGCTGCAGAGCACTGTGGCACCTTACAAATCTACAATAATAATAATATTAATAATAGATCCTGACAATTAACTGTGTGTATAAAATATCATGAAATATACAACTTTATTTCCAAGTTTTTACGGACGTTCTGAGACACTTCATGGCTAACTGAATTTCCCTCTAGGAACGTTCCACTATATATAATACAGTACTAGCATCTCATTGCTATATGGTAAAAACCACCATTATCTTATTGTAGAAATAAAGTTTACCCTACGGACACTAGGTAGTGATATGCAAATTGCTCCTTACTTGTCCCTAATGGCCAATAACATGCCCAGAAACGATGGCTTTCTTGCATGGAAATAGCCACACTGTTTCTCCCTTGTTAGATCTCATCAGATATGGATAAATGCCTTACACAGTGTAGAATTTTGATAGTACCTTTACAGTGCACCCATTTGGTAAAAGTGATGTGGATTAAAAAGAGCAAAATAGCAATAAGAGCCTTTTTAGAACAGAATATATTATACCTCCTCTTTTATTAGTAAGTATTTTTATAACAATTCCATTCTTTTTAGGAAAAGACTCCCTATGAACCTAACTTTTTATCTTTGTGCAGGATTTATATTGGAATGCCTGGAGACATGAGTCAGAAGATTAATAGTTACTGCCTCTGTCTTGTCATGATTTCATATCCAGATACCCAAAGTCTTTATCTTTTTTATTTATTTTCCTGTGTGAAGCCTAATCATGCATAACTCTTGGAACAAACTTGCCAGTACACAATATATTAAGAAACTGAAAAAGTTGTACTAGTAAAAGACATGTCAGAGAGAAGGTCATCTATGAGGGTCTTATACCGTTCTTTGCAGCATTAAAAAAAAAAGTACTTTCACAATAACCTAAAGAACAAGTGACTTTCCTACAAATCCCAATTACACGGAATAATAGGGAGTTGTGTTCTTTTGAGCATGGATATGCAAATGACCATGTTGAAGCAGACTATGAAGCCCAGTGATGGGCCATGGGCGGCTCTACGAGCCTTCACCTGCAGCCCCCAGCTCCTTCCTCCTTTATTGTCAGATGTGTCTATTATAGCTTGTAACGATCATTTAAAACGCCTGCTGATATTTTATTACAGATAGGTGTCTCTTTCTTTGATTCACTGTAATGTTTTAAATGAAAGGATGGGATAGGGTGCAGTGCTCAAAGTAGGATCTATTTCATCACTGCCCCCGTTTAACAGAGGGGAGGTAAGGAACTGGGTCTCTACTTCATCATCACTGCCCCCAGTTTAACAGAGGGGATTAAGGAACCAGGTTGCGCTGAGGTCTACTATATGCAAGTCCTTTTCTCATTCAACAAGTTTGTTGCCTGCATTCCACTTCTGTCCCTTGCCGTTTTGGATAAAGACTCTTTGTCAGACTTTCTGAGCCTATGGGACATTAACCACCAGATTTGGGCCATTATAGTTCCTGTTATTCACACAGGACTTTGCCTATGTAGATTTGTTATCATTTCACTCTACAACAGTATTATAGTGTGCTACATCTGTACATCTTTTTATGAAGTACTGTTTGATATTTTTGTGTTATCCATGTTCTGGCCAGAACTCTTTTTTATTTGTAACTGAATAAATTATCTTACATCACATCTAGCGCAGAGGAATCCTTTACTTCACATTCGAATGTTTTAACTTATTACTGACATTTAGGGTAATGTGCAACCCTTCTGAAGGTACAAGGGCCTCACCATGCGGTCCCCAAAGTGTATTTGGTTGCCTATCACTGATGTAGCCTAACTGAGACAATAGAAAGGGTTAAGGAGAGTTCTCAGTCACTCCATACAAGGACAGAGTACAATTAGGTCACTCACAATCAGGAGGGCAGGCTACTGGGAAACATATACATGGCATTCTATTCAGTCCGTGCTTTACTGATTGGGTATTCAGAAAATGACAAGGGCACGTAGGTAGAGAGACTATGGGCCTCAGTTACAGTTAAAACGTGTGACTTCTGTGTACACTTAAAATTGCACTTCTATTTCTATGGCTGTATTTAGAGCTGCACGTATCTTAAAAGAAAAAAATGTGACCGTTATCATGATCAAATCGCACCAGGCCTCTTGGACCCGCAAAACTACGTATTAAAGAGAAGTGTAGGAAAAAAATTGAACAAATCTCTAAGGAGTATGTGGCTCTACCCCCCCACTGTAGTGAACTCATACGTGAATTCCCCTGACATACCTCTCAAGTTTACTTAGCACTAATATATTCAACTTTAAAGTAGGCCCTATATGTGAGGATTATATAAGGGTACACTAACCCAATTGATTATTTTTTAAAAGTTTTTTTTTATTACTAAATGCCAACATTAAGGGGGGAAATCAATTCAGCGCTAGGAGCCTTCGTGATATGCAGCTAAAACAGTGCTGATTTTTGCCAGAGCTCCACTTTAGGTACAGAACATTGTACCTAGACTGACGAGACAATGCCTGGTTTTGAATCTCCCTCTAAGAAGTAAAAGTATGCTTAATTACTTGCAGGATTTTTTGTAGCCTCCATAAAACATCTTACTGCTGGCAGAGGCCAGCACTTAGTGCCACTGTGTTGGTCTCTGTCCTATTGTCTCCTCCTGTTAATCTTATTCCTGTGTGGTAACCGATTTGCAATACAATGACTTGTGGGTGTGGCCTAATAGCAAAGGGGGCAGGGCTGATATCACTGTGCTTGCAGTGTGAGATGACCACTTAAGTCAAAAACTATAACTGTCAGCAAGGGAAAGGGGTGCAGTCATAAAACCATAAGTTAGTTCTATGCTCTATATAAGCTATAAGCCATGTCTACCATATGCCTTCATCTGTACTAGGCACAATTAAAAAAGTAAAATGTTAGAGGTTACACTGATGAGTAAAATAAATATTTTTCCAATTAAATGAGTCAGCTTTGTTCTATCATTTAGTTTGCATTTATGTTTTTTTAAAAAAATGGATTTGGCTACTTGAAAGTACTCAAACCATACTTTAATGACCGTTTTTCAGCTTTAGATGTTTATCCTACCAATTTCTTTGAAGTACATGTTTCTTAAGATGTATTTTAATTATTTCTTTTGTACTTTACTAAACATTTTAGTCTTTAAATAGAAACTTTAAAGCACTCTAATCTAAGTGGTTCATTAGCATAATGGTCCTGTGTGGGATCCTCTCTGTTTAATGTCTGTCTGTACATAACATGTCTGCTTACTTCTGCAGTGCACCCGAGGACGGGGAGAGATCGATTGGACAGTTAACATGAGTCTAAGTGGAGAAAGCTGCACCATAAGTAGAAATTACAGTAGGGGGCAGCGTAGTATACAACAAAGTTCATAAGGTAACAGTTTAGTAGTCGCTTACACTATGTGGCCCAATATTCAAGAGAATGCAGCCTATGGATTTACTAGTTCCTACTAATTGATAGGCTAACTAGTGGTTTAGCCCAAAATATGTCTGCTGCCACTTGGTGAAGGTAAAGGGTACACTTTATAATTAATCATTTTTATTTTATTTTTTAAAAGTGGGAACATGCAGTAAACATCTCTCCAATACGATGCACAATGTGGTCATGGCCTTACAAAGTAAACAAGACATTTATTGTCCAAACTAAAGTCATTGTTAGATCACCAATTGTTTAAGAGATATGTAGACCCACCACTAACACTTTTCCAACTTTCCTTTGGAGAGGAAATATAGTGACATGTGTTACAGGGCATCTCAAATAATTAAAAACAACCTGTTTGTTTTGAGATAATTAATTTTTAGTTACATTCTGCCTTTTACACTGACATAAAAACAAAGCAAAAAAAATGCAGACAAGAAAAACACAGCGCCTGATTCATTAAGGAAAGTAAAGCAAAAAAAAATTAGTAACTTTGCACCTTGGTAAAACCATGTTGCCTTTGAGGGGTAGGCAAATTTAAAATGTGATGGCAGATTTAGAGTTGGGGCAAGGCATGTCCTAGATCAACTTTAATATTCATTGTAAAAATAAAGCTAATCAAATATTTGTGTGATACATGAAAAAACAGCCTTATGACCAGAGTAATAAACTAATTTGCAGCCCTTGCATTGTAACATGGTTTTGTCAAGGAAAAAACTAATTTTTTTGCCTTACTTTCCTTAATGACTTAGGCCCACTATGCGCATATAAACAAATGCCCTAACTCGGGATAAGAGTCCTCCCACACAAAGAATAATAATATACTTTATCCCAGGTGACCTCTACCCGGTGTTAGAGCTCCCCTGCTACCTGAGCGAAACAGAGAAGCTAAAACAAGGGGACCCCTATGGGAGCGAATATAGAGCTGTATGTGGCATGACCATACTTGCCAACTTTAATAATTAAAAGTCTGGGAGATCCTGGTCAGGGGGCGTGTTGGGAGGGCGGGATATGGTCAATCGCGTCACTTTGGCCCCGCCTTTGCAACGGGAAAGTTATTTTATTGCAGGGGCGGGGCCAAAATAAAGCTAGTGGGCAGGATGCTGGAGAATTGCTTCTCTATTTCTATGCTGCCCACTGTGGGAAGCAAGAAATACTTATACCAATCCCCACCACCTCCTCATTTTGCTCTAGTAGCTGGGAAAAAACTAGGGGTTTGGGGATCAATGACACTCTTCATCTCCCTGTGCTGGGACAGAAAGATTAGTTTAATTTTTCTTATTTTTTTGTATGCAGTCCTTCAACAACTTTTCTTCTGATTAGTTTTCTCCATCCACCAAGGAGAAACTTTACTAAAGTTCCCTTTAAGATTATCTCACACTTTCAACACTTAAGCCTCAGTTGCCATCTACACCTAGCTGGAACATGATTTATCTGTCCTGTAACGCTATAATAAATGAAATGGTAGGAGGAAGATGACCATAAATCAGACTTTCATCAAGTTTTGCACGACTGGTAAAATTCTCGACCTTTTGACCCACTAAAATCCGTTCAAGACACAGAGCAGAAAAACAAAACATGCTAATTACCCGAAATTCAAAGTTGTAAAAGGCTGCATATTAAATTAACTTGGTTACAGACACTTCTGAATCTGTTCCGTGCGGAATTTAAATTGCAGATTGTCCCATCTGTTTAAAGCTTCAGAATACTGATTGAAGCAAGTTTGGAAAAGATCACTTGTTAGAAAGTAATTTATTAGGAGAGCAAAAAATGCCAAGCAATGATTATGTGACTAGTCATACGCTGGATCACTGAATGGAATAATTTATGCTCTGGGGGAACTTGAGTATGAAAACGAGAAATATATTAAACGCGGCACACCTGCTTTCTGTTTATTTGCATACAAATACACCTAATCCTGGGTTCTTTCCAGTCTCTACTTTTCATTTTAATGCCACATTCACGCACCAAATTCATAATGTTATACATAATGGACAGAGTTTCTGATTAACCATTTCATTATTTTTTTATGCCTTAACATCATGTTTAACGGCTTTGTCACAGGTTTACACTGAGAATGATGTTTTAACTACATAGTATACAGAGGTAAACTAGTGCCACCCCAAAAAGTTACCACAAATAAAAGCTCAAGTATAGCAATACCAAATATATGTATTTTATGTAGGATATGAGGCTGTTACAGGTACAAAAGTTGATTTTATTTATTTTTCATTTTGTAACCTATAGGAATCCCCCATTGGTGCAGGCAGTGTAACCCAGAATCTACAAGTCATTGTTAAATCCAGGTTATACTGGATCTATCATTGCTGAAGGACAAAGGATAACAAAAAGATCATCGATGGAGGTCCCTGTGCTTTACTTCACTCTATGACGAGATATCATTGGGTTCTTCTATATTAATGAGGAAACCCAGGCTGTATACCATGATCGGGTGTCTAGGAACTGAAAGTAGGGGTCCCTGGCCACATCACGGAAACAGAGAATGTCGATGACATTCACAAATGTAGGCTCCTCATAAAACAATCTGCCACTGCCATATCTACACAGACTGCAAGTGATACAAATTACTTTAACAAAATATAAAAGACAATTATATATGTATCAATTATCTAGGCACCTCTTTTTTCTGGAAGATAAATGTCATGAGATGGTGAGAGTGGATATCACTAGACTTGGATTTGGGTAAATAAAGCCTAAGGGGAATATTCAATTGACCGATAGCTGGTTTTTTTTTTCCGCGACGCGTTAAAAAAACCCCCATAAAACACTTGCGGGTTTTTGACTGGTATACTGACGCAGTGTGAAAACTCGTGCAATTCCACTGAAAAAGAGGGAACGCTGCCCCCGGGCGTTAATCATTGTGTTTGCGAGTTTTTAGGGAAGTGAAGGGGAGTTTTAACGCGGTCATGTATAACACAAAAAAAAGGATTGGCATACATTTTCATACATTACACATTGATAATATCTACATTACAGTACTTTCTTTAGCATATTTTTTTTTATTTAACTATTTTTTACTATAGAATCATCTATATCATGTCAAAATACATTAGTACATACATATTTGTACCAATAATATACATAAATATATTTAATTAGTGATTTTTATTTCATTATTCTTTAACAAGAAAATCAACTTTTACATGTTAGGCATTAGTGATAAACACAGTGTATCTTTTTTTTTCTCATTATTACATGATTTCAGATATATTTCAGAGGTTTTTTATTTTTTATCACACCCCAAAGAGGTGCGAGATAAAAGAGCATATTTGCCTGTTTAACGAGCGCGCGCGTTAAAAAACAATTGAATTGCTTTTAATGCCGCTGCCTCTCACACACCCTATACTTTTAATAGACCTTCTACTGGAGCGTGAGAAGACCATTTGTTTACAAAAAAAACGGAGCGTTAAAAATGGAATTAAATCGCGGGTAAAGTTAACCCGCTTGAAAATGATAAAAAACAGCATTAAAATGACTAAAAAAAAAATCTTGCGAATCTTGCGGTCATTTGAATACTCCCCTTTACATGACAGTGGGAGGATTAACCCTTCTGAAAACATTTTCACAACACCTCGCACTGTAGGTGAACTCTGTAAGCAAACAGTAATTAGAACAAACAGGGTTAACATGGGCAGGATGTGCTCCAACATATTTTAGCTATAAAGGAGTTGCCCACTTATACCCCATTCATACTGCACCAAAAACCCGGGTTTTTGTAGAAGCACGCTGAAAAACCCGGGTCTTGGTGCAGTATGAATAGTCCAACCACAAAATCCCGGGTCTAAAATCCTGGGACTTAGACCCAGGATTTTGTGAGGGGTAATTCCCGGGTTGGACCCCGCTCGCCTGCAGTATGAATGGTGCAACCCGTGTAATTCCCGGGTCTCACAATCCATACTGTAAAAAAAAAAAATGGCAAAGTAAAAAAAAATGATTTTAATTAATAAAAAATACATAACAAATGTTTACTTAACTTATTTTCAGCCAGCGGTGTCTCCGGTGCGTTGCCGGCTGTCAGGGGGACCTCTGGGTACTAGAAATGACATCATTTCTAATGGACTAGAAATGACGTCATTTTAGTACCCAGAGGTCCCCCTGACAGCCGGCAATGCACCGGAGACACCGCTGGCTGAAAAGAAGTTAAGTAAACATTTGTTATGTATTTTTTTTTTATTAAAATCTTTTTTTACACTTTTTTTTTTCTAAAACCCGGGTCGGGCAGGTGCAGTATGAACCCGCCCGACCCGGGAATCTTCTTATCTATACTGCCCTGTGCCCCGGCAATATCCCGGGTTAACAACCCGGGATATTGCCGGGGCGGCAGTATGAAAGTGATATTAATCTTTCTTCCTATGTATAGCAAAAATGGTTACAACCGCCGGAAGACCTCCCTGTACCTGTATCAGAAAGCCAGCTGGCTATTTTTCATTCTTGTTTCTTAGGTTTCATGGTATTTTATGAATTCCCATATCCTCCATTTGCCTGCACATAATGGGCACTCAAACACTGGGATCCTGCTATAGCAGTGACAAACTCTACTGATATACTCTGCACATGCTGTAGGCAGCATTAATTAGTAAAAATAAAACACAAAACAAATTGTTGCGCAGCTGATTCACAGATACTCGCTTCTTAGCTGAAAGAATGTAATAAACCCCAGGATAAATGAATGCCACAATTACACCCTGGGGGTTTATGTTGCATATTTATAATATGCACCATTCAAATATAGTGACCTATGGTTTAATTAAGTTTCAGTAGCAGACTTTGCATCTTCAATGAGTTGTGATCTTACCTGTGTTTTTCCCAGTAGTCTGTACGCTTGCTGCACCTTGGTATAATGCGCAACATCAAAGTTCTTGCAAATTTTAGAGAGTGCAACATCCAATTGTTCCTAAATGTATACACAAAAACAAACATAATATGAAACATTGATAAGTGCTGTCATAATAACAGACAGTTTCACATATAGCAAGATATAAACAGAGCAGCCAATATTCATAGTAAAGAAAAAAACAAATTATAATCACCAAACACAAGCAACAATTGACTTTTTTCCTTTCCGTATTTTGGCTTTCCAGATACCAGATCCAGTAATTGTATTTGAAGAATAAACACAATGAAGTGGCCTCATCATTCCATTTCGTACAAATGTTACTGCACCACAAGATTAATTTCTAAGTCCTATTTTTGATGGGTATAAAGGAGAACTCCATGAACTCTAGATTTCACTACACCTCTATATATTGCTGTGCCGGCTGAATGAATCCTGCCTGGGAGATAACATATCAAGTCAATAGTGAGCTCCATTAAAAACTTTCTTTTGGGACATTTTGTGGCTTTATTTGCCAACTACACAGTGCTGGTGGATATAGCGACTCATCCTGTACTTTTAATGCAACGCGTTTCGCACTTTCCAGTTGCAGTTTGTTGGAGAAGCACAATCTAGGTGCACTTTGAGCAAGTAGCGTATATAATAAAGACAGACCAAATGCTCACACACAGTCATGGTTCATTGAAAGGAGTGGTACTTAAGTGGTAGGAGGTTGGGCTTTGATGAGGCAATTGTAAACTGCAGGTCATTCACAATAATGGGGACTAATGACCCTATCTTTCCTTCTAATAAATTAATCCACTCCCACCAGCATCTGTCTTGCCCTTTACTACACTCCTGTTCCCATCTTTACACAATGCACCTCTTCAGATTTTTTTGTGTAGTCTGCTGAGGAATTTCCTATGGCAGCCTGCACTGATCGGAACATCTAAGCCAGTGGTGGGCAACAGGCGGTCCTCTGAGCCTTCACCGGCGGCCTCCAAACCTTCACCGGCGGCCTCTAGCGCCTTCACCGGCGGCCTCCAAACCTTCACCGGCGGCCTCTAGCGCCTTCCGGCTTCATTGGCAGATTTCTTTGTTATAGCTTATAACACTTATTTAAAATGCTGTTGATGTGTCATTACAGATAGGTATCTCTTTCTTTGCTTAAATGTATTATTTTAACTTGCTACTGAGATTAAGGGCAATATGCGGCTATTTTGAAGGTTAGAGAGCACCACCATGCGGTACTGGAAATGGACCAGGTTCCCCATCGCTGATCAAGGTGCTTCGAGGGGAAAGTTAAGGCCTCTCACAGAATGCATCCAGTACACTTTAAAAGTGAAATCCAGGGGTTTTATAGTACTTAAAATGTGCGGCAAAGAAGAGAAAATACAAGCAATCTACAATATAAGCAGCCAGATCTGTGAGCGACACTACACAATGTTCTGCTGCAGTTGCTACAGGATGTGGATTTTCAATTTCGTGCACTGAAAAATATGATTATCTTTATTATACAGTATAGTAGGTTAAAGTGAAATGAGGGCAACTCCATATTTCAGCACTATCAAGATATAAAAGCAGATATTTAAAGTAATCCTTGGGTAATATACCTGGATTGGTAAGAATATATTCTTACATCTAAAATTCAGTGGAAATGTAATATGGTTGTGTGATGAGATTTACTGAAGGGTGAATAAGTATGTGGATCTTTAAATGCTTATTTTATCAGACTAACATTTAGCCGGGGGGATATGCAACCTGATGAATAAATAAGTCAAACGTGTTACCTGTAACAGTCATGAACAGAGCACATTTCAGCTTGTACACAGTATACAGATGTAGCAAGCACCACATTGTTTCTAGAGCAAGGAGATTTTGTTGAGCTAATTTAAGGACACACATTGCATTGCGTCAAGTGCTTTTCCCAAAGCATAATACTGAAATTACCTGCAATACATTTCTCTGCCTTTGAGATGTTGAGAAAATCATACTACAAATGTCAAATACTTGAAGACTATGCATGTGCCCTGCGCTTTGCCAATCCAATTACTATGCTCGCTTCCTGGATTAAATGAATGAATTGGCAACATCTAAAAACACATGCGGATATACAGCGGAAAGTGATTGACAGTTACCCCGACTGAAATCACTGATTCTGTATTGCGTAAAAGAAAAAAATAAACAAAAATAAAATGCTCAGCATGACCATTCCCCTCCAAATTCTCAAAAAGCCCCAGCAGTGGACAGCCTATTGTGGTGGCCACCATAACAGGGATTGCTATAGTGATAACCAGTGCAAGGTTGGCACCTCAATAGGGGGGGGGCTGCAAAACACATGCCCCCTCCCAGAGGAAACCAGCCTCATGCAGATAAGTGTTAGGACTCTTCTCAACCTCATGGGCTGTGTCGAGTAAGTAAGAAGATTGGGACCACGGGAAATCACCTTAAAAAACAACCTACCTGCTTACCATGATGAACCACCAATAATTGATTAAAGTCAGGATTAAGCAGTCCTAAGAATCCCAACTTGCGATAATTTTGCAGTGGTTCTTTGTAAAGGGCAGCTGGGTCATTTTTTGGGTTGAGGGGTTTGTATGGTTGTTTTATTTTACTACGACAGACCAAGCAACAAGAAAAGAAGTGGAAGTCACAGTTTAGAACTTTCATAACAGCCACTAAGATTCTGTTTGTGTAGCTCCTTAATCTTTCAATAATCTGACAATAATAAAAGATAAAATATTTGGTCTATTGAATGTACCAACATTAATCTCAGAATCCCCTTTTTTAAGTAAGTATTTATTTTATAAGATTACTGTTTGCTGCTTGTCAAGGTTCTGACTTGTGATGCAAGGGACAAAAATATTTATCTTTGTCACCCGCATAGGATATGTTCGAGAAAGCTGCTTTTTCGAAAAAGTAATCTTCAAGTTATTTACTAAGAAAATAAAAATACAAAGTGTTTCAAGTTTCCAAAACATTTATTTCAGGTTTCTGAAAACAGAATTCTTCCTATACTTTCATAATTCTTACGTTACAAAAAAGCAGTTAAACTAGTGGATCCCATGCTGAATTTGGCCATTTAATAGTGGCCCTGAGCCTCCTAGAGAACTTTAATAGTCTCTATTATATAATTAAACAAAATAAAAAATGATTCATAATATACCTCTATGCATGATAACGGGGTGGGGTATGGCATATCGATGCTGAGTACCCCGACAAGACGTGACCCCGACATCTTGAGTCCAACGCCTCCTTCCCTTCGAGTATCGAAAACAACTGTTCCGCCCATTGACTTGAACCAATCCCGATGCACAAAGAAGCCGGCGCCACTTTATGACGTCACTGACATAAGAGACGGTATTATCGCTGCTGTTAAGGAGGTAATGTAAGTATTCGCCCATGTACAATGTACTTTACATAGCCTTCTACATTGTACATGGTCGCATACTTACATTACCCCCTTAACAGCAGCGATAATACCGTTGCCTATGTCAGTGATGTCATAAAGTGGCCCCGGCTTCTTCCTTCATCAGGATTGGTTCAAGTCGGTGGGCGGAACAATCGTCGCCATCAATACTAGTCGGGAAGGAAGCGTTCGGACTCAAGATGTCGGGGTAAGTCTTTGTTGGGGTAGTCAGATCGATATGCTGACTACCACCTATGACAACACTCTAGTCTGTAAATGCGTTGGAGGGTAAAGTAAGTGTATGTTATACAGAACAGGTAAGCATTTGGGTTAATAAATTGCTTTACGGAAACTGTGCAATTTGTAGAGCTGCAGTTTATTCTGCTAGATTTCTTTGAAATAGTGGTAAATACAACACAGAGAATGTTTTTTCTATAAGGTGCATACTGCCAAAACACTGTCTGAAACTCTGATATGACCTGACCTGACCACTGAACATGATCATAACAAGTGTATTACATTCTATATAGACATAGGACACTACACATACCCACACCTCCCAACCAACTAAATTTCAGCAGGAAAAAGTCCAGATTGTTATGGCTATATTCTATTAGGCCCTACATAGACATAGAGCACTACATCTATCTAACATGACATGACCATGATACATCTTTTGATCGCTCATAATACAATGCTCTTAAACTCTATACAGACATAAGACACTCCACCATCATCATGATCTCATCAATGGACATGACCAAAATAAAATTTTAGTACACTCGATACCAATATAGGACGCTACACCCTCCAACATGACTTATCTACTGAATATGATCATAATACAATTCTATTACACTACGATCATCATTTAATTATATAGCGCCACTAATTCCGCAGCACTGTACAGAGAACGCATTCACATCAGTCCCTGCAACAGTAGAGCTTACACACACACACACAAACCGAGAGACACTAGGGTCAATTTTTTAGCAGCCAATTAACCTACTAGTATGTTTTTTGGAGTGTGGGAAGAAACCGGAGCACCTGGAGGAAACCCACGCAAATACAGGGAGAACATACAAACTCCACACAGATAAGGCCATAGTTGGGAATCAAACTTCATATCCCCACTGCTGTGAGGCAGAAGTGCTAACCACTGAGCCATCGTGCTGCTCGTACACTATATACAGTAGTTTAGAGCAACCTGATACACTCTACAAGTTACAAGCTATCAAGTACAATTTTGACACCAAAACAGGAAGGAGCTGGGGTTGTAGTCAAGGCCCAGAGGACCGTGTGTGGCCCTAGGGCCACCTCTTGACCCTCACTACTATATAGACATAGGACACTACGCCTAACACAAATTGGCAACTTCCCAATTTAGAATTCCACAGAATGTAACACCTATTTTGAATCCCTATTGGCCAGAGTCAGCGACTGAGCGTGCCATGGTCAGAAATGTGTGACTCCCAAAAAGTAATGAAGGAAGTCACACACAACTGCTGTATAAAGGACACAAGTGCAGTAATAAGGGTGATGGGATATCTGATGGTAGACAATACCTTTAGTAACACATAAAGCATTAAATGTGAAATCTGCTTCAGTCATAAGAGACTGTGCATCCTATGAAAACATTAAAATGTGTTAGATGACGAGCGAGTCAGAAGAAAGGACATGCCGAAGGGCAGGTGATGCGGAACTGATAATAACACAGATGAAAAGAAATCACAAGAGATTAACGGAAAGCAAAATCAATATGGATCATTTTATATGCAAACTATAGGACTGTTGCAGTTATTACGCTTCAGTTAATATTGAATCTGTGACGGATATTAAAGGAACACATTGTAAGTGCTCTGGGATGTTTCGATAAATAATTCATCTTCACAATAAAACCAATACTTTGAAGTGCCCTATCCCCTGGGAAATCAGGACTATCAATGTATGTTTGCATTATCCTTCCAGTAATCATCTATAATCAGATAAAAAGAACAGAAGCTTTATTTCATGGTACGGTCCTGTGTGTGTTCTGTTCAGACTGTAATGGAGGAAGAATGTGAACAGGCTTCTGTAAATGCTTCTATAACAGATACACAGCGGACTGCAAGTTAAAATAAACTTCTGCAATTTGCCCTTTTATTTTTCTTCTCAAAACTACAGTGCAATGTGCCAGATTTCTTTAAAAATTATTAAAATGACTCCATATTAGGCTCCTTCTCTGATCTGCACAAAATATGGCTGGCATCGAGGGCAATGACAACAGTTGTGTATACAAGTATTCTCATGAGTGTGATACATACGTTCGACAGTTACATGATGGACATTTAGATGGTTGACACCATAATATAGACAGGGTTGAAAAGTCGACAATAATAACATCAACAGTATTAGTAGGTCGAAAATACCAATGTAGACAGTATAATTATTATTAGGTCGACAATAGTATCCACAATCATACTGTTTACATTCAAATTGTCGACTGTAACGGATTTACTGGATTCACTACTAATCTTGATTAACGCTGGCTTACCTGAGGTGCGGAGTCTAACGATCTCCCCGGTATTCACCAAGAATCCCATTTGAATTCCCCGCCCTGGTAGCGATCACGTGACCGCCCTAGGTAGCGGTCACGTGACCGCTGAACCCGAAAGTGCGGCTTCCGGGTCCGACGGAGCGGTGGGGGAGCGGAGGTAAGTATCGTAACATCGACCTAACAATTTGGTCTACATTCGAGCTGTCGACCTAATAATACTGACGACCTTTGAATTGTTGACATAATGTCAACTTTCTGAATGTCGACCAAGTGAATGTTTTGCTGTCGACTGCATATCTTCTAATGGGTGGGTAAGTCAGACAATCTTAATTCACAACCATCATCATTAGTTATTTATATAGCGCCACCAATTCCGCAGCGCTGTACAGAGGACTGGAGCTTACAGTCTGAGTTCCCTAACACACACATAGACAGAGAGAGAGAGAGAGAGACTACGGTCAATTTGAAAGCAGCCAATTAACCTACCAGTATGTTTTTGGAGTGTGTGTGGAAACCAGAGCACCCGGAGGAAACCCACGCAAACACAGGGAGAACATACAAACTCCACACAGATAAGGCCATGGTAGGGAATCAAACTCATGACCCCAGTGCTGTGGGGCAGAAGTGCTAACTACTGAGCCACCGTGCTGCCCACAATGAAGGAAAACAAGTAGGTATTTAATATTGTGAGGGAGCCCAGATTTTGTCCTTTTAGAATCCTGGTGGTAATGTAGTTATTACAGTCTTTTCAGGAGATTTTTTTGTTCTGCTTTTTTCCTTTCTACCCAAAATCCAAAAGGCAAATATGATGGGAATTGACCTTTGAGCACAGATATATAAAAGGAACATATCTAAATCTCACGTAAATGGTTTATTCTAAAAACGTATTATTTTTACTCTCATTAGTGGTATATAAATTCCTTACCTCAATTTGTTCTAAAGTGTCCTGTAACTTTGAATTCAATTCACTGCAAAATAAATGAAGACATCAGAATAAAAGCAGTTAGGAAGGGGATGTGTATAATAAAGGCCTAAATGTTTTATAACATTAAACACATATTGATTAATTTTTGACTGAGTTCGCTATTAATATATAGGAGACCACAAGCCACTTAAGAACACCCATTGGTTGTGGATAGTGTCAGCCAAATTAAAAGGTGTATCAACAACTATTGTTCCAATATGACATATACAATATCCATTGAGATAAAAGTCAAAATAAAAATAAACCTAAAATAAACCCAATTGCAGGGGTCACATATTCAGAACTGGCTTAAGAGTAATATAAAAAAATAAAATAAAATACAAAACAGTTTAACCTTTTCTTAACATATGCAAAATAAATTCCAAGTTATATAATAAAATAAATCATACAAATCTATACACACATAAGCAGATAACAGCAGAATTAATAAATATATTTGTATGGAAACATCAAACTGCAAATATACAGGAGACCACTGTTACACCATGCGGTATCATGAGGAACTCTTCTGAAACAGATAAACTATATCATTAGGAACTACCAGTCCCCGAAAGAACAAAGTAAGCATTGAGTCCCGTATGAAGGTCAATAGTTCCCATAATAGAAGTTTTTAGAATTGTACTTTAATAGCAAAAAGTAGTAGTCAACATTAAATTATTGTTTCCGACGGAAGGCACCAATATTTGCAAACAGATATAATGTTACTGTGCGGTGTTCACCATCAACTCCTTTGTGTTGTTGTAGAACTTTCTTCTGTCATAAATGAAATAGCTCTAGAAGCAGAGTTTGCCAGTATGCATCGATTCTTTATATTCTGCCTGCCACTGTCCTTATATAGTCTTCTACTGACGCGTTTCGCTACATACTACTTTGGGGACACTATCCTGCGCTATTCCAAAAGTCTATGTGAAAATATACTGTTGGAGTCTAATCTTGATACCTTAAATCTTCAAAAAATGCAATTGCTCCACTTGTCTGTCCTCTAACTTCTTCCATCATTTTTCTCTATGAATACCCTCTGTAGGTAAATTTCCTCTTTCCATTTGAATCTTGAGCTCTCTCAGATGCAGTGTCTTTCATACCTAATATTTTAGTCTAGCTTCTTTTGTATGTTAGTAGGTGTATGGCAAAAAAATAGCCGATTAATAAAATCGAGTAAGCAAACATGATAAAGCATTGGCTCAAAGATCACATGATCACACAATCCCCTTTAAATCCATGCATTGAGGGCAGGGATGTCCTTGCTAAATTGTAAACTCTGGTGTGAGGGGAAGAGGTATAAGCATTACACAGGCGAATGAGGGTGATTGGATGTTAATTGTAGGTAAACAAACGTAAGAATCTAAAACATCTACAATACGTGTCTTGTTTTTGCTGATCTAGTGATGTGTGATTGTTAGCACGACGTGACAGTTTCATGACCTCCGCAGAGTGCCATTTTATATTTTAATAATATATTGTGCGCGAATCATAAATAAAATAATTTACACAGATATTCCGTCAAGAGATGCCAGCATAAAACCCACAGTCAACAGACTCAAGAGAATGGAATGATCCAGCGCTAAAAAAAAACATATGAGAGATATATATGATGCCAATATTACTACAAAGTAGAATACAGCTAATTATAGGTTAAAATAATAGGTTAAAAATAATTTATTAAACATAACTGTCCAAACCCATCAAAATTGGACCATATGAATAAAAAAAATGGTAAGAAAATGAATACACCTTATATAAGAGGCATCATTTAGAGGAAACCAACAGAATGCACGAGAAACCAAACACTAAATTGCGGATCTCTGGATCCCGAGTAAGTACTCATTCCAAAATTAGTCCAAAAAGGAATGTCTCAAATCTCAAAAAGTAGGAACAAAGTCTCATATAAGGAAAAATTCCCACTACACTTGCTGTGCCTACTTTTTGAGATTTGAGACACTTACCATTGTTTTTATTCATATGGTCCATTTCTGATGGCTTTGGCTAGTCATATTTAATAAATTATTTTTAACCTTTTATTTTATCCTTTTATTTTCAACCTATAATTAGCTATAGTAATATTTGCATCATATATATCTCTCATACGTTATTTTAGCACTGGATCATTCCATTCTTTTGAGACTGACTACTATGGCAGGTCTGGACAACCTACAAGATCTGCAGCAGCAAAATAATGGTTTACATCCTATATTTACTGTACGCACATTCTGTTTTTGTGCAACAGACTCAGAATGCCACTTCCAAAATGACAACCAAGGCTGATACATGAGTATCACTGTTATCTAAAGATATATTTAATTACCATATCTATAACTATGTAGTGAAGTGTCATTTTTCACTGAACATGAATCGGTACAAATGAATGGACTACACAATCTCAGTTTACTATTACAATAAAGCAATTATGCTGTGCAATATTGTAGGATGAATATATACACCGGATGAATATGTGAAGGTTTCATAACATGCATGATTGGTCTACATACAGTTATAGGCCAGATTTAATACTGCAATTTTGCTACATTATACATTTCTGTTCTGCCTTTGACAAAGCTCTATTTTAATAATTATTTTTCTAAACATGAAAGACAGCTGAATAAACCATGTCAGAAAAGATAAAATAAATACTATCAATAGTGCAAATGCAATAAAAATGCATGCATTAAAAAAAGAGCAGTATTTACAACATACTAGATTTACTGCCCCACCTACTAGCTACACTTTTTTTATTTATTTTGCAAGATGCTCTAATCAGTGACAATAGGTACAATGCAACATTTTAGCAGGTGTTGCCTTGGGCAAAGTTACAGAGACAAAAGCCTTCTCAATAGCCTACGCCATGGTTAACTCAAATGACCCAGGCTTGACTCATGCAATCAAGACTTTAATAACGTGCTAATATGAGATTCTGTATTCAGCCTCATGGAGATGTTTAAATATTAAAACTGATAATGACAGAATGCCGTGATGTGTGTGATCTGTGGCTGTAATCAACATGGGACATTGGCTACAGATTTCAGAAAGAGCCTATGTAGAGGGCATGGTGAACTCTGAGAAAGTTAAGTCTATCATCTAAATTGCCCTCCATGAAATCCCTACCATTATAAGGACTATGATTCAGCAGTGCTGAGGGTACGGAAAGTATAAGAGCTGTCACCTCTGGCAAAATGTACCCGTCCTGGTTGTTCAAGCGCTTAAGCTGGGTACACACTACAGAATTTTTCACCAACTTTTTATGCCGATCGATTTTACATCCAATCGATGGTCCGATAGCTCAGTCCATGGACTGCATATACACTAGCTACGTTTAGACGATAAAGGGGAGAGCAGCTGTCCCGTTAGCGACTTTTTACAACCATGTTGTTGTGAGGAATGACTGTAATTTCGTACTCACTGTTGTGGATCGGTCGGAAACTTATACACACTACACAGCGGAAACGAGATTGGAACGAAAATATTTAACGGTACGACCAACCAAATGAGGCGACAATCGTGCATTTGGGCAGACTTTCGACCATCGTGTCACTACACACACTGACCCGACTTTTGAACGAGCGGTCGTATGTCGGCTGATTGAGCCGATTATTGGACAAAAACCCTGTAGTGTGTACCTAGCTTTAGGAAGTGTGTGTGCAGCAACAGTCGGAACACATAGAACACATCTACAGTGTAAGAAACAACTTCCTGTGATGCTGGTGCAGCTGGACTGGTGCCTCAGTACATATATAACGGTAGAGGCACCCAGGAGGGGAGGTGCCCAAATGTGATAAGCGTGAAAGACTTACATAAAATATTACATATAACATGTTGCTATAGTTGCAGGCTAGGTGTCGCTTGTTTGGCATCATCCCCAACAGGAATGGGAGGGTGTGTCCCCAACATGAGGAATGAAAGCTAGATTCAGTATTTTGGTCTTTGTGTGTCCTGCAAGACACAGGGGGTCTGAGACAGTAGACCAGGGGGTAAATGTATCAAGCTGAGAGTTTTCTGGCGGGTTTGAAACGTGAAGATGTTGCCTATAGCAACCAATCAGATTCTACCTATCATTTTGTAGAATGTACCAAATAAATTATAGCTAGAATCAGATTGATTTGTCATACCGGCCAGAAAACTCTTAGCTTTATACATTTGCCCCCAGGTGAAGACAGGAGGGCGTCCTATAAATTGCAACTAGAGCCCTATCTGGGTTGAGTTTGTATGTTCTTCGCCTCTGTTGCCAAAATTTCCTATGGGGTCTAGATTAAAAATAAATAAATAAATAAATACTGCTTGGTTAAATAGTGTGTGCATGAGAGTGTGTATTTTGGGCAATTTTGACAGCAAGAGCCAATGGGGTAGGGACTGATGTGAATGACAAATATTTTCTGCAAAGTGCTGCACAATATGGAAGCACTATATAAATAAATCATAATATATAGAGGGGAAAAAAACTACTAGATAAATAGTTGTCTACATTATTTGTATAGTTTCCTCCATTTCCAGCATAAGAATCAGTAAAATATCATAGTGTACCAAGTTACGCTTGGTGAGCCCGGTGTCAGGAGTTTAGAAATGATCAGGGCACTGCTAATAAGAGAAAGGTAGGAGCACAACTTAACGGCTGTACACAAAACACACTAGGATTTTTTGAAACTGCATGATTGGTACATTTAAAAGGTTGCCCACTTTTTAACAACCATCCCAGTAATAAAATACCCCTCGTTTAGTATAAGTTATACTGACAGCTATTTCTGTCTCCTATACAGCAACCTCCACAAATATCTATAACAATGTAATAATTATATCCAGAGGCGGAACAAGCGATTTGTGTATTGTGGAAAAAGGGGCAGTTTGCCACATACTATTAGAGATGAGACTGGTGGTTTCCTGGAGAAACTGCAGGTTGAGGATACAGACAGGGTTAAGTCTGCACACTTACACACACACCACACAGGACTACAGGTACAGCACCTGGGTGTAATTAATGAAGGGAACAGCTAGTGCTTGGGAGGAAGCTTAAATAACTGGACATGTGCTGTGGGTGGTGCGACTGGTGCCATCAAGTATCCAGTTAGGGGACCTATTGTACAGTCAGCGTTAGGGATGCAGGACTTGTACATTTTTTGGTGTGATTTTGGTGTCGTTGCTGGAGCTACTGCAGAAGCTGTATGATCCACCCTGACAAGAGAATAAACAGCAAAGTGGTTCAGCAAAACCTGTATGAGCAGCATTTTCTTTGATGTGCTTTTCACTGATTATATTATATTATCTTTTGTTATCTTTCATTCAGGCTGTCACGAACAGCACTCACCTGAGCCTGCGTGATGGGTGTGTGACACAGGGTTAACCAAAAACCAACCACCTGGGGGTAAATGTATAAAGCTCCAGGTTCTTCAACACCCGCGAGTTCGGCGTCTTCAGCGCTTAAATTTAAAGCGGCGCTGCCTTGTAAAGTTTCCCTTTACAAACATGATTTTACCTCCACACAACATGTCATAAGTTCCCCTTCATCTGCATATCGCACATGCCTCTGGTAAGTATAATACTGGAGAAAATTATATGATCTTTTCCTGGGACCCTATTCAGCTTGAATCTGTCATTAACATACAACCCTGTCTCTGCAGTCAGCATGTCTGAGGCCTCCCAAACATGTGTTCGATTTCATTGTCTTGAAAGAGAGATTTTCAAAGGCTTTCACATTTGCGACCTGCCACAAATGGTACAAGGAGCTACTATTATCTACCAGCCCCTTCTGGGTAGTTTAACATAAACAAAACCCATTGATCTAAACAGCTTCTCTGAGCCATGTCACACTATTTCAAGCAATTAATTCACAAACACTTATTTGCAGATTTATATGCCTAAAAATTAGTAAGCACGTATCTGGTGTAGGTTCAATCTACCATCTATTTACAGGAAAGGGACAGAAACATTCTGGGAATTCTGAGGTTAAACACTGATACACAAAACACTTGGGGAAGATACAGGACCTGTACAGTTCACCTAACCAGAAAACCTTTACTAGATGTCTTTTTATAACCACATAACGCTGCCAGTAGCCTCCCTGTCTGTGGAACCTCATCATCCAATTTGTTTTGTCTGTTCTATTTGACCTGGCTGGGTCTGTCGTGTCACCCAATCTACAAAATCTAATTTTTATTGCACAAAAATCAATTCAAGAAGCATTACAAAACCACTTTTAATCTCACTGCCTTAAAAATGTACTTGGTGTTAAAATTTCTTGACAAGTACAGCTTTTACAAATAAAGATCTTGTCTCAGTGCGAATGGAATTTTCTACTGTAAAATTCAAGTCATGTTTACGAGACAGATTTATTTTTATTTTACGCATTTAATGGTGAGTAACATGGGAGTACTTTTACTTTTTGGTTTCTATCACGTCCCATATAGAGCACATGCGGTAAGAATGGTTTAGCTGTACAGTTTAACATATGGGAAAATGGACTATTGGGGGCTTATGTAGAGAACAAGCAGTTTGTACGAATTTGTTTAATATATAGATGTGTTCTATTTAACAATCTTCTCACATCAGTTAGCTTCACTCTCAGTCACACTGGAACCACTAAAATCTATATATTTATAGCATAAGTATAACTTTTATGAGTGACTTATTTCTATGATACCGTTGTCTGAGCAGTCCACAATCTATACCATACTAAAAGGTCTTAGCCTGTAGAATTGCAGAAAAAAATTGGTGTTTTAATTGGTTGCATCGTTTCGGCGTTATGTCACAAAACGTCCGTCCGCCATTTACAACAATGCATTACCATTGTCCTCAGGAAAATGTGACAATTGGCAATACACCTATGCACCTGATGGTTGCTCTGGAAACTGTGATAGTTAGTGAATTCTGCTTGTGCACCTGCTGGATGACCTGGAACTTGTGACGTGCTGGGTGGTCTGGAAACTGTGACACAATGTTATTTGCAGCCACATATATCAGCCCATCTTGCGGAGACCATGTCCAGCAATCTAACCTCGATGGAAGAAGTTATACATATATTGTAGTGTATAAAGAAATTCTGTAGTTCCTTTAATATAATGATTGCAGCATTGTTGACGTCATGTAATTAATAATGGCACAGCACTGTCTATAGAGAGGAGCCAAAAGGAGATGCAGTAAGGTAAGTACACTACTGCAGGGGTTAGATGGGGGGTGACTGCAGAGAATGTGGGGGAGGGGGGGGGGGGAGTTGGATAGAGCATAATTTAAATATGAGGGTGGGTTACAGAAGGAAGTAGGGGGGCCCTGCCTTTTACATTGGCACTGGGCCCCGCAATACTGTTAAAATTTCTACATGTAGGGCCAGAGTCATTAAGGAGAGTAAAGCATAAAAAATGAGTAACATTTGCACCTGGGCAAAACGATGTTGTATTGGAGGGGGAGGTAAATTTAAAATGTGAGGCAGATTTATAGTTTGGGTAGGGCATGTCCTAGATCAACTTTATATTTCAATGTAATAATAAAGCTAGCAAGTATTTGTGTGCTAGATGAAAAAACAGCCAGTATTTAACTTATGTACAAAATAATAAACTGATTTGCACCCCTTACATTGTAACATGGTTTGTCCCAGAGAACATTTACTCCTTTGCTTGCCTTAATGACTCAGGCCCGTAATGTAGTGTAAAAAAAAGTTAACACAGAGTTTTTCTAGTAATAATTTATGTTTTCCTGATTGAACAAAGACCCATTAAAAGCAATTCATGCTATGCTGCAAAATATGAAAAATGATTTAAGATATAATGAGCAATTACGAAATCATGAAACCAGGGTGATGTCCCAAGATTTACAGGATACATTCAGTACAATTAGGCAGGTTGTGTTTTGAAGAAAAACAAAATAAACTCACAACTTTGTAAGGCAACATCTGTCAATACAGATTGGGAACAGGTAATGGCCGATGCAACTGCCATCATGTTCTTAAAGAGAATGCATTAAATGACAAACTTTGGCATTGACTGCATTTGGCCAGGAATCTTATGGCAGTGCCGTAGCGGTTGAAATCCGATATCTGCCAGCACCACAGAAGACATGGATATTGAACTTTATTGCACCAATATCTATATGTAATTTAGTCTCAGACTGTATGCACACCAAAAACAGATTTGGTGACATAACTTGGTTTACGCAACTGCCTACAATACAATGTTTGCCGTTCTAGGGCTTGCTTAATTACTTTGCACTTTGAAAGATCTATAATGGCACAGACAAACAAAAAAGTTATTTATCTGATCCAAAAAGACAAGTCAGACAGAATGATACACTACAACTAGTAGTTAATTACACGGCACTCACTTATGCAGCAAACAGCAATTTGTCAACGTTTTGCATTAAGATAGTTTAAGTACCTAGCATAGATAAATAACAAAACACTTGTACAAGTTTGAAGTATAATCAATTGCAGGTTGTTAGCTGCTTTACAAAACTACTTATAATATGACGGAGTTGTCAGCCTCCTAAAAAACAATCCAAGGTGTTGTGCTCACAGTTATCTTTTATATTGATAAGGCAACAGTGGCAGATGAATGGGGCACTGAAGTGAAACTACTTTTGCAGGTTTTCCATGTTTGATTGTATAATATTCGGGTATTAGGAACTCTGATGGTTCTATAAAGAAGATTTTGCATAGTGTTGTAAAATAAAATTGTACTTAATGGCTTGTGCATAGGAGCACTAAAAAAACAATGTTAAATGTCTACGATGTATTCCCATAATATATTGGCGTTCCCATAAGACGCCAATATATTGTACCAAGAGTTAATACTTCTGAAGGCTGCAGGCAATGTCAAAATTGAAGCAAAGAGACAGAAAGTTTGTTTGCATTTGTATTCATTCTCTAACATGAATTATTGGACTATTAGCATTGAACAGTGTTTAATAGGCTTTGAGAACACACATTAAATTAAAGTATATTAGTATATGTTACAGGGTGAGCTGCACAGTTTTACCTCTTCTTGAATGTCAGTATAGCTCCGATTATGCACGCCAATATTTAATGACATGATGCCATATTACGGAGACATTTGATCCCACATCAATAGTTTTTGGCTTAGATCAATAAGCTGCCAGCGTACAGTGATGTACACTACAGCAGATTTGTTTTAACTTTTGTCCTAAAGCAAAAAACAAACCTACCAACAGTACATTGGTTTTTTTTCATTGGCTGAAAGGGTTTGCTATGATAGCTATAGGCCAGTTTGACTTGGGTGTTTAGAACTGGAATTGGTATGAGAGTAGTCTAGTGTCAGTAGTGTGGCGGGTTGATGATATCGTTTTGAGAGTGTGTTGGATCACCGGCGTGAGCAGCCGGGGTGAAAACATTTTTTGTCATTATGTGGCTCTGATGTTGTATATTTCTTATAGGAATTCCTTATAGTTAATATAAATCTTACATTAAAGATATTCCCCAACACATATAGATTACATACGTATAATTTTTTCATATTAGATTATTTTTCAATTTAGATAGATCATAAATGTATATTTATTATGTCATCTCTTTATTAGATGATTACAACAGTTGGTTGTAGTGTTTTGTCAGTACTCTTAGCGTTCAGCAACACATGATTGAGAGTATTAGTGGTGTAAGTTCTGTCATTATTCTGAAGGATAACGATTAAGATGGCTACTTTGAGAGTGAGATAGAAGGGATAATTGTCTGTTGGGTTTAGAAGAGATTAGTAGATGATTAATAGTTTCGTTTTTTGGTGCTGTATATATTTAGGATTCTGGTGAGCCAGACACAGTTGATTAACTAACGAGTGAAAGCTGTTTACAGGCAGGAGCATCCGATTGAAAGTAAAGGGATTACATGGGATAGTATCATTTAATTTTGGAACTTTATCAAATTGTGTGATGTGAGGACAAATCATACCCCTGATGAAGTTTGTAGAACAAAACGCGTAGGGTCATTGTCCTCACACTTTTTTGCCATGATTTAATGTTGGATATTCATCAATCGACAATGCAGCATTTGTGGAACATTATAACTTTCTGTTCCGGGCAGCAAAGAAGTTCCTCTCTGGAGACGTAACATCGCAGACACTGATAAGCTCGGTTTTATTTTACCCATTGTAAGGGTTTTTATTACGGTTTCAAAATCAAATTTCACTGTCAAAGATTTTACACATGGGCGGTTGCTGCATTGGTTTGTGTTTCTTTTGATAGTGAATGAATCCATTCCAAGCGACTGATGTGGATTTTACAGGATCAGCTTTAATCAAGTGTTTGACAGATGAGCCTTATTTCTTTTTATTATTTTCTTTTCTTATTTCTTTTTTTTCTGCTTTCTTTCAATATCTTTATTAATGATTTGCAAATTACTACACCATGAGTGCCCTTTCTTTCTTATTTCTTTCATAATTAGATGTTCTCCACAGCAACTGTGGATTATCAGAAGAAAGGAGCGGCAGATTCAGGTAAGATAATATGGTGTATTTGTGGACTTTTTAAAAAAAATATTCATTCTTGTCAATGTTGGTAATCTGAGCACGGCCAAGGAATACAAGATATTCCAGCCTACAGTAATGTACTACAGATTTGTTTTACCCCCTTTGTCCTAAAGCAAAAACCATACCTACCAACAGCAGATTGTGGCTTTTCAATGGCTGAAAGGGGTATAGGCTGCCAAAAAAAGGGGACACAGTCTAAAAAATGGGCATGTTTGTTTGGATCTGGGTGTATTGAGGTTGTGGCCTGTTTTGTGCAAAGTTTCCAATCTGGAATGTTAACACCTACGCGAGACAGTAAATCTAATATTGTAATTATAAAATACCAATTCACCACTTTCAAATCTATCAATATAAGATTTGTTTTTTGTTTTGTGCTTGCTTTGTTTAAAGTTTTAAATAAAAAGTATTGCCCGCAAAAACAACGTACACTTGTCACATAAGGGACAAATATAAAGTTTCACAAACCAAAAATAGCCAATATTTGTGCGTTAACATATCAGCTACTTGATTCGCATGAATTACGTTCTTATTGTTTAAAAAAATAATCTTATGGTTGAATTATAACATTTTACATAATTTTTTTTTGTTCTTTCCCAATAGTAAAATCATACTTGCCAACTTTTCATCGTTGGCTTCAGGGAGATCCCGGGGGAGGTGGGCGTGCGGGGGCGGAGCTTGACGAATCACATCATTTTGGCCCCACACCCTAAACGATTGTCACAATTTTGGCCAATTACAGCAGGGGCTAAGATGACACGATATTTGCATCATTAAGCCCCCCGCCCCTTCCCCGCCGCTTATCTATTGCGGGTACGAGAACTGGGAGGTATTCCGGGAGAGTAGGCAACTATGCGTTAAAGAAAAGCAGCTAATAAATCTCTAGAGACTGAAGTGTCTTTTACATTTCTGTCTCCATTACTGAAGTCATGTTGTCTTACCTGCCAGTCTTTGATTAAATCTTGGTCTCCATGAAAATGGCCACCTCCATAGGCATCAATACATGGACATAGGACACAATTACTGAACTGTGTCATCATGCCATAGATGGGGAAGCCAACCACGTCTTGTACTGGCTCAGCATCAGGGAGAATGCCGGACTCTTCAGGGAGTGAGGGAGATCACCCCTATTTCAGGGAGTCTCCCTGACATTCAGGGAGAGTTGGCAGGTATGAGTAAAATGGGCTTGTAGGTCTGTATCAGATATGGTGGTGAAACAATGCCAGAGAAAAGCAATTCAAATACAGACCAGGAAGGAAGGAGATAGCAGAGCTCTGCCATACTAAGTACTATATCTTACACAAAACATAACATTTTCATTGGAAGCAGGAAAAGAAATAGACATTGTATTGTATTAAAAGTGCTGCTAGAACATGCTCTTTAAATGGCAGGTTCCCAGAAGTACACTTTGCTGATGTAACAAGGCAGTTAAAGATGAAGCACATCTCCTCGCGGGAAGGTTAAAAGCTATAGGTAATTTATTGCAAAACGTGAAATACGCAGGTTTAGTGTATAAAACCTTAAAATGACAAATGCTCAGAAAAAAAAATAAGAGCAAGCTCATTGAAATATGGTTTTCCATTTTTTTCAGGTGGTCTGATCCGGACCAGCCAGAAGACAAGCGACACGGACCCAGCAGGGCGAGGTGCAATGGAGAGGTTTGACACAGCTCTCATTTAAAGTGTATATCAGCACCAAACAGAAAGTGACGTTGGCCACTAATGGGACAACCCTGCCACTCAGCTCAGTGACAGGAGAAATGTCCAACCCGGTCACACACGTAGGTGGATCACTTACATAAAATGCAACAAAGAAAACACTCACTATAACATACAACAGTTGATTAGAAAAATACATTTAATCACTTTATTCGGTACATAGCCAAAATAAAAGGCACATAATACACATTACATTTAAACACTGACATTCTCAAAAAATAATAAACATTATAAATGTGTAGCTGATATAACAAAGTCTTGTTATTATAGCGAGTGCTTGTATTTGTCTGATATTGTTGCTTGTAAACTTTTGCACACTTCATTGCACGCACCTTTATCTTTAAGAATTCAATTTTTGGTATTTTTTTACATGTGATTGCAAAACAGCCTCTTCTACAAACATAAAAAGGCAACACTGCAGCAGAACACATCTATAATATGAAAAGACCAAAAAATAAATAAAACACAAAGATCTGTTCCTAGGAGGCAGAATGTGCACAATCTATAATCACTGTAGGCTAAACCATCCTCTACTAAACGGAAACATCGGAGGGTATATGTAACAAAATTATGGCCCGTTGAGCAATCTGAGTGGACCTCATATGTTCCGCCCCTGGATCATAATAAAGGATAATAATAATGTGAAGAAAATATTGTCCATTCACTGCTGGGTGTCACAGCGCTGGCTGCACAAAACAATGCTTTTCTAGCTTGAGGATTGCTGCGTTGTAATACACTAGTTTGAGAGTAGGATAAAGGGTTCACAAAAGCAATCAACTGTAACACATGATAAAATAGTTCTTTAATATAAAAAATCCAATCTAAGATTTGTAGTTTTAGATTTGATCAATTTGGAAATCTACATGTTCTTCTGACTAAATAAGAAACACATAAATCTAACATGCAGAAACGTATGGCTGGAACATGGGGGAGGGGAAAGACCGATACATCAACGTCCGTTACTTAACATCATGTAATTATCCACATTTGCATCTCTCGAAACATTGTAACTGCTCATTCATCATTTAAAGGGATTCCCTTCGTGATGAAGCTTTAAGACACAGACTATTTCCAATGCTGATCGTATTTATCATGGTGGGACATGGCGAGTCAAGTTGCTGTTTAATGTTGGTGGTTTTGTCCTTCATTTAGCTTTTAGCAGATTTAGATTGTATAGAGGCAGAATTGATTCAGAAGCGAGATGCTAGGACTGCAACGATGACACTGATAATTGCTGCAGACACACGTTTAAATCCTAGTGTTTAAATGTGCCAGATGGGTTTTTGTCTTGTTTTTTTAAATCAAATATAAAACCTGACTTTGCAGAGTAATGGAGAGGCCACCAGTACCTGTGACTTTGTATCCTGTGCACCGTCCACCATAGTGCTAGTGAGTGCCATATTTTTCAAAGTCATTTGTACCGGCACACACTAAAAACAGCTGTAACATCACAACACTTACACTTGCCCTGTAGCTGGTGCAAGTGATACGGCTAAAGCGTACCCGAGAGATGTTCAGAGCAAAAAAAAAGCTCCACACAAATTAAGTTATATTCCTTCATGAACCCGGGCCCATCTGTGTACTACTTACTATCACTGGCAGCAGTATCAGTATTAAGCATGTTTTTAAGGTGTGAGCAAAGTGTGAGACGTGCCAGGGATTCTCTTTCTTACAAAATGTACCCTTATAGTAGAATTGTAACAAAATGTAGATGTAAGAGATGTGCTATCAAAAAGTGAATTCCTATTTATAAATTGTTAAATGTAGATGCTGTACTTGTAAATTAATATACAGCGGTTGTTAAAAAGAATTCTCCACCATATTAAATCCCCTTCCTTTCCAATAACAATACATTTGGTGTGTGGGATGGGTTCATTTGGACCTGTAGCACTCATTGTACTGAGCATGGTCCCAGTATGGTCAAACAACCGGGATCTCTGCCGATTATTACCTGCTGCGGTATTTGGCTCTATAAATAGCAGACGGGTTTTAATATACACACACATACATATATTTATTGTGCACACACACACACACACATATATATATATATATATATATATATATATATATATATATATATATATATATATATTTATTACACACACACACACACATATGCATACATATATACACACACACATATATATATATATATATATATATATATATATATATATATATATATATATATATATATACACACACGCATACATACATACATACATACATACATACATATATATATACACACACACAAAACAGGCTTTAATTTTAGTCCTGTTGGATCTCTCCTGCTATGGCGAGATCCCAGCAACACTGAGGGTGAATGGCAGTGGCTGCAAGTCTGATTCATGTTTGAACATACATCCGTATATACGTAGCATATCTTGCGTGAGATAGCTCTGCACATTGCCAGAAACGGAAATGACACCAATGAATGCAATTGCATGTGCTCCATGTCTGAGCGCAGATCACACTGCCCCTGCCAGCCCCTGGAGAGGACTAATGTGGGTCATGTACAGTAAGGGTGCTCCAACACAGATGTGGCCGAGTCCTGAGTTTGACGGAAGTATTCTTGTTTTCAGTTACATCACTTGCACCCACTACAGGGCAGGTGTAACTGCAGACTGATAGTGATGACCCACACAGCATCGTCTTCCATTTAAAAGTTACAGGTATGTGTGCCACTGGCTATCACAGAACAACTGTGATCTACTATTAAAACGGATGGAGTATACAGTACACATTGAAAGCATTGGTCATTAATGTAAAAAAAAAAATTAGATTTGAAAATTAATATTTAGATAAAGGATTACACGGATACCGGTTGTTATTTTATAATCAAATGAACGTTTAATGCGTTCTGATATGACCTTATATTGTACATGTGTTTGTGCGTATACTGCAGTCTGTTCTGTCTACATACAGCAATTACAGTATAGACAGAGCGCACTTCCACCCAGATTCAAGTCGTAACGAATCTTGAGATCCTCTTGGATTTGAACACAATCAGAACCTTGCTGAAGTTCTGTGCTCTTTTCAAACACGCAACTTAAGTGCAAGTTGTGTTTGGGCTTGAATCAGGCCCTATATGTCTGTGCCGGGAACCTTGATACATAGAGCATACAAGCAGACTGCTTTTCTGATGATAGGTTCAACTGTCCATATATTCTGTATATTTCTATGCATTTTATTTGCCATAGAGACTCAATAAAAAAAAATATGTATTCTTTCATTTTACTGAGTGCCTTTATTTGAAAAACGAGTGACAATAATGAATGCATTCCCAAAGTGTAAGTTTTTTTTTTTTTGTATTAAATAAACACTTGGACATATCCTTATGTAGATAAAGTGACTAATGCCAACACAAATAAAAGATGGATCAAAATTAAGTGTATATGGAAATCAGTATTGAGCGTTGTGAGACAGCTTTGAAAGTGACACTTCAGCTTGTATACCAGTAACAGTATGATGGAACAAGCTGATTAAATAAACTAACATTTCAACTTTCTTTTTTGTATTATTGAGCTGTCTGGTTATATTTTTAGCTCTCTGCATTTAATACAGTATATGATTTAGCCTCCATATTAAGCATACCTCTCTAAGGAAGTCAGACATATTGTGGGCTAAAACACTATTTGTGGGAACGCAGTCTCTTAATTTACTTGGATTCAGTTATATAACTGAGGCACAAAAGTAGCTCTTTTGGGAGCTGAACCAATGGTCAAACTAAAGCCTAGTAAATTGGTTAGTTCTCATGAATATCAGGTTCAAACCCTAATGTGATTGCTCCATTGAGTACAAATATATATTAAACTTCGTAGTCTAAACAAAAGCAATGTTATAAATGTTATAAATTCCATGAGAGCATAAAATGAATATTGTTGCTGAACTCATCTGAAAATACTAACAAAATGGTTAAAATGACAGTAATATATTAATCGTAATAGGAGTTATATGATCCGGTTTGCTTACTAATCCTGCTAATTAATTTAATGACAGTCTGGTAAAACAAACATTGGTCTGATCCTGCAAAATACTAATACAGATTATTCCCCTCTCTTCGCACTCAAGTAAGGATTTCCCACATTTATTGCTCAGACCAAGAAAACGATAGGGAATTTCAGAAGTAATAAACGCACAGCATCATGTAAATGATTAAAATGCGGGTTTAGAGATTTGTTATGATCCAGCGTTTCAGAATTACAAATTAGATTTCAAGTGCACAGTATAGCCTAGCTGTAAATATTGTCTTAAAAGTCACTATAAATATATAGTACATAGTTTTAAATGTAATACACAAAATTTAAACAAAGACTATCAAAATATTTTGTTTCCATTGGTAGTGTACGATTAAGTGGTAATTAACCTTTTCTTCACCTGAGACCCAAGGTGGCAGTGGGCCATTGTTCTGAGACCCTACCCATAGCAGCAGGTAGGACAGCTGGCATCATTCAGACATGAGGCAACTCCTCTGCAGAACGTTGTTGTCCCACCCACCGTAGTTTAGACACCTGAAACCACCCGATGTCACAGAGATGCCCTCGCTGAGTTATGTGATGCCAAGCAGACAGGAAATGCATACAAGGCAGCACGGTGGCTTAGTGGTTAACACTTCTGCCTCATAGCACTGGGGTCATGAGTTTGATTCCCAACCACGGCCTTATCTGTGTGGAGTTTGTATGTTCTCCCCGTGTTTGCATGGGTTTCCTCCCACACTCCAAAAACGTACTGGTAGGTTAATTGGCTGCTGACAAAATTAACGCGCGTGTGTGTGTGTGTCTAGACTGTAAGCATATACACTGTACGCAATGGTTGTCTATCATTAACAAAGACAATCATTGGTTACTGGAGGCTTATAGAACTGTAAATGGGTGATGATGGGCCCTTCTTAGGAAATGGTCTGAAGAGGAAATGCAACTAATATTTAAAGAGCTGTAGCCAGGCATTGGGTAAACAAGGAGCTCCTTAGTGAGTGTGAATAATTTTACGCCTGTGATACGGATATTGTAATTGTATTGGGCCCACACTTATAATTTCTTTGGGCCCAACCTTCAGGTGTTTACATAGTGCCTGAATACAGTCAACGTTAATTAGTCCATGCTACTGCACCCTACTATGTGATGGACGTATATCTATCTCCATCTATCTATCTATCTTTATATATATTACAGTTGTTGAATCACGCTTCAACCACATTTAATACAAAGACCTTTTAATATCTCCTCACTGTAACCTGCCCTTTTCCCCTCCTTTTTATCCCTGAATAGATGCACCCACCTACTAGAACCCCCCCCCTCCCTACACACACACACACACACACACACACACACACACCACACACACACACACACACAGTGTTACAGCGAGACAGGTAAGGCCCCTGGCAGACAAGCATACTCATGCTTCCTGATGGGGGAAAGTTTGAAGACACACACAGGTGGAAGCACTAAAGAGGTCAATTGTAAGTGAATTTATCCTCTATACCCTAAAGGAAGCTGCCCCTTTATGGGCTGAACATGTATTCTTGAGAAAGACGCCCAGTGATGTCACTGGTTCCTGCTGACCAGATAGGCTGCATTCTCACGTGTATGGCTGAAGCTTCTAATTGATGTAAAAAATCTGGTAACCGATAGGCTACATTCACAACAGCTGCCTCCATTGTGTTTGCGCAAAGGGTGTTTCTAAAATCTGCTGTAGCATAACTCTAAAAGTTACGTTTTTTTGTTCTGCAATCAAACTAATATTCATTGTAGCAATAATTAGGTATAGCATGAAGTGCCAACAATTGAACGACATTTCCCTTTTCTTGTGCAATTTTCAGCTATTTCAGACTCACTAAAATATGCCAGACATACATCATTTTAATTAGAATTTCTGCCTGAATCGTCCTTCAAACACTTGGGCTTTATTTCTGCTAAATATAATTCCAATCAGTTGCATTCACTAAACTGTCTTTTAAAAGGGAACCAATCAGAAGTAAAAAGCAAAATCCAATCTGGTTAATGACATGTATGTAGAAAAAATATTGACAGATTTAAATGACAACTACAATGACATTAAAAAAAAATACTTACACATGTATTACAATAAATATATTTTTCAATTTCGTCACTATTTAATATCACAAATAGAAAAAAAAAAAAGTCAGACTTTGTATAAACCACATTCAGCACACATACTCTACTTGTCGTTAGAACTTTAACTAGGCAGCTGCTGGTGTCAGTATTCTGACTAGGCAGTTGATGGTGGTTTATTTTATAGAACCTAATAGCAGGGTGTTGCCTATAGCAACCAATCAGATTCTGGCTGTCATTTTGTAGAATGTACTAAATAAATGATAACTACAATCTGATTTGTGGCAACATCTCCACTTTTCAAAACCCGCCGGAAACTCTTAGCTTGATCCATTTCCCCCCAGGTGTGATGTTGGAGATTACAAGTAACAAGCTCATTTGTTGTAATTGAAATTACTACAATATTAAATTAAATGAAACCATGATACTTTTCAGGGGCTTTACAGCAGTACCAAGGTCCAAAAGTTGGGCCACACATCACCTTTACAGATAATCACAAGTATGAAGCTATAGCTAGTCACACCTGTAAGAAGACATCACCAATCAATCACAGACAACTGCAACCTAGACTGTGGAAAAGCATTGAGCTCTCTCTGTAACGAGAGGGAGAATGACCATCCACGGACCTCTGAGAGCTGTATATACCCCCAGCTGCCCACCACTGATTCAATATAATAATCCTGCTAATATTAAAAAAGTCTGTTAAAGCAAACCCACAAGAAATGATAGACGTCTTTCAAGATAACTGGCCATGTTTAGGATACTTAGTTTACATATAGAGTAAAATAAAAAAAATAAAATAAAAAGGAGTATACATTTGTTTTTAGTTCACCAGAATGTCTGATTTACCTCTCCTACCTCACATTTGTGTACTGTACAATATCAGTGACAATGACGATATAGGTGAAACGTAAAACGTATTACCATCCTTGAATACCTATAACATTATGACATCAACATTCTCCATATATTCGAGAACTATAGCCCTAGGACTCAGGCAGTCTGAGATTGGGTGTACACTGCGCTGTGTTCACCTGACGGTAAGTGCAATAATCAAAATGCTGACCTACTAATCAGAATGAGGGTCATTTGTGTACCGCAAAGCAGAACACCACAGTACAAACCTCTCTTGTCGAGTCACAGGCCTACTTTAGCATACCTGTCCCCATTTTAGGGGAAATAATATGGATCTCTGGGCCAAGATGGTGTAGTCTGCTGGGGTGAAATAAAGAGCCAATCAGTTGCCCTATCACCATCATGGTTAAAATAGGAAAAAACACTCTAATCTGAGCAAAAATACTAAATTCACACAGACTGCTGTGGTCAAGAATGGAACCCAAAACTACATTAATGTGAGGCAGCAATGCTAACCACTCTGCAACCCATTTGTAAATGTCAATAATGAAGTCAGCATTTATTGATTAAAACATCTGGCACAGTTATGTAGGTAATTATAAGTATTTTTTACAGAATAATTCCTTGGCCTCGCCTCCTAACAGTGATAAACGGAAGGCCATTATAAGGGGTTATAGAAAAAATAACTAAATAAAGACAGTGACAGATAGATTATAACAACGACACTGGATGGAGCAGACCGTTCTATGCTACTGTTCCTAGTGTGTATGTTATTACAGCCACACAAAGATCTGCTGACCCCGGTACAGAGAGAACACGTGAGTAAACAGTGTCAGTACCTTATACAGCTGTAGTGTTTGAATGTACTTGCCGCCTTCTGACACTCCAGACAGAGCTGAATGGCTCCCGGGTAATCTTCCTCCTTCAAAACAGACAAAATAAATCTACATCAGAACTCTCCAAGGCTTTGTGTTGTTAAATGCAATCCATCCCTTCACTGAAGAGTCATAAAGCTCATTTATTTAAGGAAATTAACACGGTAAAGTGTTCTGTGATTCATGGTGGATACTTACAGGGCAGTAATGTTCCTGATTGGGTACTTGGCAAAGTGGAAACGTGGGAAACATTAGGAAGTGATTTTCATTGTTAATAACCTATGCGTCCTCTATGAAATGAGAGAATCTCCAGCATACAGTACTGAATATTGTCACACAATGTCAGGCTAAGGCACTCTGCGGATCTCCAACAAATGTGGAACTAAAACAGGATTTACCTGCTGGAGGTTGTAGACCAACACCCGATGGGAAAGAAAAACCAAGACATAGAAGGCAGGTTGGCACCTAGCAGCAGGACGCCGGAAGGTATCTACAATGACAAGTATGACGTCCCTGCAAGTGATTAAATCTATTTGCTCTCTACCCTTATTTATTTTGTTTGTGTTGTGGACAGTCAATCCCAATTTAAAAAAAAAAAAAATCTGCTTACTCCTTAAGTCGCCTAAAGAAATGTCTGATAAAAGTAACGCTACTTGCAGAAGAGAAAGCGTGTAGTGCAGATGGATGAGACGGTGGGAGAGGAGTCAGCTGAAAGAACAATGGTGGCGCTTCAAATGTGCTGTACAACTGCTGTGTGCAGCGGGCACTGCCATATAAAACTGAGAACCGTGGATACTGGCACTCAAAAACAGCACTGGCATACAAATCAAAACAGCCCACATCTGTGTGTGTGTGTGTATAAGTGTGTGTGTGTATATACAATGCTTGAGCGTGTCCTGTGAAAGCTCCTGCACACAATCACATAGCACTGCTATATTATTATTATTATTATTATTAATTTTTATTTATAGGGCGCCACTAGGTATCCGTAGCGCCGTACAGGGACAGACAGAAACACGATACAGGGTGAGACAGCACAGTACAGTTAACAGAAATCACAGTAACTCAGAAGCTCAATGAACAGCTAAATTAGAGGTGAGAGCCCCCAGCTGACAGAGACAGGGGCAGGAGGACCTCGCGGAGGAGACAAGGAGCTGGAGAGCAGAGTTAAGGTGGTGGAGAACAGAAGGAGAGGAGGCCCTGCTCGGAGGAGCGTACAATCTAAGGGGAGGGTAGGACGGACAGAGACACAATGGTAGGAGGAGGGAATGGGGATGACGGAGGCAGGGACGGAGGGGGGGGGGAGAGGAGAATGAAAAGGAGGGAAGTAGGAGGGGGACAGGAGAGGGAGGGGGGTAGGGGGAGAATGGGAGGAGGTTAATGGGTGGGGGACTGAAGGGCTTTAAGGAAGAGGTGGGGTTTTAAGGCCCGTTTGAAGCTGGACAAGTTGGGGGAAGTTCTGATGGAGCGGGGGAGCTGGTTCCAGTGGAGGGGGGCAGCGCGGGAGAAGTCTTGGATGCGAGCATGGGAGGAGGTAACCAGGGGGGAAGAGAGGCGGCGGTCGTTAGCCGAACGAAGAGGGCGGGATGGAGCGTGAATGGAGATGAGGTTGGAGATGTAGGGAGCAGTGGAGTTGGAGAGGGCCTTAAAAGTAAGAGTGAGGAGCTTGAACACGATTCTGTAGGGGATGGGGAGCCAGTGGAGGGATTGGTAGAGGGGGGAGACAGAAGAGGAGCGGCGAAGGGATGAGGAGATTTCGAGACGGATGGCCTCGATTTTAGAGAAGAAGGAGGCAAAGTCAGTGGCGGTCAGAGAGGAGGGGAGAGGAGGGGCGGGGGGGGGAGAGGAGGGTGCGGAAGGTGGCGAAGAGGTGGCGGGGGTTGGAGGACTGGGAGGAGATAAGGGATTTAAAGAAAGATTGTTTGGCGAGAGAGAGAGCGGAGCTATAGGAAGAGAGGATGAACTTGAAGTGGAGAAAATCAGCCAGGGAGCGGGATTTTCTCCAGTGTCGTTCAGCCGTACGGGAGCATTTTTGGAGGAAGCGAGTGAATTTGGAGTGCCAAGGCTGGGGTTGGGAGCGACGGGGTTTGACAGAGTGGGCCGGGGCGATGGCGTCAAGAGCAATGGTGAGGGTGTGGTTGTAGAAGGAGACCGCCAGGTTGGGGCAAGTCTGGGAGGAGAGGGGAGAAAGGAGAGTGTCAAGAGTAGAGGACAGAGTAACAGGATCGAGGGTGTCAAGGTTGCGCCTGGAGTGAGTAGGAGTGGGCATGGGGAGGGGAGTGGGAGAGGAGGAGAGAGAGAAAGAGAGGAGGTGGTGGTCGGATAGAGGAAAGGGAGAGATGGAGAAGTCAGAGAGATTACAGAGGTAGGAGAAGACTAGGTCGAGGGAGTGACCGAGGCAGTGGGTGGAGGAGGAGGTCCATTGTGTGAGGCCAAGGGAGGAGGCTGGCCTCCTCCCTTGGCCTCACACAATGGACCTCCTATATCACATGGCTGGCCTGATCACATGGCTGGCCTGATCCGCTAGAGCAATTAATTGCGACTGGACTATAACTGTGCAAGTAAACCCCCCATGGCCCTATAATTGCATATGAAAGGATACTAGCGGCCCTCTACCAGCCTACCCAACGCAATGATGGGGATAAAGAGGTCACAAGCAGATGCTCAAAGCTCATTAGAACAGTACAGCTACACAGCAAATATAGTTTTAAGTGCCAGACCGGCCCATCAGTGCACTTGGCCATCGGGCATTTGCCAGAATTGTGAGATGGCCAGTCCGCTCCTGGTGTGAATATATAGCTTTGTTACAATAATCACATAGGAATGCTTTTCAAATGGAGTATCCTCAATCTCACTACAATAGCTCCTGGCCTAGCTAATCAACTGAGCTTGAGACTGAATAACCTGATTAACTGACAGACAGACAGACTGATTAACCTTCACAATCAGTCAAGCCCAGTAGCCACACTACATAAGAAAGTGGTGGGCAACAGGGGGCCCCTGGGCGGCATATGTTCTGCTGAGCCTTCACCAGCGGCCCCAGATCCTTCTTGCTTTATTCTTAGATTTGTTTAACTTGTATCACTTGTTTACATGCCAGTTGATATGTTATAACATATAGGTGCCTCTTTCTTTGATTAAGTTGTGTCAGGCGCCGTCTCCGCTCTGACACTTGGTGCAGGAGACAGACGCCTGCACCCTCTCAGCAACCACGTCCTGATGCCTAGCAGCGGGACGCTATCTCTGCTCACCTGTCTGCAGCCAGCATGTCTGACCGCCAAAATCTCCCTAACCCAATCAAGACGCACCTTAGGGTATATAAAGCAGCCTCTGACACATGTCTAGTGCCAGAGTATTGGTTCACTCCTGCTCCAGCGTTTCCTGAACTTCTTATCCAGTGTGTTCTTCGGTTCTGACTCGGCTTCCTGTGACTACTCTCCTGTGTTTCGTTTTGGTACCTCACTGCCCGGCTGGTTTGACTATGTAGCTTGACCTGACTTCTCTCTGGATCCTCCCTGCATACTGCACCACTCGGTTGGCTCTGACCTGGATTGCCTGACTACGCCTGTCTACAAATGTCGCTACACCGGTGACTGACTTGGAGAACCGCTACCTGCGTACCCTCTGTAGCTAAGCCCAAACCCCCTTGCAGGGGTCCCTGATGAATAACGGGGGTACGTTAGACTCTGCGCCTTCCTGTTCAGTTGCGCCAATACCGGTCAGCGGCCATCTCTGCAATTCCGTGACATGTTGATTAATTAAGGGAACTCGGCAGGTCTTTTGAGGTTAGAGGGCAGCCCTGAAGTGTACCAGGTTGCCTAAGATGACTGTCTAGAGCAGGGGTAGGCAACCTGCGGCTCTCCAGGTGTTGTGAAACTACAAGTCCCAGCATGCTTTGCCAGTAGATAACCAGCAGATAGGTGGCAAGGCATGCTGGGATTTGTAGTTTCACAACACCTGGGGAGCCGCAGGTTGCCTACCCCTGGTCTAGAGCATTGATCTTTAGGACCATCAGGTACCCAATATGGAGAGAGGGGGAGAATGTCATGTGGGAAGAAGGATAATTAAATTACGGAAAGTTCTTCTGTCGCTGGCAGCAAGACTCCTCATATCTTTTTACTTATGACCATAAATAATAAATCTATACCGTTATAGTCATTAAGACTATAATACATAAATATAGTCTGCTCGTGTGTGTATTTCATAAACAGAAAACGCAAACTTCAGTCCAGACAGATTACCAAGCATTTGAGTTGTTGCCTGGTAACGCTCACAGAAATAGGAGAAATAGGTTTTCTATTCAAGGTTTGAACGCATACACATTACACTGTATTGTGTATCTTGCTGCTGCATTTTATTAGGAAACAGAAAATGCATTTCAAAATACCTGTGCCAAATGCACACACTGTAACAGGGTAAAGGAGACTCTGTTTAATCCCTCCGCTACCAGCAATAAGATGTATTAACCACTTGACTGCTGCAAAACAATGCAGAATCACCAAGGACAGAAGATTATTTGGCTGTCTGGAACAGGGGACATCCATATTCTCATCCATCAGCAGCAGAATTACCATCTATTGGAGTGAAGCTGGTAGAAAATTGAATCTAAATCCTCTCTGGGAGCAAGTTACACTGAAGGGTGAATGAGGGAAGGGGAAAAATATAATCAAAATGGCATTTTAAAAAATATAGTGCTCGGGCTGAATGGTCAAATAAAACTGGGATGCACAAGCATATAAAACTCAGCTTAGAAATAAATCTCCTACACCATCATCTCAACAGTAATACCATAACTCCCGGTTCTGGCATGAAGTGATTTATAAAGTAAGGCTCCTCAATCCTGTAAAATTGCACATATATTGTAAGGCTGCTGATACGTGACGTCTTAGGTATTGAATCGCAGAAAGGGAAGACGCGCCTGATATAAAGCCACTGTGATAAACTTGCATTGGACACAAACTGTAAAATAATTATAGCATTACAGAGCTGCCCGTACAATGTGGTCTTCTGTTCCAATAAACTGACCACAAATCACTGTAAGTTTGGACCTCTAATGTACCAAAATCCTGACTAACAACTGATTAGTATTGATCAGAGGAGTATTAGAACTGGTGAAAAATTAAGTCATCCAATGATCTCAAAGCATCAGGTGACCACACAAATAGGGAAATTAAATAGATGTCATTTTCTCAGACTGTCCAGAAATATAGTGATTCTAACGTCTATTCTTCCAGGTCTGTGACATCATAACTGAAGTTATCACGCCCCTATCCAATCAGATTCTAGCTGTCATTTATTTAGTACATTCTACAAAACGACAGCTAGAATCTGATTGGCTGCTATAGACAACATCTCCACTTTTTCAAACCAGCAGTTTAGTAAATATAACCCTTAATCTCTGAAACCATTTGCTAAACTGTATTCTAAACTAAAGTACAATAGTTCAGGATAGGCTGGAAACTTGCCTTTACAAGCCATCGCCGCTTTAAATTTCCCCTGCAAAGTCGCCGATTTCCGGCAACTTGCAGAAATCGGAACTTGATACATTTACCCCCAGAAGTGATCATATCCAGCTGACAAAACTAGACAGTGATCCTATAGCTCAGGCCTAGCAGATGGAACTCAGGGTGTGTGGCTGTCCTAAGTCAACAAAAATGCATCTGAAATGTAACTGAATTATAAAGATAAAACTATTCACAGACAAGAAGTGCAGGTCAAAAGGTGAAGCAGCGATGTCTATAGCTTCAAAACTAGAAATCTATTGAAGATGGGACTGTCACACATCAAATGGTTTTCAAGACAAAGATTTCACGAAAATTTCTGATGCATGTTATAACATTTTGCCAGTAATGAATTGCTTATATACAAAAAAAAACCACATCATTTACAAATCAGTTTGTTGTCATTGTTAAATAAGATTGTTCACTTTGCGTTGACAGAACTAATAAATCTCTTCCCTTGAAATGCAAATTAAAATTCAGAAAAAGTCAAAACACTGAATTTACCTCCAGCATTTCGCTCAGGCGTATGTCCGTTCTTTGCTGATGAAAGAGAAATAAACAAAAGTTAATAACTAGGTATCTTTAAACAAACAAAAGAATAAATAAATGAAGAACACTGCTATCATTACCAGTGTTTTAATTGTCCTCAGTGATTTCAGAAGACCAATTAAAAGCTGCCTTTTCCTCTGGTTTGCCAGCAGTCCCAGACTAGCTTGCGTAAAATCTTCTTTTGCTGCATTTAAGTGTCTAGGAAAATGATGTAAGAAAACCCAAGTTACAGGAACACTATAAACACAATGAAGTTTACAGATGAACTCCAAGATCTACTCAATACTAGATTTTAAGTAGAGACAACATTATATCATGTGTTTTACTTGCCTCTAATGCTCTATTCACCTCCCTTGCCAGCTCCGCCACTCATGGTTTTCTCTACCCTAGTTTAAGCTAGTGGGAGCGATATGGCCGATGCCCTCCCCTTTCCTCCCTTTGCAAAATGCAGCAAATCGTGACAGGGATGGTGCTACGGCGATGCAAAAGTGTCACTGCGACCCCTCCCGCATTGTCAGAGCATCGCGTGGAGGGGAGAAATCAAATGTTGGCAAGTATGTTCTAAATTAAAATCCGCCTCTAAAGCAGTAATAAAACCAGGTCATTTTTGCTGGCTGCAAGGGGGATGCAGGGGATGTAAGCATTTTTACAAACGGGGTTTAACAACAAGCGGACAGATCCTTAATATACTGCTGCATATAGTACAATGGTGGACACATGATGCAGTATCTCAGTCAGACAAATGTAGAAGTCACCTGGACTGATTCTTTGACTTGTCTTTCTTTATTTAAAAAAACAACCATATTTTGTATAGTATCTATAAGATTGATGTGGAGTGTTAAATAGTTAAAATTTAATAAAACCATAGAATAATTTTATTGATACTACTATTGTGACTCCTAGAGTGCCCCCACTAGAAGAGCGCTTCATTTTTCTTCTCATATGAAAGATTGAGAGTGCTGCCTGCGAGATTCTGTAAAACAGGTCACAATGCACCCACAGTGCGAGAGAGCAGCCTCAGAAGAACGGACGGGTGTTATTTTCTTAAGTTTGTTTATGGTGCAAAACAGACCACGCAGGAATGATATGCACTTCAGTGCTGTTCCAGTATATACATGGAATGGGCCGTACAACTGATCTATCCACATGGCTTAGTGCCAATGCTATTAAATAAGTTATGACATACACTGCAATCCCTGGAAGGTGGTTGTGGTCTTGGACGGACACATCCGGCCCACTGGCCACCAGTGGGACAACACTTGCATGAATCATTTGGAAATGTTATGCACCAGTAGCATAACACTAAAGAGATGTATGTAGGCACCTGGCTCCTGGGGTTTGTCCTGCCCTGATTTGTTAAATGTGCAGTTTAATTTATGCTATGCTAATCAGTTATGCAAAATTAATTGAACATAAACCTACTTATTAGTATAGTATTGTTGCCCTTTATATATTATTTCAACAATAGCTTTAGTCTTAAACCTTTTCATGTTCCAGATATCTGAAGAACTGTTTCAACTCAGTTACTTGCAAGAAAATATCACATTTACTGCTGAAAATACAATAGAGTCAAGAATCAAAAGTAAAAGAACAGGGAAAATCTATATCTCCTCTGCTCAGAGGAAATAATGCTGTAATTACTGTACCGTAGTCTGTGCTTTGGATAAAATGACTCGGGCAGCAGTTATTTTTCTTAAAGGACATAAAATAATCAAAAAGGGTCGTTTGATAATATGAAACATATTTTGCTGTCATGTTAACAATCTAGTTGGGAATAAGCGTTTTGCTAAATGTGTCATTTCTATTTCTGAGGCCAATTCTAATTCTGCTGAGCTTCAATACAACCTCAGAGCAAGAAGGCACAGGCTGCACTGGGGTACAATGGGGCAGAGGTTGGTGGCACAGGTTGCAGACAGACACGGAGGCACAGCCTTCAATGCGGGTACAGACAGATACAGGAAGGAGAGGCACAGGCTGCAATGGGAAACAGATAGGGGGTATGGGATGTATTGGGGAACAGATGGGGGGCACGAGTGACATTGGGGAAAAGATAGGGGGACACAGGCTGCCCTGGGGAACAGATAGGGGGTCACTTGCTGCATTGGGAAACAGATAGGAGGCACGGGCTGCATTGGGAAACAGATAGCTACAGGTAGGGGGAGTTGCATTGGGGAACGTACAGACACAGAGAGGCTCATTTACAAAGCACACTTGATGTGCACCAAAAAATGCTTTGTTTTGGCAATGGTGCATATAGATGGCTCACCCAGCGCACCCCAAGGTCTATGCCTACTGACATCTTCATAAACTAGAAGAGCTCCTAGATTTGTGGGAAGGCAGAGAAATCTGAAGAGGCCACTGTACAAAAGTAATCATCACATTAACATCCAACCAGCTAACACTTTTAAACCCCCCCTTTCATTAAACCTTTCTATTTGTCACCTAGAGTAGAGGGTGCTTTAGCCTATGGCTTAGATGAATCACAAGAGTGAGGCGACATCAGGGCTGTCGTTACTACATGCGGCATTTGTGTGGTTTTTTTTACGTTGGGCAAAAGTGACCGTGAAAGTGCAACAGGAAGCACAAAACGTGTCTGAAAAAGTATAGGACTAGACCGGATCTCCCGTTATTGTGGAGTGAAAATGGCTGTGTACAGTGTTGCCCCCTCCCATGCAGTTTCTCTCATTGCAATAATGTCACACTGCAAAATTAAATCTCGACTTTGCACTGCTCCAAAAAATAGGCTCCGGGATCGTTTACTCCATAACTCAGCGGTGCCGCGGTACTGTCACTGTCATCATGTCCGACATATTCAGTGAGGAACGACAGGAAAAAGGAGAATGCTGGGTCACGGGCGCCGCTGGATTGCGAAGAAGACAGAAGAAATAGAATAAAAAAGGCCAAGTATGGCAAGTAAAGAAACGGATGGGAAATGGTGATAGGAAACAGCACTGGAGGGGCAAAAGAATGAAGGAGGGGGCAGAGTGAGGATGAAGGGGCACACAGTGTGACGGTGAAGGGGCGCACAGTGTGACGGTGAAGGGGCGCACAGTGTGACGGTGAAGGGGCGCACAGTGTGAGGGTGAAGGGGCGCACAGTGTGAGGGTGAAGGGGCGCACAGTGTGACGGTGAAGGGGCGCACAGTGTGACGGTGAAGGGGCGCACAGTGTGACGGTGAAGGGGCGCACAGTGTGACGGTGAAGGGGCGCACAGTGTGACGGTGAAGGGGCGCACAGTGTGACGGTGAAGGGGCAACACAGTGTGACGGTGAAGGGGCGCACAGTGTGACGGTGAAGGGGCGCACAGTGTGACGGTGAAGGGGCGCACAGTGTGACGGTGAAGGGGCGCACAGTGTGACGGTGAAGGGGCGCACAGTGTGACGGTGAAGGGGCGCACAGTGTGACGGTGAAGGGGCGCACAGTGTGACGGTGAAGGGGCGCACAGTGTGACGGTGAAGGGGCGCACAGTGTGACGGTGAAGGGGCGCACAGTGTGACGGTGAAGGGGCGCACAGTGTGACGGTGAAGGGGCAACACAGTGTGACGGTGAAGGGGCGCACAGTGTGACGGTGAAGGGGCGCACAGTGTGACGGTGAAGGGGCGCACAGTGTGAGGGTGAAGGGGCGCACAGTGTGAGGGTGAAGGGGCGCACAGTGTGACGGTGAAGGGGCGCACAGTGTGACGGTGAAGGGGCGCACAGTGTGACGGTGAAGGGGCGCACAGTGTGACGGTGAAGGGGCGCACAGTGTGACGGTGAAGGGGCGCACAGTGTGACGGTGAAGGGGCAACACAGTGTGACGGTGAAGGGGCGCACAGTGTGACGGTGAAGGGGCGCACAGTGTGACGGTGAAGGGGCGCACAGTGTGACGGTGAAGGGGCGCACAGTGTGACGATGAAGGGGCGCACAGTGTGACGATGAAGGGGCACACAGTGTGACGATAAAAGGGCACAGAGTAATCGTGATGATTTTTGTACGTTGTTTTATTTTGTTTGATTTTATTCCTCTTAATATTAGCTGTAAATTATTCTTTGATAAAAATATAAAAAAATAAATAAAAATATTCTTTTCCCTTGGATTTATGTGTATTATTTTTGCAAACAACCAAGTATTTCTGTCCTGACCTAAATACTTATTACGTTATTTTGACCCAACTACTTATAGAATGGTACTGCTCTGTGATTATTTCGGAGGGGTGCCTTGAAAACATTATGGAGACTCTAAGGTTGCCACGAATTGTAGAAGTTTGGGAACCACTGCCATAGCTAACGATGAACACCCTAACTTCAGCCAGACCCTTGCATAGACTGGTGTAAACTTCTGCTCTTCTGAAAACCCAGGCACTTTAGTGGCAATCTAGACGCATCTGCGCAAATGTACAGATGTAAAACACAATATAAACTTCTAACCATGGTCTTTGTTCCCATACCTCCTTCCATTAGTGCAAATAACGGCAGCGAGCTGAAGACTTGTCTGCAAAGATGTAACTCGCTCCAATTCCTACAAAACAAAACAGACAAAACAAGATTTCAAGTACATATTCCCGTCATTAACATTAATTTGGATTAGAATGTCATTTCAACAACACACATTTGAAGATTGATAGTAAAAACACAATAAAAAAATATGGAGTGTCTGCAGTCAGGTCTCTTCCTGGCAGTTGTAATGATAATAAAAAGAAGCACTTATCTGAAGTGTGGTGTGATGTACATAAAGTATTCTCAAACACAATATATATTAAAACATCCATTATCTCACACGTTTCCAGTTTCTCAAAGACGCTCATATTCTAAAAATACAAAACTTACATATACATGTTGGCACAGTGGTTAGCATTGCGGACTCACAGCACTGGGATGGGTTTGATAATTGGACGAGTGTGTGCATGTGTGTGTGTGCGTGCGTGTGTCAATTTAGTCTGTAAGCTCCAATAGGGCAGGGACTGATGTGAATAATAAAATGGCCTCTATATATAGCGCTGCATAATATAGTGCACTATATAAATAAATAATATGGACGGTGATGAAAGAACATTGGAACATTTGCAGACTGTTCCATAACGCAGAGGTCAGGATGACCAGCATAGTCTCACAGACAAACCATGCGTTTCAAAGGTCAGTCCTTTTTCACCAGGTTTCCCTGTCATTTACATTGCCTTTCAGATATATTGAACACTATTAATAAAGAAGAATAAATCACAGTCACAGTAAGCTTTCACTAGGCAGCTTTATGGGTTAGTTGCATGCTCAAAAGGTGCAAATCTGCACCAAACCATGACCATGATCTTTCCAAACCTACATATAAAAGTGGATTCTGATTGACAGCCCCAGGCTACAAGCAGATTATAGCAATGGGATGGACAGGTGACCAAGACTGCTATATACTCCATGGAGCAGGTATACCCTTCTCCATCACCGAGCTTACCAGCTAGAAAGATTATTTATTTAGTGATACTGTATATCTGCCTGTCTAACATTATTTAGTATGAAAAAGAAATTATGCTTGTGTGTATAATATATTAGGCATCTTTCACTTGCAGAGCTTAAATATTGTGCTGCTTGGCACTTTTCTTGCTATTCACAAAGAAAATAAAATGAGTCTTCTAAATTGCTGTGTTCTGAAGCAATATATTGAAAAAGGAAAGGGAAATAATGAAATCACTCCACCTATATTACAGAATTCTATATCTATTCCTGGTTTTCCTTTTGAATTTAAAGATAGTAATTCAATGTTTAGATATGAAACAAAGACATAATGCCTGTTTGACAGGACTGCCATCAAAACTCCCCCAGAGAAATATAAAATACAGCTGTCAGCAGTCACTTGGAATGAGGGAGAACATTTACAATTTGTTCCATTTATTTGGAGATTCATAATAAAGATGTCAAATTAATCAGCTGGGTTCCATTATTCACAAACAGCAATATTTAAAACAAGTTCAGGCACATTGTGGCTTTCCAGCTGTTGTGCAACTACAAGTCCCAGCACACCCCGCTGTCAGGACACAACCGATGGAAAGCCACAGCTTGATTACCTCTACTACAGAATAATGATGAATTATAGAAATTTACAATGAAACATTTGAATGAAGCGCAGACTTGTCAAATACTTTAAGAAATAAAAATCTAAGGAAAATGGCATATTGGAAACCCACTGGTTCCTTCAAATGTAATTACGTTGCTTTGAACATTGTTCTTTAAAATAGGTCATGTTGTATTAGACATACTGCAAAAGGAATGGATGGGTTATTCTAAGCCAACCATTCCTTGGGATTTGAACTGTATGTCACGGACAGGAACATCTATGGGAGTATATAATGTCGCTTATTAAACTAGAGCTTGCAGTCATCATCATCACCATTTATTTATATAGCGCCACTGATTCGGCAGCGCTGTGCAGAGAACTCATTCACATCTCTCCCTGCCCCATTGGAGCTTACGGTCTAAATTCCTTAACATACACACACAGACAGACAGACAGACAGAGAGACTAGGGTCAATTTTGATTGCAGCAAGTTAACATACCAGTATGTTTTTGGAGTGTGGGAGGAAACCGGAGCACCTGAAGGAAACCCACGCAAACATGGGGAGAACATACAAACTCCACACAGATAAGGTCATGGTCAGGAATTGAACGAAGGACCCCTGCGTTGTGAGGCAGAAGTGCTAACCACTTAGCCACCGTGTTGCCCCATACTTAAGAACATGGGGTTTTAGTTTCTAGATCCTGGGTTTGTGGTAAGTAAAAAAAAGGCTGAGCAAAGGTTGGGAGATTTGGAGGCAATACCAGGGAGTTTGGGGGTCTAAGCAGTGGGGAGTATGTCATGCTTGAGAGGTCGTCTCTATAGATTTAATTCATTTAAAGAGCACCTGTCACCAGGCTCTCTCATGTCATTGTATTGCGTTGCTACGGCGTCTTGTGTACCACATGGTTGCGGGGAAAGGGATCGAAGATGCAACTAGGTTGGTGCATTACAATAGCCATAATACAATGCCCATTGACATATAATGTGTTTGAAATAGGAGCCAAACTTTAAAAATGAAAATACTTCTCCAAACAATATTAACTCATGATGCCCAGAGAAAACAAAATAACATAATAAAACAAATAGAAAATAGCTCATAAACAGATAGACTGACACTTACAGGTGAACAATCTGATTTAGATTCAACAGGGACGAAAAAAGACAGTGGACTCACTACAATCAGCTTATTGAAGATAAAAAGATCTATATAACAGGACCTGTAGAGTGAGCTCCATAAAATGCTATACACGTTCTATCCCTCAGGATCTAAATTGCACATTAAGCCCTTAAGAGAAAAACACTATAAGAAAGTGGAGTTAAACTATGCAAATCTATGCTCAACATTGGATCATTCTTTGGTAAGCAAAGTCGTCAGTGGTGCACAAGGTAGCTTGGAGTATAAAGAAGACAGAGCCGATATCATTTAAATGGATAAATGGGGCGGTTCTGTAGTACAATGACTGAGGTTTGCTATTACTTACATTTCTGAGAGTCAAAATACTGCCAACAAAATATTAGAGAAATGAAGAATAATAGCCAGGACTGTCCCAGTGTCCGTAATTTACTGATATAATTGTTAGTCTTGTAACAGAAAGCTGGGGCTGATCAATTAGTGGAAAATTCAGTTTACAGGCAGTGTTAATGCAGAATGTGGATATTAGTTACTCTTCAATATTCCCCTAATTAAAATGGAATATCGCCTGCCGCAGATGGCAGGTGAGAACGGATAACACATGCATCTGCTGACTAAGAAGAAGGAAGCCTTCAATATAGCTGAAGTTAATCTAAATCACTCCGAGTGCCAAGTACTTCAGATCTGCAGACAGCAGATTTCTTCCGCTACTAAAAACTTATTAATACATTCTCATATTTTCTCCTTAGACACAAGGAAAAGGAGCTCATATTCAGACTGCAATAATAATAAAAGTGGAGCCATCACACAGTGAAGGCAGCTATTTTGTTGACCAAAGTATTGACATCACCATTGTTAAAGTCGGATCAATAATAATAATAATAATAATAATAATAATAATAATAATAAATGTATTGGGTGCAACCAGATTTGCAAATATATATCTATATATATTATTGTCAATATACGTTGGATTAATTAAGGAATTGCTTATAAATTACTACGAAAGGGTTAGGAACTACTCAACCTCCAAAATGGCCTTTTGCTCATGTTAAGAAAGAGGATCCGTGAAGCCATAGTGATTCACTATCTTCCTTGTTTGACCACTGTGAAGACATCATATTGCTAAAGACACACCCACCATTGTTGAAAGTTTATAAATTAGCCGGTAGCCCATTCATCAGTCTCTCACTCTGCACTAAGACACGGAGGACCAGGTTGTATGCAAACTGTGCCGAGAGCTTTTATAACTCTTGGAACTGGAAAATGTAACAAGTAAACTTCTTTTTACCGCAATATTCACAATTGGAGTGGACAATATACATTTAGTCTAGAAATGAATTCAGCACCAATTAATCTGGCCCTGTCCAGTAATTTTATACCTATGTGTGTACATATGGATTACACATCTTTTGCTTTACATTAAAAATGCCTTTTTAATATACAGACACCAAAATATGAATATGTCTTTAGTGCTGTTTTAGTAGCTGTGTATTATGTGATAATCGGTCAGATACTTACCAAAGGCACACAAGTGCCCAAACGCTGACCTACACACTGGGGTCCACAAGAGCCCAAACGCTGAACTACACACTGGGGTCCACAAGAGCCCAAACGCTGAACTACACACTGGGGTCCACAAGAGCCCAAACGCTGACCTACACACTGGGGTCCACAAGAGCCCAAACGCTGACCTACACACTGGGGTCCACAAGAGCCCAAACGCTGACCTACACACTGGGGTCCACAAGAGCCCAAACGCTGAACTACACACTGGGGTCCACAAGAGCCCAAACGCTGAACTACACACTGGGGTCCACAAGAGCCCAAACGCTGACCTACACACTGGTGTCCACAAGAGCCCAAACGCTGAACTACACACTGGGGTCCACAAGAGCCCAAACGCTGACCTACACACTGGTGTCCACAAGAGCCCAAACGCTGAACTACACACTGGGGTCCACAAGAGCCCAAACGCTGAACTACACACTGGGGTCCACAAGAGCCCAAACGCTGACCTACACACTGGTGTCCACAAGAGCCCAAACGCTGAACTACACACTGGGGTCCACAAGAGCCCAAAAGCTGAACTACACACTGGGGTCCACAAGAGCCCAAACGCTGACCTACACACTGGGGTCCACAAGAGCCCAAACGCTGACCTACACACTGGGGCCCAGAGTAACAATTTTTATGCCTTTGTATTCATATTTTGGTGTCCGGGTTTATATCCTGCTCTCTGTCCATCACAATCACCCAAATAGTTGACTTAAATACCCACATTCTCTTGCACTAGGAGGTAGCCAATAAAAAGTACTTCTGGTTTAGGGTCTTTCCTTACATTGCTCTAAGACTCATAGACAGTCCAAACATGTAATATAACGTATTCATTAATCACTGTAGAGTAAAAGGAAAAAGATTATTAGCTTTTTTGGGGGGTTTTTAAAAATGTTTTGAACATGCGTGACATTCCTAACAGAACAATATAAAAAGTAGGCAAAAGTTTTCTGTCTGATAAAGGCAGAAAATGCTACAGAAGAACATACGCTGTTTAATATTTTATACTACTTTAGTAAACTGGGAAGTTCAGCCACTTCTATAACATACAATATGTATACTGGTAACAGAGACCCCACATTCACTTCTCCATTCAGCTACCAGGAAATTAACTCTAAGGGCCCGAGTCATTAAGGAGAGCAAAGCATCATCATCATCTGCTATTTATATAGCATCATTAATTCCGCAGCGCTGTACAGAGAACTTACATCAGTCCCTGCCCCATGGGAGCTTACAGTCTAAATTGCGACACACGCACACGCACACACACACACACGCACACGCACACACGCACACACACACACACACACACACACACGCACACACGCACACACGCACACGCACACTAGGGTCAACTTAATAGCAGCCAATTAACCTACTAGTATGTTTTTGGAGTGTAGGAGGAAACAGATAAGGCCCTGTTTGGGAGTCAAATTCATAACCTCAGTGCTGTGAGGCAAACTGGTTAACCACTAAGCCACCGTGCTGCCCATAAAAAAGGAGCAAGTTTGCTCCGGGATAAACCATGTTACAATACTGGCTGTTCTTTCATGTAGCACACAAAAACATATTTAATATTATACTGAAATGTAAAGTTGATCTAGGACACGCCCAACCCCAAATATAAATCTGTATCCACATTTTAAATTTACCTCTCCCTCCAATGCAACATGGTTTTGCCCAGCTGCAAAGTTACTCCTGTATTATGCTTTGCTCTCCTTAATGACTCAGGCCCTGAGTTCTTAATTCTAGTAGACGATTGAAAATTCAGCTATACTGGGCTAAAAGTATTGATCATTGTCAAAAGACAGACTAATGACGTAAAGAAAAACAATAATAACTATACACACTACATACAAACCCCCCAAAAAATTATTTATTAAACGCTGCATTTCTTGTAATGTATTATTGTGAGGAAAATAAAGAACCAGTTGCTTCAAAGTGGAAAAACGGTATCCAAAATTACATCAGTAAGCCTCAAAGGAGATCAGGACACTTCCCTTTTAGATTTGAATAAATAAAACATCCCTTTTATTCCATAAGGATCCATCCCTGGCAGTTTAAACACTTATCAACTATTTCTCAGAGACACTGAAGTGAGTTCTGCGGCTGAGGAATCACCATGAGGCTGTCAGTCAGAGTTTGAACTTTGACCCCAGTTTATTTTGGAATGTTTGGTAATTTGATTACATAATCGCACTTATAAAGTAAATATTTGTAATGGGTATACAGATAATGCACTGCGCTGTGTGCAGGAACAGAGGCTGTTTGGTATAAATTTATTTAAAGGAAATAGCGCAGGGCGCTTATTTATATAATTGCACGTGCACTTATTTTTGATATTGTGTATATTGTGAGATAGGAAATTGTTATTTCTGAGACCAGGGCTTATGTCAGTATAGTGTGTGTGTGTCTGCCTGTGCAGGGGGGCTTATGTCAGTATAGTGTGTGTGTGTGTGTGTGTGTGTGTGTGTGTGTGTGTGTGTGTGTGTGTGTGCAGGGGGGCTTATGACAGCATAGTGTGTGTGTGCAGGGGGACTTATGTCAGTATAGTGTGTGTGTGCAGGGGGTCTTATGTCAGCATAGTGTGTGTGTGCAGGGGGGCTTATGTCACTGTAATGGGGGTGAGGGCAGGGGGCTTATGTCACTGTAATGGGGGTGAGGGCAGGGGGCTTATGTCACTGAAATGGGGGTGAGTGCAGGGGGCTTATGTCACTGTAATGGGGGTGAGGGCAGGGGGCTTATGTCACTGTAATGGGGGTGAGGGCAGGGGCTTATGTCACTGTAATGGGGGTGAGGGCAGGGGGCTTTTGTCACTGTAATGGGGGTGAGGGCAGGGGGCTTATGTCACTGTAATGGGGGTGAGTGCAGGGGGCTTATGTCACTGTAATGGGGATGAGGGCAGGGGGCTTATGTCACTGTAATGGGGGTGAGGGCAGGGGGCTTATGTCACTGTAATGGGGGTGAGGGCAGGGGGCTTATGTCACTGTAATGGGGGTGAGGGCAGGGGGGCTTAGGGCAATGGAATGGGGGTGAGGGCAGGGGGCTTATGTCACTGTAATGGGGGTGAGGGCAGGGGGGCTTAGGGCAATGGAATGGGGGTGAGGGCAGGGGGGCTTAGGGCAATGGAATGGGGTTGAGGGCAGGGGGCTTAGGGCAATGGAATGGGGGTGAGGGCAGGGGGGGCTTAGGGCAATGGAATGGGGGCGTGAGGTAGGTGATGACTAATGAGTGATGGTGGGGCAATTTAGTTTAATAGTGGGGGCCTACTAATTTAAGATGTGGAGGCAGGACTTTTCATTTAATGCTGGTTTGGGGCTATTAACTGAATGTGGGGCTGAGTTTGGAGAGGAGAGCTATTTATTAAATGTAAATATGAATAATTTAATGACAGGGGTGGTTTTGGGAAATGGTTATATTTAATAAATATAAATGCTATTTATTGCTGGCCTGTTTGGAGGTAGGGAAATAGGTTAATTTATTAAATGGGAATACTCTTATTTGAATGGGGCTGGAGGGAGGCCTAATTATTAAACTTGTATGCTATTGATTTAACGCCGGGGCTGGTTGGAGTTTTCTTAATTTAATGTACCCCTTTTTTTTCCAGATAGGACTCTCAACATTACAAGATCCAGACAAGCAGCAACTGAGCTAAAGACACCAGCAGTCACAGGTAGGGAAGCGACTAGAACAGAACACACATACTTGGGTACATACAGTGGGCGCACAGACACTGAGCGCACACACATACAGGGACAGACACAGTGGGTACACACACATACTGGGCCCCGCCTACCATTTTTTGGCCACACTCACATGAGGCCACTTTCAGACTTTTTTCCAGGGCCACTTTAAGTTCCCAATCCGCCCCTGCAGACAAGTGTAAATATTGTTAGCTTTGTGATGCATGTATATATATGTTTTGGTAAACGGGGTTATATCCTGATTATAAAAATAGCCTGTGTCCAAATCTGTATAAAATGCACTGACTTGTACACTGAAATGTATCTTCTGATTTCAACATCTGACCTGATCACTGGTACCTCTAACCAGTGAGAGCAAATAAACATCTAGCTTCAAAGACCTGCTTGAAAACATCTTCAATATTACTGTATTCCTGTGACCTGCAGATTATACCGCAACTCTAATCCGTTCTCCGGCTGTCTGAGGTTTGGACCCAAGATTTCCAGTACCACCGCTCTGCCTGCTACCCATGCAGCCCTGGTCAGTGTGATAGGCCAGGGGGGATCCTTCCACAGCAACCCTGATCCATAGTAAGAGGTCAGGAGGACCAGCCCAGGTACACCAGCAACGAGGTAAGGTAGCAGCGTCAGTTACCCAGAGGGAACGTGGTTCTGAGTGCCATAAAAGGAGCTCAGTGGTGGCAGCAGGCCCCTCCCACTGTGGCAGGAGGGGCGTATTTGGAATAACAAAAGAGGAAACTGTCAAAGTAAGCCCAGCTGGTTCCCAGCAACAACAGACAGGGTGGCATAGGCGGTCCATCCTGTCACACTGTGTTTTATGTATTATTACTGGTGAGTGATCTGGGTCTAAAATGTGTTGACTTTCTGGGAAATAGGAATTATTTGGAAAAACACATTTTTTTTTAGCTCTCCAATAATAGCAGGGAACCTTAAACAGAACCCTTCAATTAAACACAGGGGAGGAGTCCATTTTGTGAGCGGAACCAGTGAATGTGCAGTTCATTAATTCACTACAATCCAACATCACCACCTTACTGACATTAGGAGACACTGATTTCTACCGAATTGTAAGGCTGCATTTTCAACATTACTCTAGCTGGTAGAACTAGAGGTCTCAGCATGCCTCTGGCTGGTAGTGTATGCTGGGCTGGTAGAACTAGAGGTCTCAGCATGCCTCTCGCTGGTAGTGTATGCTGGGCTGGTAGAACTAGAGGTCTCAGCATGCCTCTGGCTGGTAGAGTATGCTGGGCTGGTAGAACTAGAGGTCTCAGCATGCCTCTCGCTGGTAGTGTATGCTGGGCTGGTAGAACTAGAGGTCTCAGCATGCCTCTGGCTGGTAGAGTACACTGGGATGGTAGAACTAGAGGTCTCAGCATGCCTCTGGCTGGTAGTGTATGCTGGGCTAATAGAACTAGAGGTCTCAGCATGCCTCTGGCTGGTAGAGTATGCTGGGCTGGTAGAACTAGAGGTCTCAGCATGCCTCTGGCTGGTAGTGTATGCTGGGCTGGTAGAACTAGAGGTCTCAGCATGCCTCTGGCTGGTAGAGTACACTGGGCTGGTAGAACTAGAGGTCTCAGCATGCCTCTGGCTGGTAGTGTATGCTGGGCTAATAGAACTAGAGGTCTCAGCATGCCTCTGGCTGGTAGAGTATGCTGGGCTGGTAGAACTAGAGGTCTCAGCATGCCTCTGGCTGGTAGTGTATGCTGGGCTAGTAGAACTAGAGGTCTCAGCATGCCTCTGGCTGGTAGAGTACACTAGGCTGGTAAAACTAGAGGTCTCAGCATGCATCTGGCTGGTAGAGTATGCTGGGCTGGTAGAACTAGAGGTCTCAGCATGCCTCTGGCAAAGTTTTTCTACATTTGAAGGTTGGATTTTATTGGACATAAGGAAACTTCCATACAAAATTCAGGGTAACATAAAAATTATGTTGATTTTAAAGCACAAATGTAAAAGCAACATTTACGTTCACAGGGTGGACATAAAATGACCAAAATTTTACAGGATCTCAAAAAGGTGTCCAGTGGGGTTGAGGTCAGGGCTCTGTCTAGACCAGTCAAGTAAAGCCATACGGAACTCGTGGAAACCATGGCTTTGTGTACTGGGCATAGTTGTCAACTGTTATACACTCTCCTCATGGAGATCCCGGAGGGGAGGTCAGGTGGCAAGAGCAGGAGGGGAGCGTGATGACAGAATTGTGTCAACATAGCTCCCGCCTCTTATTATGTAAGAGCTTCATGTCATCACATAGTGGGAGAAAGGGGTCTGATGTCATGAATTAAGTCCCACCTCTGCCGGGATCTGGAAGGGTGTCTCCTTTTCCAAGAGAACTTCCCAAAATTCAGGAACCTCCTGGAAAGTCAGGGAGAGTTGGCAAGTATGGTACTGAGATGTTGTCATGCTAAAACTGGAGAGTGCCTTCCTCAACTTACTGCCACAAAGCTGGAAGCAAACAATTTCTTAGAATGTCAGTTTATGCTGTAGGAATAACATTTCCCTTCGCTGGAACGAATGGACCCAGGCCAAACCATGAAAAACAACTCCAAACCATTATTCCTCTTCCTCCAAACTTTACAGTGGTCAGTAATCATTTGGGTAGGAAGCTCTCTCCTGGCATCACCCAAATCCAGACTTAATCCGTCAGACTGCCAAATGCTGAACCCTGTGTTGTCACTCCAAAGAACATGGGAAAACCCAATCCATGAAGCTCCTGAAGAACAGTTCTCGCACAGATGTTGCTTACAGAGGCAGGTACTGAATTTTGCAACCAAGGACAGGCGTTGTTTTGTGGCCTACCGCTTCACGGCTAAGCTCTTCATGCTCCTAGACATGTCAACTACACGACAGCTAAAAATTGACAAATGGACTTGTTGGACAGGTGGCATTCTATAACAGTGCTATATTGAAAGTCACTGAGTAAAGTAAAATGGCATCTAAAACAATGCACCACGCAACTCTATTACTTCCAGTACAGGAATAAGCCAAGTATGTCCCCGGGCCTAGGTATAATTTACTTACAGATCACAGTTGCCTTCAAAATATAATAGAACTATAATGGGGTTATGGGAAAATGTTACATAGAGAAAAATAATTACTGTAGAGGTTTTAATTAATAACTTCATCAACTTTCTTTCCTTTATTCTGTGTTCATAATATAATACATGTGCCTATACAAATAGAAAAATCATTAATATTTCAGGGAAAAACTAAAAAGGTGAAAATGTCACAGGTACTCCAAAATGTCAAGAGGAACTTCAGCTTTTAACAAGTGTGCCCAGGGAGCAACTTATCACACACAGCACATGATACATAACCCTGGGGAGCAAAATAAATTGTTCTGTTTCTTTCACAAAGGGCTTAGAACACTGAAGATTGGACACAGATTGCACCAATTTGTTTTCCCCTGAAAAGTATTAAGCACATGGGCTATATCCAAATATACAGCCACTTTGTGCTGCAAATCTTAAAATATTAAAGTTAACCTGTTGGCCACACATTGGCGAACAGTATTTTAAGCAAAAATGTTTCTCTAGTGAGAGACTCTGTGATCACCTTTTCACCCCCCACTCCCTCAAATATATAGTGGCAAGGGCCATCTTACTTTTAACACTATTTAAATGTAGCTGAATTGGTCATTAATATGCAGAAAGGTTGATGGCAGGATAAATAATTTAAAAAAAATTATTTGTAACCCAACATTAAAAATTTTTATAGGACGTATTACCAATTCCAGTCTTATCTACCTACTATACCTATTGATAAGCTGATAGCACAATCTGTTCCTCATATTTAGGGTTTTCCGCATTCAAACACGTCAATAAATAAGTCAGTGACGCGGTCACAATGAGTCATGTGATATATAGGTGGGCAGGTTTCAATATAAATGAAACCGTCTTAAACAGGTAATCATCATGTCTATCATCATTTATTTATATAGCGCCAACAAATTCCGTAGCGCTTTACAATTGGGAACAAACATTAATAAGACAATACTGGGTAGTACATACAGACAGAGAGGTAAGAGAACCCTGCTCGCAAGATTACAATCTATAGACTATGCTCATTTACTGCATTTTTTGCAGGTTCTATCTCTTCCCAAGTTCCTCGATCATTTTGATTTAGCGATTCATGTTGGAACCCCTTTTGGTCTCTTTACAATTCTCTGCCCACACACCGTAGGCAGTTTCGGCTTTCGGCTCGGAATCTGTCTTACTCTGTTAACTAACAGCAGTGAAGGGTGTCCGCTGTTCTCTTACTACTCGAAATTGAATCTGTCCAAGACGGAGCTCCCTGTGTTGCGTTCTTCCAATGACAACCCTACACCCAAAATGTTTATTGTGTGATCAAAGCTACGATCACTTAAAATCCTCAAGCCACTGCCAGGAGGTTGTATTAAATACCAACCTGTCCTCTATTGCTCACATTCAATCCCTTGCAATCTCCCTGGACATCACTAAAATATTAAAAATATAAAAAAAACAAAAACCTTCCGTTACCCAAACCGGAGCTGCTTTAAACCACTGTAAACGTGGCTGTCAGACATTCCTAACTGACCATACTGCACTGGCTGCCTCTTATTTCCAGGATACAATGTAAAATTCTGTTTCTCATTTACAAAGCCCTCCACAATGATGGAATCTCCAAAACCTCTTCACTTCTCTCTGCTTAGCACCCTACACATGCTTATCAGTTTGCGAGTGACCTACACCTATCAAGATTCTTGCAATGAGATAAATGGGTGGAGTGCGCACATTTATAGGGACGTCCCTCCGCAAAAGGACTTTATATTTACACCAACGTTGATTTTCAAATGTGACATGTTACGTCTTTCAGTTGCCCTTTGGCGGGCACTTTGCATAATGTCAAAGAAAATCCATTAAACACTGAAAAGTGCCACATTTAATAAAGGCTACCCCACTGTTCCAGCGCTCCCATGATTAATTTCAGCCATGATTGAGGCTAAACTAAACAGTACTTTAGGAGAAAAACAAAAATGTTTAATGAGAGATTCTAAAACGAAAGATTGGACTCTGAAGTTACATTAATACGTTTGCACAGGGCGCCTCTGGGGGGGTTTCCGCCTCTCTCCATCCTCAACACATCAATAGTTTACAGAGGTGTTTCCTGAGAGTGGAGAGGACACGAGCACTTTTATGTCTGCTGGGCAGACCATCTAGATGCACTGTTGCAAAATCAAGGTGATTTGTGTGTGCCTTAAATGAGTCCAGTTCAAAATCAGTAGTGTCAGCCAAAGACACCATCTGCACGGAAGGATGGGCAGCTCATGGCTCTCTACATCTGGCTCCATCTATGCTGGTAAGCCAATGACTACAGGCAAGTTATACTACAATGGTCAGTGAACACAATACTGTAGGCTGTTTATCAATATCAATCAGTTTATGTTTGGTAGTTAATCTTACAGAAATAGTCAATCAGCAGCACAATAAAGCCTCATATATACATTTAAAATACTAATAACTATTTTTTAGTTGACTGGAGAGTCAAAAAACAGGAAGGACCATTTGTAATATATTTTTTCACTCCTCCCTCCAAAACATTACCTTTTAAAATTACTAGAATGCCTGCTGAATGTGTCTTCTCACTAACATATAATGTCAATGAAGAAGATGACAATAATTACAAATTAAACAGATATACCAATCTCCTAAAGTGGGGGAGGGGGGGGTGTGGTACTTACCTTAACATATGACGGCTGCTTTTCTAGAATTAAATCTGCTACTTTTTTCGATACCTAAGACAATTTAGAAATGAAAAGTAAAAATTCACAATATTTTCATCAAAATTAAATTAAAAAAAACAAAAAAACAGTACTGGAAGATATTATTAACCTTGATGACTAATAATGACAGAGTGACAAAGTTAAGGATATATTTCACAGTTGTTTATAGTAGTATGCATACAGGGGTATTCAACTGGCCGCGTTACTGTTAAAAGTAGCACGGCCTGCGCATTAATGTTATTACGGTAATAGTGCACGTAATTACCGTTATTATGGTAGTTCTAACACCCGCTTTTTGCTCGCAGCGAAAGCCTGGTTAAAACTACCGTAATAGTTTTAGCGCTGCAGTACTTCAGGGGGGAAGTGAATTCCCCCCCCCCCCATAATGATGTGCATCACTAAACAAAGGGTTAAAAGTCATAGGAGCACGTAAAGAGAAACTAGTGACTGTTATGTTCAATACTTGGTGGAAAAGATAATGGTCCTCTCCATTACAGAAGGGCCCCACATTACTTCTGCTAAAGGGACTGCAATATCAGTCATCACCATGATATTACTGCAAGGCTTTTGTAAGGGACCCAGGGCCACCACCAGGGAGTTACAGGAGCAGCCATGTAGGGGGCATGAAAAAGAGATGTTAGCAACATATTGGCCCCCGTTGATGTAGATGAAATTTATGCAATTTATTTGTTATTTAAAAAAAAAAATTAGCAATTTCATTTAAAATAGTAAGGCCAAGGAATTAAGACAGACCATATGCAATGCATACTACAATACTTTATTTAAAGCAGCCCCTGATGTCTATGTATGTATGTATGTATGTATTTATTTATTTGTATTTAGGGTCATTTTAAAAAGCCTGACAGAAGAAATAACCATCTGTTTAAATAAAGTAGCCTCCCATTAAGTGCAAAGGACTAATGACTAAGGAAAGATCTCCCCCGAAAAGCTTACAATCTATACACAAGGAAAATAGAAGAGGAATAAAGCCTTACAGACAGAGCCGTAACTTAGAATTCTAGCGCCTGGGGCGAGAAAGACAAATGCCGCCCCCCGAGCCCTCAATTTCAACCAAATGAACCTAAAACATTCCTAAATTGAGCCCCCCTTCAGCGCTGCGCCCTGGGCGGTCGCCCCTATCGCACAGCCCTAGTTACGGCTCTGCTTACAGAACTCCCAACAAGCCACTATCACAAAAAAATAAATTGCTCTGCAGTACAAGCTAGGAAACACTTGTGAAAACCACAAAATTCTACTTACGAAGAAGCTCAATAAAATAAAGAAGTTGATTTATGTGAATGTAAAAAAAAGTATGATTTTTATTCTATTTATTATACATATGTCAAGTTAGTGACAACAAAAATGAACAATGAACGGTACAAATGGAACGTAGCGCAAATAAGAAAATACAAGCACTGTATGACATATTAATTCAATTTAGTAAAATGTTACAGAGCACGCAGCGTCTTTCCAATCTGTATGCATGTCTTGTCCTATTTTCAAATACAAGACTCAATTTACTAACTTTGCAGAAATAAAGAAAATCATTTAGAAACAGCCGTCTCTGCGATAATCCGATCACGGAGTGGTGGAATAAATGGCAGAAAATGCTTTCCTTTTAGATTTCCCAGAAAATGTATTCACACGGGACAATTATATTTATTGGCAGCTTTGCATTATACATGACAATCTTATAGACAACATGCTACTATTGCATCCCTGTTCTCATGACTTCCAAGCTTAACATCGTGTATCTGTCAGATGACATTAAGGAAAAATTCATTCTGACATCCAAAGCCATCATAATTAATTCATACTACACTTATACTTAATATACAGAAGTCTAAAAGAAGATCGCTAGAAGGAACTGTTCAGGGAAAATAGGTCAGTAACACTATATAGAGTTTCAATCAATCATATCATAAGGATTTGATACGAAAGAAAGAAATGTGAGGCATTCGCTGTTAAGAAAATTAAGAATATACTTGTATATTTTATAGTATAAAGTTATAATCAAGATAATGCTTCTAGTTTGAGCCTTTCCAATGCACGGATGCGGCATAGTACAAAATGGGCAAAGACGTTGGTAACTAAAGAATTAATACAGATTTTCTAGATAACCGCAAGTAAGGAAAGAAGCCTTATAGGTTATGTGGATATTGCACTTAACAATATGCAACAATTATTACTTGTTAATTGTATTTATTTGAGTCTCTCCATGGCTGCAGATACTAAAAAGATAATCCTCATACTTGCCGATGGCTAGACAGGGAAGAGATACATATAAGACGATCTCTTCCCGTACTCCGATAACTGTTCCCCATCATTACACACCACTTATCATTTATTTATATAGTGCCAGCAAAATCCGTAGTGCTTTACGATTGGGGACAAACACAGTAATAAAACAATACTGGGTAATACAGACAGAGGTAAGAGGGCCCTGCTCGCAAGCTTACAATATATGGGACAATGGGAGTCGGACACATACTGCATTTCAGTCCATCACGATCACAAAGTTAAAAAGTGATTTGTGAGCTATATGATCCAGTCATACAGCAGTGTTGGTCAGGGGGTTGTTGTCTTGTGTGAATTGTATAGAGAGTGGTAATAGGGTAACCTAGTGCGGTTAAGAAAGTGGTTGAGGAATATTATAATTTTGCCTGAAGAGGTGGGTTTTCAGAGAATGCTTGAAGGTTTGTAGACCAGAAGAATGTCTTATTGTGCAAGGGAGAGAATTCCATAGAGTGGGTGCAGCTCGAAAAAAAAACCATTTGGGCATAATAACCATAATAAATGTAGTAGTAGTAATAATAATTTATAATAAAGTGAAAAAAGAGGCAGGAAATAAGCTGCCATGGACAGGTAATAAATGTCGCATTTCCATATTATCCCTCCATGAAAGCAGATACTAAAGAGGCTATACCAAGGTTAAATCCACTTCTGGGTTGTGCTAACTGCATAATTTTACTAAACATTGTAGACTTTATGTAGAGAACTCAATCCTGACTCTCTACATAAATCCTCTGTTGTGGTCTGTGCCTTCTCTGCCCATGAAGTAGTTATGGATCTAGTAGATTGGGCTTTCAGAATATCTGGGGGCTTTTCCTCTCCTACATTGTAGCTTTAACAATACAACCCCTAAGCTCCTTCTGGTAATACAATTTTATTAGTCTGCCTCAATGATTTTGTCATACCTATATATTGTAAGTATTCATACTAAATATAAGATGTCCAAACATCTTCCCTTAGGGCCTTTAGGTTTGGGGTAAATGGAGGCAAGTACTAGTCCCTGATTAGTAGGACATTTAGAAACAACTTTTAGTAAGAACTGAGGATTTGTTTTCAAGACCACTTTTTCTCTAAGTAAAGTTCATGGTACAAGAGTGCATGACGTTCTCCAATCCTCTGGTCCACAGTGACCGCCACAAGGAAGAGCACTTTGTGTGCTGCCCACCTAGGGGAAACTTCCAGTAGGGGTTCAAATGGATCCTCTGTTACAACATTAAGGACCAAGTTCAGATTCCAAGGAGATACCACAGGTTTGATCTGAGTGCTAGTATACTTAACTGCATGCAGAAATCTTTCCATAATTTTGTCTTGTGCCACGCTTGCTCCTTAAAAGAAGCTTAGTGCGGAAATGTGAACTTGAGGAGAATTGGGAGCTAGGCCTTTATCTAACAATTCAAGAATTAAGGCTCTCTGTGCTGAAGCTGTACTTTGCCGTTTACATGGCAGCAGAAGGAAATGGTTTTTCAGATTATATTATAATGTACTGAAGCGGTAGGTTTCCTGGACTCTAGGAAGTATTAATGGTGCCCCCTGACAATACCTTGTTTCTTAAAATTAGCCTCTCGACCTCCACGCTCTCAGACACAGACTCTGGGGTTTGGGTGATTTGCTGGACCTTACAATAGGTCTGGTCTGACAGGCATCAGACAGAGCTCTTCTACTGCCATATTTAGTGTCCTCCTTCAATTGCTTTATCTTTGTTAGTAGTTTCGTGTTGGAATCAGTGGAGGAAATACATACATCTGACTTCCCATGGCCTTTCTTGTGCCTTGTCATAGCATCCAGGTTCTCTACTGTTGGAACATATTTTCGCTGAGAAGAAATGGGACACATTAGTATTTGATTTTGTGGCCAAGATATCTATTTGAGGTTTCCCGAATTTGTCCACTGTGAAGTGGAAAATATCCTGATTTAGTTCTCATTCTCCTGAATGTACCGGTATCTGGTTTCTGCTCAGAGAGTTTGCAACCAAATTGTCCTTTCCAGCAACATGAAATTCAGATATTGAGGGTACTTTTTGTTCTGCCCGTTGAAGTACCTTTGTTACTTTTATCAACATTAACCAATTCCTTGTGCCTTCTTAATGGTTGATGAAAGACCCCACTGTCCTGTTGAGACAGTAAAAAAAGTAGGTATAGGAGAATAATGTGGCTGGAACGCTTGAATCCCCTGCCAGACCTCCCTTATCTGCAGTACATTTTAATGTAGATATTTCTTACCCATTCCCTGGGTTACTTCTCCCCTAAGTTAGGCCCCAAATCTATCTTGCTCATGTCTGTGATGAGACAAAAGATAATTTGATTTCTTTCCAGGTAGATTGCCAATGTCTGAGGAACTGCTTGGCTGCTGCTGTCGCGTATTCCTCTGTCCACGTGACCTGTTTTATGTTTACATTCTGAAATTATATTCACTGTCCATAACATTCCCAGTACCGCCATGTAAGCTTTTATAGAAGGCCATCTTTGTATTGCCATTTTTTGGACTGCTGGACTTATTTTATCTATTCTCTGTTGAGTCCATGAAACTGATCCTCATTTTGAGTCAATATCTGTTGCCAGAAATGGTCTTTTTGTGGATGGGATTATAGGACTTCTCTCAATTTAGAATCCAACCAGAATTTTTGAGGGTCGCAATAAACTGTGCTGTGTGCTTGTGGACCTGCAGCCGTGACTTTCCTTTCACCATTATCTAGGTAAGGAAACAGGTAAATTGCTTGCAGGTTTGCTATTACTATTACAGAAACCTTGGTAAAATCACATGGGGTCGTGGATAGTTCAAAGGGGAGGATTGTGAGCCAGGAGTGCTGGATTAAGAAGCTGAAGCTGAGGGATCCCTGATGGGCTTTAAAACAGGGATATGCAAATAAGAGTCCACTAAACCTATGGAGGTCATGAAGTCACCTAGTTCTATGGCCGCTAGAATATACCTTAAGGACCATCCAATATTCCATGGTTTGATTAATCTAATGATATACCAGGAATCTTAGACACTCCTGAAACCCCCTTAACCGTTTCTCGTAAGGAACATACTGGAATAAACACCTGTCTGGCTTTCTGATAAGAGGACCTTTGAGGTTACTTTGTTCTTCAAGAGTATGATCAGGCTTCCTTCCTTCACCCTACTCCGGGGGCCTGAGAGACTAAAAATATCTCTGCTTAATACTGCCGTGAATTCCACTGAATAGTTGCTTGTATGTTGAACCCACAAGTCCCTAGTTGCTTAGGCCCAAATTACATTGAACAGAACAAGCCTTTCTGGTATTCGGTCCACTGACCCCCTACAGCCCTTCCCACCCCCCTTATCTCATTATACAGAGTGTTTAGGCTGTGTCATTCCATAAGCACAAGATTTTAGTCTAGTGTGGCCTCCTTGGATTTCTTTGCTATACACTCTACCTTTATTGTATGCTTTGGCTTCTCTAAAACTGGTTCTAATGGCTTCTGAAAGCTCATCCTGCTCCTCCTTCCTTGTGGTAAAAGCTTTGAGCTCCCTTCTGCCAGCTCCTGAAACGTAGCATCTAATTTCTACCTGATAAGAAAACTCCGCTTGAAAAGGAAGAGTAGCTAAGTGATTCTTAGCTTGGAAATCTGCATTAAAGGGTTTAAGCCACAGAGCTCTTCTTATCATTACAGCCAGAGATATGGTTCTGGCTGAAAGACTAATGGAATGTTTAGAGGCCCCAGAGAAAATCCATAGCTGTGTGCCTCTTTTTCATCATTCTTAACAGCAGAAAACGATTAACACCTTCCTGAATTTCAGACTCAGGTTTCCCATCCAAACTCTGAGGGCCTAATTAATTGGCCACAAGTTGCTGTAGTAGCATCACACATTGCGAGCTACAATTAGAGAAGTTTCCATTACCGTAATTGGTGATTTGCGCGCATAAACACAGCCGGCAAGGCTACTAAGGAACGTCGAGGCACATAGAATCTATCTATTTAGGCCATAGATACTGCTGGATGCTGTTTGGCTTTTTCAGACCATATGCACTTCTAGCCACAGGATCTCCGAGACGGCCCCAATCATCAAATGAGATGATAGTTCTGCTGAAAGGCGCAGCAACTGCTTCATCAATTTTTGGGTCCATGTTTGTCCATCTGGTTCCTTGAAAGGATATATCTTATTAAGATGTTAAAAGTTACCTTGGCCTTTTTGACTGGTAATAATCATTTATTTATATAGCGTCAGCAAATTCTGTAGCGCTTTACAATTGTGGACAACCACAATAATATACAATACTGGGCAATACAGACAAGAGGTAAGAGGGCCCTGATCGCAAGCTTACAATCTAAGGGACAATGAGAGTTTGATACATGAGGTTAAGTCTACATATTGCATTTCAGTCCAGCCAGATTGCAATGGTAAAAGTGATTTGTATGCTACATGATCCAGTCACACAGCAATGATGATCAGGATGTCAGAGGGTTGTTGTCTTGTGGAAATTGTGCAAAGGGTGGTAATAGGGTAACGTAGTGAGATTAAGAGGGTGGTTGAGGAATATTATAAGGGTCATTCCACATCAGATCACCCAAAAAAACATAAAATGTCCACCACCCATCTCAGATTTTTTTAGATTTTTTTTTTTTAGCTGAGAGGATGTCAAAACAACTATTTCTGCCAAATATCTCGACTGTCTGACAATTAGTTGATTAAATATTGATTTTTCAATTTATTAAATAAATTACTAATCGAGGCTTCTTTATCCAGTTTATTTGAAGCATCAAGGGTGTTTATTAAGGAATCACCACAAAATTCGGACCCCTAAGGTAACTCTTCCAAAAATCCAAACTAAATTACTTTATTTGCCTCATGTTTTGCGTTACGGCAAAAATGCACGTTTTTCGAATAGAATTAAAAACGCTAGGTTCAATTGACATTAGGGATCCCACTTTTTGGGGGGTGTTTGAAACAGAGTACCCAGCTGATTTTTTGGTGTGGTAGTAATGTATACCTTTTTTATAGTGGAGAAGAAAAATAATGAAGTTGATGTTCGAGTCCTTAACTGAAGTTGAGTCAACAATCTCATTATTTTTCCCTTGTTTGGAACTTGTTGTAACGGTCTGTAATTTTCCTTAAAGTGTCAGCAGACAGTGTATACTGCCTTCCAGTACTTCCTTAGATAGTAGGCACTTCTGTTACACAGAGGACGTGAATAAAAGGAACAAAACACTTATCTCTTGAAGGCCAGGACAGCACATTTGTTGATTGGTTTCGTTTCATTAAGTGTATCAGCACATCTTGTTCCTCCTCATTACAGTGAATGATATACCCAATGTACCAGATGTTATCATACACTGCTGCTATGTATATTCCAGGTTGCAGATCACTTTTGTCCACATTTTTTGTGACTGTGGTCATAGTGACACTAATTTTGGTTCCTCCAGTCTTTGTCGCCTGATGACAAATCGATATATGTGTAGCTCATCATTACTAATAGGCCAGAATCTGTGATGAGAACGTGTTCCTGCCACAGTATTTGCTGTTTCTAGACGGCTATGCAGCTTGGTTTTGCAGTCTTGTATTTCGTTTTGCGACACGTAAACAAACTTTATGCCATGTACATTTTCATTTGCCCAGGTCCAAAGGCGTCAAGATGTGATGGATTTACACTGCTTGCAGACTGGTGCGTGTGGCTAGACGTTTAACTGTCCCTCCAATGCCATCACATGGACTCTTACCATGAGATGTGGCAAAAAAGTTCATTCTGTTTGAATGTTGAAGTCATCCTTATTGAAGCATAAGTTAAAAAAGTTTTTGCAGTTCTTTTGTGAGACAAGAAAGGATTACAGCATGTTTTCTGAAATTCTTCATATCTTAGCAGCAGAAGCTTTTCATGATGGTAGCAGACTGAGATTTCAGGATCATTGGTTACTGCATTTGAAACTTCAGTCCTCAGAATCAAAAGTTATTTTTCTTCATCTGTAAAGTGGTCCCAGCTATGTAATCCAATGGTTGATGAGTAATTAGTAATATGGCAGTCGGTATTTAAAAGACTACCAAATGAGCAGCTGCCATGATTGACTCTTTCTGTGTCTCCCTCTCTCTTTCTCTAGAAAGTTTCAATTTTGGTCTCTCTAAAGGGAATCCCCTTCCCATCAGTTTCTGTTTGTTTCATTTCCTGTATGGGAGTTTTATCCCATTGCCTCAGTTTAGTTCACTTTTTTGGCATTTAATTATGGGTGAACATAAAATATTCTTCCAGACTTCAATAATTGGCCTTCAATGTCCTGCAACACAGAGGTAGCAGACTATTCCACAATATTCAGCGTTTTCCTCATAGATTTGATAAAACAGCCAATGATATCAGTATTGACAGGTAAATATCTTCTCTAACATCCTTCTTTGATTTCTTGCTTGTGAACGAGTCCTTAGTTAATACAGAAGGTTCTAAAAGATGTAGACTTAGTTGAGATCTGGAACATTTTAACGATTAGAGGAATGTCTGTCTGTTTTGAATTTCAACAGTTCTGCACACTGTTCAGAAGGTCTGGGCTCTTGTACTTTGTCTTTTTTTTCTCTTAGACATTGCTTATTGATACATAACCAATTTTTTTTAGTCGTTTTCACTTTATCCAATCTCTGCAGATTAGACATAGAATTTAAACAAAAATTAAAAAAAAAAAAAAAAGAGAGAAAATGAGAACATTTTAACCTGGGAAAAACTTTTTTTGTTTGGATAAAAGTGGAAAAATGTTTGCTTTAGGACGTACCCTGTAGAAGTACTGCCGGGCTTGTTTTGCATCTGTTCGTTCAGTTTTCTCCAACATGACTGTTTATGGCATGAAAAAATGATCTCAGACAATGTTTTTTAATCTGGAGCGTTCAGGATAAGTCTACACTCCCGTCTCCAATACGGCATGTCAACATCCTTGCGGTCCAGCATGCAAAGGGGTTACAAATTTTCCCAGGAACATCAGCCCACACGTATGGTCCTAGGAGGACTGTACGCGTGTAGGGGGCCGCCACTTGCTCAAACAAGAAAGCAAAACAAATCGTAGCTAGCGACTACCAGCCTACAGCTAAACAAGAGTGGCGCAGTCAGCAGTTTGCTTCTGGTGCAAATTTCTGTCCTGTTTAGCCTTCAGCAAGTATGGGCATTAATACTTTGGTATCTGCTACCATAGTGGGGACAGAATTTAAGGAGCCCCGAGTATGAACCCTCTATGGGTAATATTTTTATTATTAGAAACAAACTAAAAACCAATAGTGAGAACTAGTCAAGCTCCTCAATCAAAATGTTTGTCAACCACCGCACTGTTAGTACAACACACCAAGTGACCACAGTCCAAAGAAAGTAAATCCCGTTATAAAATCCAAAACAGAACAGTCCCAATCAGAATGCAATTATCCAGATAATTGGCTCAGTTCTTAGTTTGGACCCTGGAGATTCTACACTCGCAGGTGTTAGTATGGCAGGTGTTAGTATGGCAGGTGTTAGTATGGCAGGTGTTAAACTGTTAATATTGCAGTACAACGTTTAACCTTTATACAGTTACAATCTATTTACATTCTCACCGACCCCTTTGCTGAGCACAAATCATTAAGCAATTGAGATATTTGTATGTACAGCGAAATCATATTGTTAGCAAGCAGCACACAGACATTAGTAGCTCAACTGTACCGCATATAACCGGCAACCAGGTGGAGATAACAATATTCTGTCTGCATGCAAACCGCAGCCTGGACACAGTACAGAATGTGTCTGGTAGTATGATCCAGAAGTGTGGTTCTCTCTTTATAATCAGTCCCTAACGCGTTTCTCCACAGACATTGACAAAAATGTTGGTTGGGGTAGAAAAATGGTAATTCTTTTTGCTTTCCTCCATATTGTCATTAAAAATAAAATGGTATAAATTCCAAAATATATCACTTTTAATTAAAAGTGGAACTGGTCTTAATGCTAAATTTTAATAAAAAAAATGTGTTTATACCTTATACCTTTATGGTTCATATCTGAGAATTTCAATTTTGGGATACGTGGTCCTTTAAGTGTTAACAAGAGCAATGACTATGTGTAAAACAATCTTTACAGGAATCCTCCAAAACCTGAGGTCTGATTGATCTCTCAATATTCTGCTAAGAGTACAGTCTTTTTCCTGAAAGCCTCTTATTATTTCATATTGAATTAACGAAAAAGAATTCAAAAGGTTCTCTGATCTAAGGAGTCTCTCGGGCCGATAGATTCTGGTATTGTTTGAGATGTAAATTGCCGAGTATCCATTAATGAGTGAAAATAAAGCCAAGTGTGCTTTTACACTGCCACTGAGATCCTCTACAAGCTTTCATTGACAGCGTTGCATTCGTTGTGGCATCTTCTCTTCTCGCTACTCAATTTAAAGCCCAACAGGATTATTTTATGTCTAAGAATAACTCGCCTTTAACCCCTGATGTAAGTAGTGTAGAAACTTGTGTGAATTACAGAAGAGGAAAGACAGAGTAAATACTCACAGCAGCCTGTTGTCTCTTAAGTTTGTCTCTGTATTCCTCAATCTCCTGCAGAGTGAGAACTGGAGGCAGCCTCTGCTCAGGGGAAGGAAGAGAAAACATTATATTACTGACAGAAACACTAAACAAAATGTATAGTAAAATTATATTCATGATCTGGCCTTATCCCAGTTTGGTGGGTCATCCAACCGCTCTAATGGTCCAGCAGTGCAATCCTGCTAAAGTACTCCTTTCTCAAACAAGGGCCTCCACCATGAAGTTTCCATTCACGCGAGTTGGAAGCCTACGGAGGAGGGGCACTGACAACACTGCTGCTAGCCTGAATCAAAGCAAGGGTTGGCAGGAGAAGAATTACAGTGCTGGACTATCGGAGTGTTCGGAAGACCCGGTGTATCGGCAAGAAAAATTGCGTCATGAACTCTGTCTAAAGCTATTTTTTGGGTCAGTTACAATTTTTTTTTTTATTAGAAATTCAAAAAAAAAAAAAGAAAAAAAGAGTAGGTTCCTTTAATCAATATTTTACCTACATGCAGTTTAACCAAGGTATTGGTAAATAAAAGTTCTTAGATCATTCCTTTTTCTATAATTCCAGTTTCTATACTTATGCAAATGTAGTTAAGATAAATGTGTGAAACAATCTCCATTAACAACTAATGTTCTTTTTAAGCAGGCTCTAATTTTGGAATTAAAAAACCTTAATCAAAAAATAAAATACATGGCTTCCCGACATGATGCAATTTTGTGTAGATACATGGGAGGTTTAATATAATGTGCAGCCTGTGCAATTTAATGTAACGTGGTATGTTCCAATATATTGGCATTTTAAAAATAAAATCTGTCAAAGAAAAGTGTAACCCCGTCACTGTGTGCAGTGTTGAGGTGCACAATTTAGGCCGTGCACCTCCTTCTCAGCCCTGACTAGCTCTTGGCGTGGATGTAGATGACCAGGGGGTCCCGCACTTGCAGGTTCTTTTTACACAGTCTCTGTGAAGATGCTGGGACAGAGGTGAAGTAACTAGATGGTGCAGTGCAAGCAGATTTCTCAATAATGTGGGCGTCAGACAATCTCTATATTACAAAATAAACCTTTTATTTACAATCCTTCTTCACTCCAGCACATTCTTAAACTGTTGCAATGATAAATATGTACAGTTCCTATATACATCTCCTGTCTCCTCTTGCACAATTCTTAAGGGCTACATGGAGAGAAAATCAATGGGGCAGTCACATCCAAAATGGTGGCTCTCTAGCTCACCCTCATCTCTCTCACAGCAGTGTTCACTAACCCTTCCTCTGCAGGGGTAATATCTCTCTCCCGTCCTCTTGGAGGGGGTATCATCTCTATCCCATGCTCTGAGGGGGGGGGGTACTATCTATCTCCCATGATCTGAGGGGCGGGAGGGTAATATCTCTTCCGTGCTCTGAGGGGGGCGGATAATATCTCTCTCCCGCCTCTGCGTGGGGTAATATATCTCAGTTGGACGCTGACAGACGCTCCCTGCGTGCTGCTCCTCTCCATCATCCTGTCACTTTCGGAGGTAATTTATTCCTGATATCTGCCCCATGTCACTGGTATTCTGCCAGTGTTGTTGTACTATGGCCCCTAGGTGGCCCCAGCTCCCCAGATTATAAGGGAGGTCCCAGGACCTCCTCCATCTGTCCTGGGCCCCTGGCTCTCCCTCTCTGCCTGATTCCAATCCCCTCAGCTCATTCCCAGTGTGTCTCCTCTGGGTCCTAGTGCCAGGCACACACTCCGTCCCTGCGAGGTATGAACAACACCAGAGGGGGTGTTCTAAATCTATACCTCCAGCACAGGCTTAAATCTGGGATTATATACGGCAACCACTAACCAGAATCTCAATGATCCCACCACAAACTACAAGGCAACAACTGAGCCCAAGACATGGAGACTCCCTGTGTCTCACATCCAGCTGCCGTATTATTATTATTGATTCTTGTGACATTATCGCAATTGGGGTCGTGCTTTATTTCATTATTAGAACTTAAAATTAGACTATGTAAAAATGTAATAATTACTCTTTTTGAAGTTAAGAGATCAAATGCAAACAGAGACTCTAGATTTTACAAAGTAGACCTAGGGTTGAACTTAAATAAATGAAGGGTACAAATTGCAGATCTAAATCCTTACCTCTCAAATGTTCAGATTTGTGGACCCTGGAGGGGGCGTGGCTTACAAGAAAGCAGATTAAAGATTTGCCAGGAAGTGGGAGTGGTTATCAGGAAAGGGGGAGTGACTAAGCAAAGATTGAATGAACTGGAGGCTTTGCTTGTGCAGATTGGGGGATGGGGCTTTTTTTTCCCCTGACCTTGGCTGGATAAAATGTTGGGAGTTATGTAAATATATTCTATATAAAATGTCAAACATAAATAATAATAAAAAAGAAACTAAGGCCCGCGATAAACTGCAATTCCTCACCTTTAACAATAAATCAGTATATATTTATATAATATTTTACAATTCAGTTATTATTATAACTAATGTTGCTCACCTCAAGTTCATATTTAACTATATCAAGAGAGTCATTTGAAAAATAAATCTCTCCAACGCTGTTGATCAGCTCCTGTTGAGCTTGAGGATCAGTCGCCTGCTCCCGAAATTCTCGCTGCTCCTCCTTTAAAGATAAATTAAATAATTAAGGAAGTGGTACTGTGCAGCTGTCCGTTCACACAGAATATGAAAAGATACTGAGAATTACCTTCATTATACAATACAATAAAACTAGTGTTGTACAACTGTCTATAAACACAAAATATCAACAGATACTAACAGATTTACTCTACATGACAGTTTTTAAAATTAACCATTTTTATTTTTTAGACACAAAAAAGGAGCACGTTATAATCATATATAATAAAATATAATCAAGACTAATCCACAATCTTAAAATGGCTATTATATTGTAAAATAGATTTACGAATTAAAACAGATTCTATCCCCACTGAATACTTCCCCAACCCCAGGACGCCGGTCTAGAATTAGAATAAATGAGCCCACAACAACATTTGGCACTTCAGACATAACATTTAACGCTAGGATTCAATATCACCACTAGCATAATACCCGTTATTATAATCTTTTATTTATATTACATAGATGGGAAATGATACAAACAAACTACATACAATCATATGAAATCAAATGAGGTTACAATCTTAGAATGCATGGGCAGCCCGCAGAGCTTACATTTAAGGCCCACCAGTCGGCTGCTCCTGAGATTATCCAAACGTGGGTAGACGACATCCGCGTTATGTGACAACCTCTGCACATTGCAGGGAGGTCACGCGGCATACCCGGAGGGAGTAGCGAGTGCCCTGTGCTCTCCATCCTTCCTCTCTGCGTCCCTTTGAGGCCGCTGGACCACATGCGGTCCTCCAGCTACTTCATGTTGCCCATCACTAATCACAGAGATATGGGGAACACTTGCCCCATAAGGTATGCCCATAGCCAATTTTGCTATAGGAAACCCCAGTTATGATTTTACTGTAGTTTATGATGCTGGAATTTGTAGTAATAATGCTGATCAGTGGCAGGAACTAAACCTAATTGCTCCTGTCAAGTGAACTGGGCAGTGGAGTTTTCTCCAGTTGCCAAGGTGCCATTATTGTTGCCATGACCACTGGGATTTATCCATCCCTCATTTTAGCACAGTTATTAGGAATGTATCCATATTATCCTTTATCATCACAGCAAGTGTTTCAAACATACAAACTATCTTTATTGTGTGTACCACATCCCTCCTTAATGCTACCTGCATACATTAAGGATCAAGAATCATTCTAGTTGCTATACAACAACTATTCATTTGCATAAGCTTCTGCAGCTATTAGAATCTTTATATTTAGAAAAGCAATGTCTTGCAGAAAATAGAGGCCTGTGACTGAGCTACAAGGATTGCAATTTTCACCAGATATAATAAGACCACAGAGCATGACCACCAGATGTGCTGGAAAAATATTACAGCCTGCAAACAGTAAGGGGGTACATCTGGGTAAATAGGAGCAATATTAGCTGGTGTATGGGAAGTTATGTGCAGAATTCTAGAAGCCTGCATGTTAAAATGAAAGTGAAGTCAGAATGTATTCCTAATTATTTATAATATATATATATATATATATATATATATATATATACACATACACACACACACACATATATATATATATATATATAGACACACACACAAACATATATTGTACTATGGTCAGCAGTACAAAGGAAGGAGCACTTTAAGAAGGATAGCGCGTGAACAGGTAGATTTTAAGCTGAAAACAATTTTTCACAAAAATAAATAAATGTAAGCCGTACAATTTTTTTAAGAAGTTATTTATTCCATTAGAATTTACTAATTCACTATAATTTTGAACTTTATCATTATCAAAGAAACAAAGTGTGGTCAGCACTGCTGTATATACATCAACATACTTGCCAACTCTCCCGGACTTCGTGGGCAAAATTTGGTTCAAACGCCATGATTCACCGGGAATCACGGCGTTTGGCCCCTCCCCCTCTGTAAAATGACGCGGTTTGCGTCATTACGTTACACAGCCAAAATGACGCGATTTTTTGAGCACCGCCCCCTGGCAGCTCCCGGGAAGACAAATCTAAAATGTTGGCAAGTATGCATCAATATATACCAACATCTGTCAGATCACACTTCTTTTATACAGAAAGAATAAATATAGTTTAAGACTAGTTAGACTAATTAGAGAAGTTATAATATACTGGCCAATTTATTTGCAACACAAGATGCTTCTTTCACATATGTTGCATTACCTACCTGTTGCAATATGAATATATATATTTTATATGTGACACATAAAAAGGTCTAGGCTAGGCCACACATTTGCTGTTGCTTAGACACTAAAATTATGATGTAAAATCCCAGAATTGCTTGTGGGAAATCACAATCTGCAGACAGAAGTGATTCATGAGGGTCCTCAACACTTTCAGAGGCAGAACTATAACTAATTGAGCAGTGATGGCTGTAAAACAGTTATTCAAAGGGATTCTTCTCTTGTTTGATTGCAATCTCAATTCATTGTCACCCAGCTAATAGAGCAAGAAGGTAGAATGGCATATCCCAATGATCTGACAAGCAGTACTCCACAGTCAGTCATTCCTTCACCCTTCCTAATATACAATCAGTTAGAACGTGGATTTCAGATACATCCTCTTTTTTATTTCTTTTTATGCAACGCAGCACCTCACAAAAATGTTTAACAAAATAAAGCAGAACGTATTTTTATTTTACTACAAAAATATTTCACTTCCATTATAGAGTATAGTTTTAGGCATAGGTTTTTTGTTTTTTTTTACTTTTACCTTAAATGTAAAAAATAGGATTTTTGTACTCGCCGTAAAATTCCTTTCTGGTAGTCCATTGGGAGACATTGCTATACATAGGGGTATAGTAGGCGGTACCAAGAGTCCAGGCGCTTAAACAGTTAAGTCTGTGAGTATAACTCCACCCCTGCTATGCCCCTCCCACAGGAAGGATATTCATGTTTATGTCTAACAAAGCCCGAAGGAGGTCAACTAGGTTAGCTAACCACAACAACACAGTCAACCGTACAACTTTCAGAGCAAGGGTGGACGTACAATGTCCCCCAATGGACTACGAGAAAGGGATTTTACGGTGAGTACAAAAATCCCATTTTCTCATACGCCCAATTGGGGGGACACTGCTATACATAGGGGACCTACCAAAGCTGCCCCCTAAGGGACGGACTGCTCTGACATGGCTGCACGCAGAACCCTACGGCCAAAGCTGGCATCTTGTTATGCAAAGCTTTGTACCCTATAGAATTTTACAAACGTGTAAACAGATGTCCACATAGCAGCACGGCACAGCTGTTCAGCAGAAGCTCCGTGACGCACCGCCCAGGACGCACCCACAGCCTTAGCGGAATGAGCCGACAAACCTCCTGCCAATGGTCTATCCAACATCGAGTAAGCCAGCCTGATGGTGGAAGTAACTCGAGCCAAAGAGACCCTAGAAGCAGGCCAACCTCTTTTCTTCTCGTCATAAAGCACAAAAAGATCTATGGTTTTGCGCAAACCAGCTCATGGTTTGCGCATAACACCTAATAATCCTCACTACATCTAAAAGCAACAAAGACTGAACACGTGATCTAGAACTTTGAGGAAAGGCAGGGACAATAATTTTCTGATTTTAATGAAAACGGGAAACAACCTTAGGGACAAATGAGGGCCTGGTGCGAAGCACTGCCCTGTCTTCATAAAAAATAAAAGGGGGGGCAAGATAAAGCACCCAATTGCGAAATTCAGCATGGTGAAGACACCGCCAAATGAAAAGCCACCTTTCAAGTCAGGAAACGAAGCTCCGCAGACTGTAAAGGCTCAAAAGGATCTTTAATCAAAGACTGGAGAACAAAATTCAAGTCCCACGGCTTTACAGGATGAACAAATGGAGGCAAAATATTAAGCGCCCCCTGTAAGAAAGTATGAACTTCCGGGATGGAGGCCAGTTTACGCTGGAAATAGATGGACAATGCTGAAACCTGCGAATTCGACGAGGCTAAGCGCAACTCCTTGTCCAAACCAGCTTGAATAAAGGCCAGCAACCTAGAGAGCTTGAAACGGGTAGTGTGAAAGCGATTTTATTCACACCATAAAACATAAGTCTTTCATGTTCTGTAATAATTGGCTGCTGATGAAGGCTCCCTGGGCTTCATCATAGTCTTAACTACCTTAGTAGAAAAACCCTTGACCTTCACAATCATGGTCTCAATAGCAACGCCGTTAAAGTCAGCCTACCTAACGAGTGGCACCGCAGAGTACCCTGAGTGATTAAGTCTGGCCTGAGAGGTAATCTGAACGGAGGATCTACTAGCGTTCTTAGCAGATCTGAGTGCCAGGCTCGGTGCGGCCACTCCGGAGCCGCAAAGATGGCTTTCACCCGTTCCCTCTTGAGTACCTTCGGGATCATAGGAACGGGAGGGAATAAGTAAACAAAGCGAAACGACAAGGAATCACTAGAGCATCCACGAATCCCGCTGCGGGGTCCCTGGTCTTTGAGCAAAAGAGAGGTACTTTGAAGTTCAACCGCAAGGCATCAGATCTATTTCTGGACAACCCCAGCATTGAACCAAGAGATCGAAGACTTCTGGATGAAGGGACCATTTTCCCGGATGAACTGTGTTTCAGCTGAGATAATCGGCTTCCCAGTTGTCTACACCTAGAATGAATATTGCCGATATAATTGGAATGCGTTTCTCTGCCCACAGCATTATCCTGGTCGCTTCGCTCATGGCCCTGCATGTGCCTCCCTGATGATTGAGGTACGCTACTGCCGTCGCATTGTCCGACTGGACCATGATCGGCTTTCCGTGAAGAAACACCTGAGCTTGTACCAGAACCCTGTATATAGCTTGCAGCTCCAACACGTTTATAGGAAGAGCTGACTCCAACGGGTCCCACTGACCCTGGAATCTGAGGGTTGCATGAGTCCTCCCCAACCTGACTGACTTGCGTCTGTTGTGACTACCGCCCAATCCCAGGTCTGAAGAGATTGTCCCCGGGAGAGATGTGACTTGAGCAGCCACCAAGTGAGGGACAGGCGGACCAATGATACAATGATCTGCCTGTCCAGATGTAAGTGAGAGCCTGACCACTTGCGCAGGATTTCCCACTGCAGAACCCGTGAATGGAATTGAGCATAAGGCACTGCTTCGAAGACTGACACCATTGTCCCCAGCAGCCTCATGCATCGCAGCAGGGACACCTGATGCTTGCTTAAAAGATCTCTGATCTTGGACTGGAGTGATAGCTTCTTGACCTCTGGGAGTAACACTCTCTGACACCTGGTGTCGAAATCTAATCCTAAAAACCACATCTTCTGCGATGTGATTAGAGATGACTTTGACAGGTTGAATATCCAACCATGCTCCTCTAAGAAGGATCTGGTCAACTGAATGTGCTGTAACAGGATCTGAGCAGATGGAGCCTTCAATAGAAGGTCATCCAAGTAAGGAATAATCGTGACACCCTGGGAGCGGAGAAGGGCCCCATTACTGCCATCACCTTTGTAAATACCCTCGGAGCGGTCTCTAGACTGAAGGGTAACGCTCTGAATTGGAAATGATTTTCATTTACTGCAAAACTTAGTAAACGCTGATGGCCCTGCCAAATAGGAATCTTCAGGTAAGCGTACCTTACATCTATGGAAGCTAAAAACTATCCATGTTCCATAGCCGCAATCAATGATCTGAGAGATTCCATTTTGAACCTGCTGACTCTGACCTGTAGGTTTAAGGTCTTTAAATTTAATATAGGTCTGAAAGAGCCATCCAGCTTTGAGACTAGGAAAAGATTTGAGTAAAACCCCAAATCTCTTTCCGGTGACGGAACTGGAATGATGACTCCGGCGTCCAGCAAATTCTGGATTGCTATCTGCAGGACTACGAATACAGCAGGCTGGAAGCCCCGTGGGGAAAAACCGACATTGAGGAAACTGAAGCAAGTCTATGATGTACCTCCTCGTGACAATGCCCCTGATCCATGGGTCTAATGAGGATACCAGCCACCTGTCCCAAAAATGCAGAAGATGTGTCCCCACCACAGCTCTGTGTATGGAGGTCATGTCATGCTGAGGCCGACTGTTGGTTTAGGATATCCCCCAGGGAATCCTCTAGATCTCTGGAAGGGCCGAAACCTAGGCTGTCTAGTCCTGATTTGAGAGACAGGAAAAAAGGGCTCTTGCCTCCCGTAGATTCCGGAATTAGCGGGTCTAATGTAGCTCCAAAGAGGGAGATGCCATCAAAAGGAACTGCCTCCAAGGTGCGTTTGGAATCCGCGTCCACGGACCAAGAACACAACCATAGAGAACGTCTTGCTGCTATGACCAATGCAGAGAGCCTGGCCACGAGAGAAGTGACATCCAATGAAGCCTGTCCTACAAACTCCAAAGCTTCTCTAATATGATCGGAGAGCACCATTAATTCGTCACTAGGGGCTCCATCCCAGAGACCATTTGACAACTGCTCTGTCCATGCCTGGATAGCCTTATTGACCCAGGCTGTGGACATGGCCGGCCTAAATATACTACCAACTGCTCCATAAGCCAACCTAAGCAAAAGAAATAATCACATTTTTTGTCTGTGGCATCCTTTAAGGGAAACAACTCCCTCAACTGGTAAAATGGTTATTCTAGTCAACCTGGCTATGGAAGGGTCCACCCTTGGAAGTACCTCCCATTTGTCATACTCTTAAGCTGGAAGAGGGTAGAGAGTTTTAAATTTCACTGGCCCGGTAAAAGACCGATCAGGCTTTTTCCAGGCATCAGAAATTATTTCCATTAATTGAGGAAATAGAGGAATGGAAATTCATCTGTCTATCTGTCTTTTAAACAGAGAAAAAAAAACAGCCTCCCGGGATACCTCCGGGTTGGTGAAGCCTAAAGTCTGATGCACTTCCAACACCAGGTCCTCTACACCCTGCACTCTGGATAAATCTTCCACACTGCCCGAATACTCCACCCCCGAATTTCGGTGAACCTCACCTTCTTCTTCTGATGAAACCTCTGATGTGGACATTAAATCCCTAGCTTCCTGAGAGGCCTGATGCTTATGAGATGGTTTCTTAGCTGCATTCAATAAGCGTTCCAGTGAGGAAGTAGCCGCAACTAAATCCTGGGCCAAAAGCGCAAGTGATTGTGCTAAAGAGGATTCTATTTGGGACGCCCCTGTAGTGGACTGTCCAGACTGTGTATTTGACTGGTGTGGTGCAGAAACAGAAGTCGAAGGTTGTATGATGATAGAGAAAAAGAGTAATATTGAATCCACATGTTTATACATATTCACTTCCTAATAGATGGTGTGTGACACTGGTTAAGGCCAGTTTGACGATTTAACCAGCATTACATACAGGAGAATTTAACCCGAATCTGTCTGGGTGCAGGGCTCACTGTAACAAGGTCAGACGTGATAATTCTGACCTTTGCCAAAGACCAGAGGATGCGTTTTCCTCGTTATGTGCTCTGAGATATATTACCCTTGTGAGCTCTGCTAACGTCAAAGTCAAAGGACGCCAAGCAGGTTCAACCACGGACCTGGACGCAGATTGGGCCTGACTGTGATCCCTGATCTCCGCCTCACAGGCTACAAAGGGCCCCCGGGCGAGACTGTCCACAAGACAATTTTTCGCTACACTTGGCACAATTGTAATGCGTAATATATATATATATATATATATATATATTTATTATGAGCAACGGCACACAATACAATATATAAATCTTTCAAATAGATATAATTGTAATGCTAAACAGCGACAACAATGAGGGCCTCACACACAAACACACACACACTCTTAAAGACAATCAGATTGTATACAGAGCGGCATAACAAGGTTTAAAAACCTGTCCTGTATGAGGGGCACAGTAGGGACCACCCTGCTGGGATATCTGGGATATGGCGCTGAAAACTCTGTGCTGGCGCCAGGAAGTAGTAATGGAGCTTCCAGGACCTCACCTCTTCTCAGCCAATGGCTGCATCAGCGTCCACACACTCTCTGTACCCCCTTGTGTGACTTGCAGCCACAGCTGTGCTGTCCGATTCAACGGAGATCTGCTGTGGCTGCTCTGGTCCCCCTTCATGCTGGCAATGCTCGTTGCCTGGGGGGAGGAGGACGCGACCACAGAACCTGTCTTTGTGCTTCGGTCGCGGCTGTCAACAATAAGTAGCCATCTCTTGCCGGGAAATGTGAAAAATAAGTAGACGGCTGTGCTGGGGGTGAGGTAGCTGTCAAAGTTACTCACCCTGGCTCAGGGACCTGGGGTGGAGGAAGGCCGCAGGCGTCCCTGAGCCCAGCACTTCCCCCCCCCTATAAAAATGTAAAGATAAATATTAAATAAATATTAAATAAAGAAACATTAAATCCAGGGCAGGAGCCATGGAAAACATGCCTACTCATAAGGCACAAAACCTAAACAGAATAACCTTCCTGTGGGAGGGGTTACACTCACAGACTTAACTGTTTAAGTGCCTGGACTCCTGGTACCGCCTACTATACCCCTATGGATGACAGTGTCCCCCAATTGGATGTATGAGAAGCATTGTCTATTACAAAATAATTTTTTTTAAAACAATATTAGTTTTTACAACAAACAACGCTTATTTTACCTTATACAGAGTATATATTTTACCTCAGAATATATGTAACTTACATGAATTTACAGTGACTTTAAAACAGTATAACATTTAATGGACTATGACTGGCAGCTAAGTCTTTTACTTCATTTTTGGTCTGTCACTTTTATACAGTAACCTAAAATGGGTTTTATTTAAAAGAATGGTGCATTGACCACAGCATTTGCTTTCATTTTCTATTAGGATTGGTATTCCCATACATAAGATACTACCTTGTTCTGGATCTATTGCTTAATAAAGTCACGCATGTATTCTACCTTTTAAGTGTTGACCATTGGATTGGTACTCAAGGGTGCAACTGGGTGTCTGGGTCCCAAAAGCAAAATTGTGAGAGGCTCCTCTAAGCACCATATTAAAGTCCTACCCCACTATGATGTCTGCTCCTTCCAAAGTCAGTATCTAATATGGAAAACTTCTACGGCACAGTTTATGGTAAGTACTATCGTTCATGTACAATATTTCACCTTGGTAAATGTTTTTCCCTTTGGTGGAGCCGTTTGTACGCTGTTTACGGCTTTGACAAACATTCAGGTGTCAGGTTCTGATCAGAACGCACATACGAGAAAAAAAACAACATACATGGACCACTGATCCTTATATCAGAACACGTCTCACACCAAAACCATGAAAAATCGTGCAACTGCTATTTTCCAGTATCCTTGACTCACCGTTAAGCACTTAACAATACAGATTTTCTTCTGTTTATTGACTTTAGCAATTAGCCACATGCAATTTAATCTCACAATAAAAAAAATCACCTGTGTAGCTCTAACCTAAAGCTTCAGGTATCAGGAAGTGAAAAAGCTCCCGTCAGAATGGAGGATTCTGAGTTCTCAGAACCCTGCAACTCGCAGTTCTGCTTTTTGAATAATAAAACAGCATCAATATTCTAAACACATATAATAGCAAAACAAAAAATAGAAAATACACATTTCACCAAGGAGACACAAGGAAATCACAATGAACAGCCTTTTTCACTCACAACCCTCCATTTATTTATGAATGATGTGTGTCTGTGCATACAATTAACATACTCGTTACTCATCTGCGTAAAAATAAAATACAAGGAAAAAGCAATAAGTTTGGTGAAACAAACATTTATATGCAAAGCCACACACACAATCAGAGCACATAACGAGGAGAACGCATCCTCTGGTCTTTGGCAAAGGCCAGAATTATCATGTCTGACCTTGTTATAGTGAGCCCTGCACCCAGCCAGATACGGCTTAACGTAATGTGCTGTGCGTAATGCTGGTTAAATCGTCAAACTGGCCTTAACCAGTGTCACACACCATCTATTAGGAAGTAAATATGTATAAACATGTGGATTCAATATTACAGTTTTGCTCTATCATCATACATCCGTCTGGGGATCAAAACGTCTTCCAAAAATAGACATTTATTGGGAAAAAGAATCAAAGCAGTCGTGTTTGGAGCTGGGTTTTAGGTTAAATCCTTTTACTGAGTCATGCACATTCCCAAGCTAAAACTTTTCTACTTTCTATGTTGATTTATTGATTCTCTTTACATGACTTTCAGTGAACAATGGCTTAGAGCAATATCCACAGTTATTTCTAACTATGTTTAAGTGCCTCTTTTTCTTTGTTGAGATATTTGGACAACTATTGAAATCTCTTAAAGCATCTTAAAGCACAGTAATACCGTAACATCATGCACCATCTTTGGATGGTGCATGAGGTTACTGGATTGGCAGGTTAAAACTCTCCTATCATTCTCACAGTGGAGGCAGCCATTTTGTAGCATTACTGGTTCCTATTGAAAGGACATTGACAAAATGGCTGCCTCCACAGAGCTTTGATTACAAGGGCTCTTACATTTTCCACACCCAGAATTTCATAGTGGTGAATCAAATGAATTAATGCCTATTATTACATGCAAAACTATGGAACCAGGGGTCTAAAAATAAGAGGAAAATGGATATAACTTTTTTTTTATTTAACTGTCTCACTTTTTTACATGGAAGGAATCTCATCCAGCATGTAGATGACAGAAAAAAACTTGACATAATAATAACAGAAAGTTAGATTTTTCAGCAGACAAAGAAAGTGCCTCAAACTGAACGGGCCAGTTAGTAACTTTACACTATTCAATGTGCTATTAGACACTCAACAGCCATCACTGATCCCATGGAGAAAACACCACAACATTCTGACGGCATTTCTGTACGCTGATGAAGATGTGATTCAATTTAAAATGGAATTCTGAATGCTGCAACAATGCAGTTTGCATTGAATTAAAGAGGTAGTCCACATCAGGACAAAACTTATCCTCCTCCATCTTAATTATTTATTTATAAGGCACCACAAACCACGCGGCATTAGACAGTTGGTAGAACAAATCATATAAAAACAAATCCCACAGAAACAGGGACATACAAGGTGCATACATGAAACTGCTCACAAGAGCTTAGTCACCTTACTTTAACCTGCCCCTCTTTGTAACAAACCGGAACCAAACCTTTATCTGACACCGCGAAAACATACTGTGCTGTTCTTCACATCGATGGAGGCCTGAAACTGAAACATTCTTCCAGACGCTTAGTTCACTAGAGTGATGCCAATAGCGGGTTATTGAAAAAGGTATGAATGGTATGCTGTGCCGGCGGTGAGCAACTCCATCACTTTGGTGAAGCATGCGGTGTGAAGAATGATCCAATGTCTTGCCTTCAATTACCATGAGATGGAGAGGGACGTGGTGGTCAGGATAAATTAAGTGTGTGTGGGGGAATGGGGGGTTTTGTCGAAAAGTTGATAGTTCAAAACCCTTCTAAGACTGGTGTAATTTGCTGTGCTCTACAGTTACCAATCCACAACTGCACAATGATTGGTGCCAGAAGTAGGATGAATTGATGATTTATGTCTTCTAGTTTTTGTTTTGTTTGCGTAAATGCTTATGATTTACTCCCTGTTATTTATAGAAACATAGAATTTCACGACAGGTAAGAACCACTTGGCCCATCTAGTCTGACCATTTTTTTTTATTAACCTATGGTACCTTAAACTCTTATTTGATCATTTATTCTTTATAAGGATATTCTTATGTCTATCCCAAACATGTTTAAACTGCTCTACTGTATTAGCCTCTACCACCTCTGATGGGAGGCTATTCCACTTATTCACTACCCTATCTGTGAAGTCGTTTGTCCTCAAATTTCCTATGACTCTACTTCCCTCCAGTGTCAGTGCATGTCCTCATGTCCTCATGTTCTAATACTTCTCTTCCTTTGAAAATTTTCTCCTTCCTGTACCTTGTTCAAACCCTTGATATATTTGAAAGTTTCTGTCCCGCCTTTTCCTTCTCTGCTCCAATTGATACATATTAAGATCTTTGTACAAAGAAGGGCAACTAAAATGGTACATGGCCTGCAGCACAAAACTTACCCGAAAAGACTCAGTCTCTAATGTATTTATATCCTTCGGGAGATATGGCCTCCAAAATTGAACACAGCATTCTAGATGAGGCCGTACCAATGACCTATATAGCGGCATTATTACTTCTTTCTTTCTGCTACTGATTCCTCTCCCTATACAGCCAAGCATCTGACTTGCCTTCCTCAATGCTTTGTTACATTGCTTACCTGCCTTTAAGTTACCTGAAATAGTGGCCCCTAGATCCCTTTCCTCTTCAGTAATTTCCATTATTATGCCATTAATACTTTACTTAGTCTTTTGATTTGTGAGAGAGGTGGAGAGAGAGACACTGGGGTCAATTTTGATAGCAGCCAATTAACCCAATGTTGTTCAGCTGATTGGCCTGCGTGGGGCACGTGGGGGAGCTTTGATTGGCCTGCGTGGGGCACGCGTGGGGCACGCGGGGGAGCTTTGATTGGCCTGCGTGGGGCACGCGGGGGAGCTTTGATTGGCCTGCGTGGGGCACGCGGGGGAGCTTTGATTGGCCTGCGTGGGGCACGCGAGGGGGGGCTCACTGCCCTGCGTGGGGCACGCGAGGGGGGGGCTCACTGCCCTGCGTGGGGCACGCGAGGGGGGGGCTCACTGCCCTGCGTGGGGCACGCGAGGGGGGGCTCACTGCCCTGCGTGGGGCACGCGAGGGGGGGCTCACTGCCCTGCGTGGGGCACGCGAGGGGGGGGCTCACTGGCCTGCGTGGGGCACGCGAGGGGGGGGCTCACTGGCCTGCGTGGGGCACGCGAGGGGGGGGCTCACTGGCCTGCGTGGGGCACGCGAGGGGGGGCTCACTGGCCTGCGTGGGGCACGCGAGGGGGGGCTCACTGGCCTGCGTGGGGCACGCGAGGGGGGCTCACCGGCCTGCGTGGGGCACGCGAGGGGGGGCTCACTGGCCTGCGTGGGGCACGCGAGGGGGGCTCACCGGCCTGCGTGGGGCACGCGAGGGGGGCTCACCGGCCTGCGTGGGGCATGTGGGTAGATCTCATGGCATTTGGAGAGGCTGATGTGTATGTAAGGGGCACATGGTGAGATCTAATGGGAATGTGAAGGAGGTCTGAGGTGCATGTTGCCTATTTATGACTTTTTTTTTTTTATCCCCACTTCAACAGTTCCCTCCACAGTGATTGTGGATACAGAAGCAGCGTAAGTACTGTGGAGAGACTAAGTAACCTTTGAACCCTCCTTCACTGGACACAGCAGCAAGGTAAGAGCTGATCTGATTATTATTCTGAACATTTTGGCAGTGTTACATATCTTCTTTTTCACTTGACAAGATATTAGTAAATTATGTTTTATTTTCAATGTATGTGTGTGCATGTTTATACTGTGTATATCTATATGCACACATATATAAAAGGTAAAGTCGGCTGTTTGCCATATCTATGGGTATTTTTGGGCTCTTAGGCTCCGACTGGTTGGCCAACCCTGACCTAGGTCATCAATCATGTGTTGAAGTCCAGTGATTAAACCTGAATTTTTGCAACAGTTATGTGAACGGAGAAGCTTTATATCCTTATAACAATGACAACTAGTAGAAACTCAAGAATGATAGATTGTAAAAATGAAGTGAAAACTACAGTGAACAGTGACCTCTACTGCACAGAGCTTGGTCACGCTGGCAAGGATTTGTTTTGATAGTAGGAAATTAGAATTCGAAAAGTACGTTTTGACCGATAGATATGAAAGTGCTATAGATGAACCAGTTTCGCTGTGATAGGGATTGAGGGGGTTCTCAGGAATTGTACAGACAATTAGATCTGCCTGGTGATTGTGTCAGTGAGAAGGAATGAGCAAGTCTGCTAATGATCTACATCACAAAACAACACATGAACCCTAATGAACCCACTTATTAGGTAATTAACAGGAGGAAAGATCGTTTCACACCGATTGCTAAAGTAACAATACTATGACCATGTAATTAACACTAATTGCAAGAGTTAGTAAATGCATATATACACAGCACAACATCATTAATTTAATTGGCAATCAATATTTACCTCTAATTACAAAACCAAAGCACTTCAACACAAATGTACTATATTTGGAGAGACTTCACAGGAGTGCAGTATTCACATAGCAGCCCATGTCTCTCTAGAACAGACTACTGCAATTATTCAGTGACTTTGCCAGGAACAAAGTATGTGAAGTTTCATAAACCCACAATATATGCATTATTATTATAGTTTATTTATATAGCACCACCAACTACACTCCGCTGTACAGAGAATATTTGTCATCCAAATCAGTCCCTGCACCATTGGAGCTTACAGTCTAAATTTCCAAGCACGCACGCACAACCACAAAGAATAAATTTTGTCAGCAGCCAACTAACCTACCTGTGTGTTTTTGGAGTGTGGACAGAAACTGGAGCTCCATGCAAACTCCACACAGACAAGGCCATGGTCGGGAAATGAACTCATGACCTCAGACATGCTAACTAGACATGTCTACTCCTGACTAAACTTCGTACACTCCAACTCATAGGATGATTTGCAGAGTGCGCTATTGAGTGTTCTGCTCCCACAGGGAGAAAACAAGATTTATTTTTATTTATTTTTTTTAAATCAAGTATTGGCATTGAAAATTTTCCAGTAGAAATACAACACAAAACCAACATAACCCTGAGAAACACAACCCCCAGATCACAACAGAAATTAACTTCAAACAAGCGTGAAACAGAATTAATATATTTGCCAGACAGTGTAATTTCTTAGCTAAACAGTTCAGCATAATCAACACAAATAATTATAGTAGTAGTAGGAACAAAATATTAAAGATAGAAGCGCAGGCTGGGCTTAACTCCCGAATAGCACAGAAATGGGAGAGTAGAAAGAGGAGACGAACGACCATAATTGTCATAGTCTTGATGGGGGTTTATAACAAACTGAGATTTGCACCAAAGAGACCAAACTTTCTGGTAACTATGCAGAGCTGCTCTGCTGTCATTCATGTCTCCTTACATAATTAACCAAAGCAATACAATTGTGAGTATTAGGCATCTCAGGTGCCATCCAACATATAGCAATTATGACCTTAGCCAATGTTGTTAAATTAAAAATATAATTAAATAATGGTTTACTAAAACACTTCTCCATAGTAAGGATGAAGAGACAAATGTTAGGACAAAGGGCAGGGGTTGCTACCACTGTGGAACACATGTATTTCCAAACCTCTTCCCAGAATCCATGCACAACAGGACAACTCCAGAGCATGTGCCAAAAAGTACCAACATTTGGGGGTTTGAGTGGCATGTAGGGAAGTCTAAAGGGAGCTTTGGTGTACATATGGGAGCTGAGGGCATGGAGCAATAAGGGGTTAGTGGGATCATTTTGTGACAAGTGGGGGTCTGAGGTCAATGGAGGTCATCTAGAATGTCCCAATGCTTTTACTTGCGGTAAATGCAAGAGGTTGGAGTAGGGAGCGTTCGGAAAAATGCAACAGTGAGAACGGTTTCCATTGTCAGACTAGTTTTCATGCCTTGTACTAGTGTTAAAAGCATTCATAATATGACCTCTATCAGCCTGTGTGCACAATCATCAGACAGTGCTGGATCTCGTTATACAGCACAGTAATTAACAGGAATGTGACAACATTCTGAGAGCAACCTCTAAATAATTTTCTGTACGAGTGGGGTTGTTCTCTCACACAAGCAAAGATAAGGGCTTATAGATCACTACAACATATGCAAAATATTCATCGGATGCAGTTCTACTGTAACTTATGCCACTATGCCAGGTTACACTGGCACTATTTTACTATATAATCCTTTAAAATATACATGTCTGTGGAATTGTACTAATAGTACCTATGTGCCTCACAACAAGGAACTTGACTTATAAGTAATAAACGTAATTTTATTTTTCAACCCACCATAACATAACTCTCTGTCCTATTGTTATCAGAATCTCTGAGATATTACACAGGTAGGGGTGGGGGGGGGGGGTATATTTACTAATTTATTATTAATTATTATTAATTAATAATTTATTATTAATTATTAATATTATTATTAATTTATAAATTACTTTATTTAGTAAATCTAGCCCAGGGTGTTTGCTGTGAGACAACAGCCAGAAGTGTGGGGGTATTTACAATGTAAAGTGTCCACAGGCGTATCCAAGTTCTCTTACAACCATTATGTGTGCGAGTACCAGTTTACATTAATATTCCATTAAATGTGATGAGCGACTGATTGGCACTTCTCATTTATCCACAGTGAATAATTTTGAGGATATTTTGCACCAAACACTTAAATATGCTACCAAATGAACAAATAGCATTTCACAGAATGACATATAAGCAGAGATTAAGCTGAGAATGTGGTTTCATAATGCAAGACTGCCCCCTGCTGTCTCAATGTGTAAGTTTCACTGCAGTTAAAATAATGAGTAAGTCTTACCATCCTAAAACAATACATATGGCGTTTGTCATCAACTACACTAGCTCAACATGATCTGTGACACAAAACAGAACATGCAGTGAAAAAGAAAAACAAACTGACCAGCAGCTATAACATAACTAACAATCACTACTATAAGAAACAAACAATACAATATTTTGGGTAAATTTAGCATTTGAAAATAAGAGTCATAATTGACTAATATTTACCAGATGTTTCAGATTACAAAGATTACATACAAAATTAAATGTGGCACCTAAACAATTGCTGTGACTTTTACCAGGGCCGTAACTGGGGCTGCGCGATTGGAGCGACTGCCCAGGGCAGAACGCTGAAGGGGGGCGCAGTTCATAAATATTTTAGGCACATTTGATTAAAATTGAGGGCTAGGTAAGGCGGCATTTTGATTTCTCGCTTCAGGCGCTAAAATTTTAAGTTACGGCTCTGACTTTTACTGCGCACACTGCTTTATCTTCTACTGTAGATGTAATAAAATGAAATGACCGAACTCTACATTCAATACCCAAAAGAAGATTTTTTTTTATCAGATTACTGCTAACCCAGGAGGTAAAATCCTCTCTGCCTCATCAATTGTAGGACAGGCTGCAAAGTAAATTCTTACAATGGCCCCGATAGAAATTACATGTCAGAGAAAGGTTTAAGGAGAATAAAATAAAAGATAAGTAAAAAAGGACAGTAAAAGCCCTGTTTCTAGACATTATTCTGTAGAAAATAATAAGAACATAGAAAGAACCACTATCAAAGTTATGAGCACACTTAAGCTGAAAGAAGAATGGAGATACATACTCACTGGAAGATAGAAACTTACTGCTCCCAAAAATCAGATTTCTTGGAATCCAAAGGGTTTAACATAGATCTTGACAACAGCGGTTGTCAAGATAAATTTATCAGTTTACTTTATTTGATTGTTTTTCTTTTATGTTGTTAATTCACATAAACAAAGCTTTAAAGTTTAGAAATCAACTGGCCCTGATTGACCAGAGCCCCAGCTCCTGTGCTAGGAACGCACAGTGTCCTCTGTAACCTGTCAATACTGGGGCAAGAAGCTCTGCCGCGCTGACGAGGGTTAGAGGGGACCTGGGCAAATCGTAATTATATCCGGAGTTACCTTTTAAAATGTAGTAGATCTATACCCTTTATTTTGTAGGGAATCCTTTGCCAGGAAACACCTGTCCTTTCTTTAAAGTCAGCAGGGTCCCAATACTTCTAATGAAAATGACGGGGAATCCTCATTTTGCCGTGGGGTGGGGGGGTGGGACCAAAACTACGGTATTCGCCACAAATTGCATCATAGAGGCTCCCAGGGGAGAATAGCCTGCTCTCCCGGGAGTCCTACCCGGAATTGGGAAGGCTCCCAGAAATTAAAACATAGGTAGATACTTACAAAAATGATTCTTAGACTGTAGACAATTTTTTCTAGATTATTTAATGCAGGCACTGAGAGGTCTCAATAAGGCAGGGGATCATGTGATAGGGCAGTGATGGATCTGAGGGAGCGATGGGGGCGTCCCATTGCCCCCCCAGCAGCACAAGCATACCTTTCAAATTGTGGCCAAGATGCTGAATAAAACAGAGGAGGGGCGGGGCCAACCTGAACCAGCCAATCAGAATGAAGGAGGGGTGTGACTACACTCATCCGCTAAAAATAAAGTCTAGCTCTGCCTGTTATATTGTCATGGTCCCCTGGGCATCTAGATACCCACCCTGAGTCTGCACCTGCGTGGGTATGAGAGAGATTGCTTAACATGTCTTTATTTAGTTTTCAAACATTACACATTATCTATCCTATGTCTCTTGGATTCAAAGGTTTAATGAGGATTCATGTGAATAGTAATCCTACAGTTTCACTTAAAAATAAAAACAACACGTATTTGCAGTTATAGCCGGTGAGTCACATTTGCCAAACGTGATCATGTTGCTGATGTTTGTACCGTGCTGCTTCAAACGCTGACTCACAGTAATCAGATTCCTATTACGGTGTACAAAGGAAGATGGAAAGCTTTTGTCAAATTAATTAACAGTATCTCTATTCCTCTATTTACACCAGGCAGAGCAGTACAAGCCACAGACAGAATTTGCATATGGTATGATGGCATTTGGGTGACAAATGCTAATTATTACTGGGTGGTAAGACTAAACATGAAATACAATTTAGTCTCAAAGACTTATAGCTGATCCAAATTTGTTACGTTACGCACAATGAACCCACAGGCGGCTACAGCTTTCATCTATCAAATTTGCACACAAAAAAAAAAAAACAAGACTTGATGGAAATTCTGCAAGAACTGAGAAGAAAATAGTATCAGGACTAACTAAATCAAAGACTTTTTTTTACCAACAGAAGACTTTAAAATATCACCAATATGTGAAGCTTAGGCAACCTGCGGGTCACCATCTGTTGCGTCACTACAAATCCCAGCATGCCCTGCCAGATTGTGGCTGGAAAGCCAGAAGCTGCCTATCGCTCGTTTTTTTGTTTTTGTTTTTTTTTTATATGGCAAATGTCATGGCATATAAACAGTTTACATACTGCTGTACCAGGTCCATAGATCCTAATGTACGAATAGGCTGAATATTGATTTAGCCAACAAAATTCATCCCTCCACTGTGTGTAGCTGTAGCAATTACACTTTAAAGCATGAAATAAAAATTTGTCCATTTGAAGGTGTTAAAAATAAAATTAATCTTATATCATTTCCTTTACATTCATCTGTCCAAAGCTACAAAGTTAATGACATACTTAGTTTTAAAGGACAAGATATATGCTCAGCATTAATAGGAAAGGCCGTCTGTTTCATTAATTCCATTGAAGCAGAATAACTTAATTCATGGATTTCTGCACTTTTAAATTGTAAACCTGTCCAAGACTAAAGACGTAGCATTGAGCGGAGTTCCCACGAGATAAACTATGTTCTATCATACTTGCCTACTCTCCCGGACTGTCAAGGAGACTCCTGAATTTCAGGTAGTTGTCCCGAACTCCTGGGAGAGCAGGCCATCCGCCAGTGTCCTGTCCACTTTCCAGTGAAGTGCCTGGGACGCGGAGCCTCAGCGACGCAATTCTTGTCAAATCACATAATTTTTACGCAGTTCCTGGAAAGCGATGATTTGCGCTACCGCCACCCGACCTCCCCTTTCCCTGAGCATCACGCAGACTGAATACAGAGCAGAACAGTGCAGGGCTGTTATAGGCATTATCAGACGGTTCCAGCGACCGACACATTCCTCGTAACTATAACGTTTTTTTAATCCCTCCATATATAAACACCCTCAGTTACTGGCAAGAGTTAACAGATTTGCATGAAATCATATCTATTTAGTTCAGTTTTATCCTGGTTATAATGTCTTTGCACAACACCGATTGTGGCCTGCATTCAGGCTTCCCATACATTATGTACTACAAATCAATAAACAACTTTTTGTGCCTTTTTGTCTTAATAGAATGGGCTGCACTGTGTCAATCTGCATATGTTCTGTACAGTGTAATGTGCAGAACCTAGGTCACAGACCAATGTCGTCATATCAAAGCAACATTCCACGAGTAAAGTGTCCTACTCCTCCGCCCTCTCTCCTAGCATTAACATGCAACAAGGCTGGGAGTTTCAGTAAACAGTAAACTAATGCACTTTGCATTAGTTTAGGAGGAAATCACTCCCGGTGGTGAAACGCGTTTGGAGGAATCCCACACAGCGGATCAATGTAGTTTACAGTCATTTTGTTGTTTTTCATGTTAATGGATGTGTATTTTTTGTTCCTTCTTTATTTAATTTCTTAAGGGGGAATTCAATTAACAGTGTAATGCTTGAGAAAAACGCGGTACACACACAATTACCGGTAGTATGGCAATTTTAACGTGGATTTCTGCTCACGGCTCACAAGGCTGCAAGCAAAAATCAGCGTCGAAATTACTGTACGAACGGTAATGTTGCACACTATTACTATGGTAACGGTAATAGTACACAGTTGGGGGTGCTAGCTGGGGCAGAGCTGAAATCAGGAACAAGGTTCCAGAATTTGGATCAGTATGTGAAGATCTGGGGGTTATTTACTAAACTGCGTATTTGAAAGAGTGGAGATGTTGCTTATAGCAACCAATCAGATTCTAGCTGTTATTTTGTAGAATGTACCAAATAAATGATAGCTAGAATCTGAGTGGTTGCTATAAGCAACATCTCCACTTTTTCAAAACCTGCAGTTTAGTAAATATATCTCCTTGGTCTCTCACCTTTGTACTTTGCAATGTTTTTATTCCATTGCTAAAACTGCACCTCTATATGTCCATTACTGCATATAATGTTCCTAAATGTTTGGCAGTACAGGAAAGTAGAAGCTGGAACTAATTAGCAGCCCCCCAGAGGATATGTAATAAGCAGGGGAGTTAACGCACCTCAAAAAACACATATGCCTTGAATTTAAATCTCTTCTCCGGCAAAACAAAACCTCCGCTCTGGTTATGAGGACAATGAGACAGAAGACGCCTAGCTCCCATTTAGCTTGGAACGCTCAATTAGACAGATGCTCCCACGCCGTCACTGACGTTTTAATCCACCAATCCATGCTCTTCCCATATAAATGGAGACAGACTACATAGAACAGTGAGTGTATAATAAATTAAATATATTACCTTTGTTGGAATTCGAAAGTTCTCAACCGGACTGAGATCATGGACGCTGTCTTGTGGGCTTTTGAGACCCTAGAAAAACATTAAACAAATGAAGCAACAATAAAAGAATGTATCCATGCATGCTAGAAATATGTGCAATTACCATCTAGTATAGAAACTTGTCTGCTTGTCACAATGCTGCTATGTCATTCAGGTCTATCATATCCATTCAATGCCTTAGACATTCCAACACACTGTGGGGGGTATTCAATTGTCAGCGAATTAATTTTTTTTAGCATGTTAAGTCATTTTAACACTGTTTTTTTTTTATCATTTTCAAGCGGGTTAACTTTACTCGCAATTCAATTCCATTTTTAACGCTACGTTTTATTTTTCATGAAACGGTCCTCTGCGCTGCAGTAGAAGGTCTATTGAAAGTATAGGGTCTGCGAGAGGCAGCCGCGTTAAAAGCTATTCAATTGTTTTTTAACGCAGCGGGTAAAAAAAAAAATCTCGCTAACACTTGAATCCCCCCTGTATATTGGTTACATTTACCATGGTTCCCTGAATATATTTATTAGCATCAGGCCCTTTCTCATCTTTATTCATATACTATAATTTTAAAAAGAAAAAGTGGTGGTGATATCTGTATAAACCATGAGTTGTGAGGTCATCACTTGTGTTGTATAAGGAACAGGGCTCACTCTATCACAGATTACAACTGATACAAAGTCACCTTGGATTTCTGTGATCTGTATACAAGCACTCATGCGTACAAATGTATTGCTTTAATATTGCTACAGAAGTCCTCACTGGCTTCCAATACACATATAACTTTCAGCAGGAGTGCATTATTCCAAAGTTAAATGGACATTTTTACATATATCACAAGTCACCTTAAATTCTGTGATTTGTATAAAAGCTCCTGTCAGCATGCAGACTTATGGTGCACACTGCTAGTGAGTTGTGGGGGGCTGGAGGGATAGTGAACTGTGCTGCAGTGCTCTCAAGTTTAGTATATGAATTACCAGGCTGATGTTAGGTCAATAGGTGCGTAACCGTCCACTGGGAACAATGGTGACCTCATTTACAACACAATGTGCACCTTAAATTGCTTTGATTTTGTACTCCTGAGTCTTGATAGTGTCCCGGAGAACTTCATGGAGTGTTCCTACTCTAAGGAGACATCGCTAGTCCAACCCCCGACCACTGTAGAACCACCCTTTTAATTTAAATGAACCTTTTCCACTTTTCTCCTAAAATACTGCCTAATTTAGCCTCACTTCTGTATTAAATTAACCTAGAAAGTGAGAGAAAGAGACTGCATGTATTACATTGCTCAGAGTGTGCCTAGACATGCGCTAAGTACATCCCATAAAGAGTATAGTGATGAGGCCTAATGTGTGAGCTGGAGCAAAATTCAATCCCTGGCTGAGTTTATTTTTGTAGAACGATGAACTACCCTAAAAATACACCCAACTTCACGCCTCAATTTCAATAATCCCGCTGTACAAAAATAAGAGTATGTGTACACCTATCCCGTACTTTACAAGGAACACCTTCATTCCTTCATTAGCATATGCAAATTTCTGCTCTTATGCAAACAACGCCATTAGGTGCTACAAACACATACGTGGAAATGTAGGAGAACCAAGACAAATAAAGAGTATTTTTACACTGTTAGCATATACAACATGTTGGTGATCCAAACCCAATAGTATCCTAGCATCTATATTGCCTCTCTAGTTTTCAGTTTGGGTGTAGAAACGCGTCGCATTGAGTATACCGTCTACCAACTATCCCTAACTCGGTAAGAAGCAAAAACAGGGAAGGAAAGAAAAACAAAAAGATCTTTAGAAACCTTCCACCGGTGACATCAGTAAAACTCCATCAACGCACCCACTAGCCAACAATAGCAGAGCTTGCAATCACTCCCATATCTAACACTGTGACACTTTATATATAATATTACACGTGCCGTTTTTGTATTCAGGAATAATGAGAATTCTTGAAAAACTGACTGTCACTCATTTCTAGTGACTGGATAGGCTACATACTTGTGACTATCAGTTTAGGAGATAAAACGTCTGCCTCCAAAGTGTGTATTTATTTCCATTGCTGGATACTGCACATTGTTCTGCACATAGTCAACAGTAAGTGACATTATACAATTATACAACCACTGGAAAAATATATCACTTCCAAATGGCTGTCAAATTCCTTCAGGAACAATGTGCAGCAAGACAAGAACATACAATGCAACCAAAACGGCTTCTACTATCAGAACAAGCAACTACAAATATAGGGGTGTCTACTTCTACCAACCCTTCCTTATTATACCTGGTCCATATCAAACAGGATCCCACCATTGCCTAAAGCAGGGAGCCAGCTCACACCAAAGCCTGATGCACTACAGAGACGCTTCCATCCACTCCTCTCAAGCTTCATAGAGAACTAGACAACTTCATCATCATCATCCTATATTTATATAGCGCCACTAATTCCGCAGCGCTGTACAGAGAACTCACTCGCATCAGTCCCTGCCCCATTGGAGCTTACAGTCTAAATTCCCTAATATAGACACACACACACTCACACAGACAGACAGAGAGGGAGAGACTAGGGTCAATTTAGATAGCAGCCAATTAACCTACCAGTATGTTTCTGGAGTGTGGGAGGAAACCGGAGCACCCAGAGGAAACCCACGCAAACATGGGGAGAACATACAAACTCCACACAGATAAGGCCATGGTCGGGAATCAAACTCATGACCCCAGTGCTGTGAGGCAGAAGTGCTAACCACTAGGCCACTGTGCTGCCCACAACTTGGACCTGCAGTATTGCTGCAGTGCAATCTGGCTCTCAGCTTCCATTTTTCCTATGCAGGTTATATTAAGGTGGGATTGGCAAAAAGTGGACCTTTAAAAGAGAGCCTGGACAAAGCCCTGGAGCCACATGGACATGAAACACTCAAATCAAACTAAGAAAAAATATTTTTGCATTAAAGTAATTCCCCCACAAGCAGAAACATGGACCCTTATAGTGCCTGATTGGAGTTAAGATGTTGACTGCAGATACCAGTTTTCCATAACTTGGATAAGACCCATCAAAAATCTCTGGGCTATAACACCAAACCAGGGTGGTCCCGGTCATCCTGGAACTCTGTGGTCCGGCTAGTACAAGGGGGGAGATATTGGGGAAAAAATGTTCTCCTTTAATTTCCATCAAGCATAATGTATGCAAATCTGCCCTGCTTTTTGGATTATGAAGGTTCCTGAATTCTATATTATATTTACCTCCATATTATTATTTGGGAGCTTCTGCATTCAATAATAACTTTCATATAAAACCAATTGATATTTCTGTTGCAATTTCCTAAAATGTGGATGATTACATTATCATGTTAGAATATCATTCTAATTTTAAAAGTGTTGGCTTTGCACAATCGAATCAAATAAAATGGCCATCTGCAGTGTTCATATCAGGCATTCCCGAGTGGCTTTACAAATATGGAAATATTCATTTTTTTAATATTATTGCTCTCTTTACAGGAGTGGAAATAGTTTGATAACATCAGTTTAACCACTACTGAAATGCCAAATATGCCTCTGCAGGTGCAAAATCTGCATAATACGCTAAGCATTTTGCATTGTAAACATTTTGTATCCTTATTTGGAAACAGCCCAAATGTCTCCAATAGCATGGTGACCATCTGGATCGGAGTTCATGGGACCTGCTCCAGAACCTAATGCTTTCATACTCAATCTGCCAATCCTCAAATGATTATTAACTCTGCCATCCTAATAAGCATGCACATGGTGTCTCCTGGGATACCATTAGATGATACTATTTTGCATAACTAAATCTGAAGATTCTGATCCGTGTGGGACCACAAATTTAATTTCTTACTGAAAAATGACTAATACAGGAAAAACAGAAGGTATTAAATACGTGATTGTTACATTTGTAAATATTCTTTTTACTACCATCTGCAATAAACTGTTATAAAACATAAAATCCATTATTCATGTTGTTCACAGGGTCATCAACGTCACGAACTGTGAAACTACCGCCCCGCTTTAACTCTCAAGAAAACCTAATCTTTAACGTATAAAGTGGTCTACAATTGTTTTGCTCTATCAGTTGCAACCTCATCTCTAAGTATCCCCTTTGACCATCTATGCTAGTCTCAGAATCTGTTATGAGCCACTTGTCATTACTTTCTCTGATGCCTCTGCAAAACTTCTCTAGAGCTGCACCACTTCTCTGGAACTCTCCACCTTGTTCCACTGGACTAATCTTTAGTTTAAATCAACTTTTAAAAAGTTCATTCAAAACGTATCCTTCTGCCTTCATTAATTTATTTAAATCAGTCCACACCGAGTTATTTTTTTCCCTTTTCTCATATCGTAATCTTTAGTGAACAATCTGTTCCAGATTTATAGTTTATGGAATGTCTGTTCACCCTCTTAAATACTATTGCACTGCACAAAATGAACATAATTATATCTAATTTAGGAACAAGTGGACAAGAAGAAGAGCCATCTGTACTTTTTAGCTAAGAATTTCATCATGAAAAAGGGCAATTATCATTGTAGTGAAACAAAATTTCAAGGTACAACCTTGAAATGCTAGGAGAAAAATAATACCCTTTCACACCAAAATCCCAGGTCAGACATGGGATAATAAACACGGTTTTAAACCTAATACCCCTTTCACACAGAGGCATGGACCCGGAAATAACCCAGGTCGCTGCCTTTCACGCTGGACCCATGTCTGGCCTGTATTTTCAAGTCGAGCCCCTTCAAATGAGCAGCTTTTAAGAGAATCCAGATCGAATAACCCAGGAACAACTTTCACACAGAAGTTTACCCGGCTTCAACCCAGGAATAACCATGGTCGCATGCAGGCCCGGCGCTCCCATTAGGCAGCGGTAGGCAGCTGCCTAGGGCGCCGGGCTCTGGGGGCCGCCACTGAAATATTCCACGTTGTAGAATGCTGTGCGGCGGCCACGGAATTTATTTTCCCTGGTCGCCGCACAGCTGCAGGTCCATGGTGGGGGTGTGGTGATTGATCGTCGCCCCCACCGACGATAGGACGCACGGTGCCTCCCTCCCTTTACCACTCACTGTCTGTCGGGAGTCACGTCATCTTCACGTCCCGACAGTCAGTGAGCAGCCCGGCAGAGAAGAGCAGCTGCAGCATGAAGAAAAAGTTTAGCAGGTAAGTAAAAAGGGGAGCATTGTTTAGAAGGGAGAAAGAGCATTGTTTAGCAGGGAGAAAGAGCATTGTTTAGAAGGGAGAAAGTGCATTGTTTAGCAGGGAGAAAGAGCATTGTTTAGCAGGGAGAAAGAGCATTGTTTAGCAGGGAGAAAGAGCATTGTTTAGCAGGGGGTGGGGAGAGCATTGTTTGGAAGAGGGGGGAGAGCATTGTTTAGCAGAGGGGGTAGAGCACTGTTTAGCAGAGGGGGGAGAGTACTGTTTAGCAGAGGGGGGAGAGCATTGTTTAGCAGAGGGGGGAGAGCATTGTTTAGCAGAGGGGGGAGAGCATTGTTTAGCAGAGGGGGGAGAGCATTGTTTAGCAGAGGGGGGAGAGCATTGTTTAGCAGGGGGGGGAGAGCATTGTTTAGAAGGGAGAAAGAGCATTGTTTAGCAGGGAGAAAGAGCATTGTTTAGAAGGGAGAAAGTGCATTGTTTAGCAGGGAGAAAGAGCATTGTTTAGCAGGGAGAAAGAGCATTGTTTAGCAGGGGGTGGGGAGAGCATTGTTTGGAAGAGGGGGGAGAGCATTGTTTAGCAGAGGGGGTAGAGCACTGTTTAGCAGAGGGGGGAGAGTACTGTTTAGCAGAGGGGGGAGAGCATTGTTTAGCAGAGGGGGGAGAGCATTGTTTAGCAGAGGGGGGAGAGCATTGTTTAGCAGAGGGGGGAGAGCATTGTTTAGCAGAGGGGGGAGAGCATTGTTTAGCAGAGGGGGGAGAGCATTGTTTAGCAGAGGGGGGAGAGCATTGTTTAGCAGAGGGGGGAGAGCATTGTTTAGCAGAGGGGGGAGAGCATTGTTTAGCAGAGGGGGGAGAGCATTGTTTAGCAGGGGGGGGAGAGCATTGTTTAGCAGGGGGGGGAGAGCATTGTTTAGCAGAGGGGGGAGAGCATTGTTTAGCAGAGGGGGGAGAGCATTGTTTAGCAGGGGGGGGAGAGCATTGTTTAGCAGGGGGGTAATGGTCTGCTGCAGGGGCTGCATTGTTGACAGGGGGATATTGTTGAGCAGGGTGGGGGTGGTGTGCTGCGGGGGGTACATTAAGTGGGGAGGGCAGGTGTGCTGCAAGGGGGGGGGCATTGCTAAGCAGTGGGGGCGGTGTGCTGAGGGAGGGCATTGTAAACCAGGGGGGTGCTGTGGGGGCCACATTGTGATGCAGGAGGGCCACATTGTAATGTAGGGGGAGCAGTGTGATTAAGGTACATGTCAGGGCATAATACATAGAAAAGAACTCAAGTTATCACAAAAATTGTGTTATCGGCTTATTGTGTCAAGTTTTTTTTTACCGACATCTAATACCTGTATACCACTCCTCTAGAAATTGTATTTGCCACTGGACAGCAGTGGATTCTGGGCAGTGTTCTGCATGAAACATCAGTGCATCTGGACCGCTGGTGGAGGTAAGGCTTATCTTTTTTTTTGGTTTTTTTTGGTTATAAAACCAAGTTTGTGACGGTCTGGGAAGTGGGTATTTGGAGTCTGTTGGGTAGGGGTGGGGCGGTGGTTTGAAACTTTGCCTAGGGCGCCGAGACACCTAACACCGGCCCTGGTCGCATGACCCAGGTCCATGCCTCTGTGTGAAAGGGGTATTAGTAATGTGTTGGCCTCTGTTAACGGGGTTATACAGCATAGATGGACGGATCTCAGGTACCCAAAGTGCCTAAAGAATTACTGCTATCTTTTGGGGAATCATATCTATTGATGTCTTTATCTACGTCTGTCCCCTGGTTCGTTGACCAATTCTGTGCCAAGGACCTCAGTTGGTATCCATTCCTTTGTTTCCAACGTTGAGTAAATAGCTTTCATCTCTAGGCACTTTGTAGGGAAACAGGCAAAAAGTGAAAAGAATGATATAGGGATACCAAATAGGAGCACTATATTAGCAGATGCATCTACCTGCCTGGGGCATAATAAAGTCAGTATATAAATATTTCTGTGTTGGACATATTTTCCCTATATGTTAACATGCTAATAAAGTAGCCTCAGATGGAAACACATCTTCTAACAATGGGAGCACTGTGGGAGTGCTGCTGTGGGAATTATAGGATCCACAGCCAGTACACACACACACCAGCAGTAATACGAGAGCTTCCGGCTCTCACATGATCCTGCGTTGAATTCATACAGAGATACAAAATGAACTATTTGCATCTTAAAAAAAAAAAAAAAACACTGAAAAAAACTCTTTGTTTTTGTCACATGTATTCCAAGTGTAATTCATATACTTGTCTCAATAGTAAATAAAAGAGCACGGATGCGATCACAACTCAGCAATACCAAATAAGGAACAGCATTACAGTCATTCATGAAAGCATTTGTATCACATCACATTGTATCTCTAGGCTTCATTCATACATGCACAGATCTGCTGACAACAATATATGTGGTGCAGTTAGGCTGGGTACACACTACAGAAACTTTCTTCCAATGTGACATGTTTAACGATTTTACAAACAATAGAAAGAAGAAAAAATAAAAAGTTCCGATCAACATGCAGATTCATGTGTAGTACACACTATACACGTTTTATACGATTTACCGTCAGTCTGTGCTCTTCATCTGTCATAACCATAGGATGAAAAGATTGTGACTCTACACACACTCCATAGAGATCAATGAATACTGCCGGTCCTGAGTGCATATACACTGCAGGATTGGAACATTTTCAGTTGTTTAAAAATCAAATGAACTGATACAATGTGCTTTGGAACAATAATCGTTCAATGGTGCAGTGTACACACTAATGCGATATCGGGCCCAACGCTCGTTTATAATGTGATTGGCCCAATAATCGGCTGAAAACACTGTAATGTGTACCCATCCTTTGTGTTCATTAGAAACAGCACTGTCATCAATGTATCAATGATGACATCTTCCAATATAACATGACCTAGTGGAAGACATGCTCATTGATACACGCCAGCTCTGTTTCTTTGAATGAACACTAACATAATCGTCATCAGATCTGTGCTTGTATGAATGAAATGGCTGCAAACGTATCACATGTTCCCAATCAGCGGCAGTAACATGAGAGCTGCAGGATCTCATGAGATCATTTGTTGAACTCCTACAGATATACAAAGTGACTTAGTATGGCATTCACAGAAAAATATCTGCTGATGAATGAGCAAATCTTATATAGGGAATGGTGTATTTTCAATGTCTCTTTCCCATAAACAGTGGTTTCCTATCGCTAGGAGTTACTATTTTTTTTTTTTTTTTTTACAGTTTTATTTTTGAGAAGGTCAACAATGAGCATCAGTCCAAGGCAAGATCTGTTACAAACAAGTTATACATATTCAGGGACTAATACAATCATTGTGTATCATACCGAGAAGAGTCTTGATATTGACCAAATTTTAACTATAAGGGTAGAAGAAAGAAAAGACAGAAAAGAGAAGCTAGCCAGAGAAAAGTGGACAAGACAGATAGGGAGGTGGTGTGGCAGGCCAAGGTAGTTACTACTTTTACTCTTGCTGCTGGGTACCATGGGACACTCTCTGTATGTGACTACAGCCTACGGAGGTGGTATATTGAACGTCCGCTAATACCTAATGGAATACACCTGAAAAGGAGCAGTGTATCAACAACAAACATAAAACCAATGGGAAGTTTGTACCCTTACATACTGGAGCGCTACAGTTTTTTGCCACTGAAAGTTTTAGCCTGGTTGGAGGGAGCAAGATCAAAATGGAAGTGGACAGATAAGGGTCACCTCCAGCAGGCAGGCTCAAAGGCTGAAGCAAGCTACATACAGGAGAATGAAGGAGAAGACTTTTGTAAAGTAGAACATGAGTGAAGTGACCAATTCCAGGACTCTTTTAAAGGCACAAAAAATTAAGCAATGCCCAATTCCCAACATTCAACTCTGTATGGGCTTTGTGGTCAACTTCATCAGTTCCGGAGCCAATGGAGGTTATTCCAGCAAGGATCTCTAACGGTTTAATCATGAGATGCTGGATTCATAGCTTTAAAATTTTTGTAGAGATCCTCTAATATTTTAGTTGTAGGAGAAGCTTTCTGTTTGTCGTTTATTGTCTCGAGGCCACACAGAGGGTCGTCAACTTGAGGCCCAACAGGTCAGCGTGGGAAAAAGTCAGAAGCATCCCAGGATTAAGCTTTTGGTGGACAACAACTCAGGTGTTTAACTCATCTATTATGGCCAGTTCTTGCAAGTGTTTTGCAATTTAGATGTTGTTAAATGGCAAAAAATCCTCCATGGGAGACGGAGCTCTTGCACACATCTGCCATGCACAGTGGTACAGCCATACCTTCCTACATATTTTTATTTTAACAGACATACTTACTTAATCAATTAATATGTCAGCCTTTGTTGACAGCTCATCTGACCTCCTTGATATGATAATGCCGTGCATGGCAAGTTTATACATAGCTGAAAGCAGCATTGCGTTACACACATCAATGAAACACCTGAAAAACCTGTATTTAATGCAACTGTAGTGTACAATATTCTCAAAATGGTGATAACTAACACTACGGTGCGCTCCATTTGCACACGCACAAAAGAAAAGTGTCCATAATGTGACCGTATAGAAGCTGAAAATGGTATATGGAAACAGAATAAGGTGAAATCTAATTTAATGCTAAAATGCAAACTAATATAAGTATAAGGTATGACAGGATGGACCGTCTATGCCCCTCTGTCTGTTGTTGCTGGGAACCGGCTAGGCTTACTGTGCCACCATTCTCTTTCTCTATCCCAAATGCGCCCACTAACCGCAGTAGGAGGGGCTTAAGTTGCTGCCACCACTGGACTCCTTATCGGCATCCAGAACCGGGTTCCTTCTGGGTAAGTGTCGCTGCTAGTGTACCCCGGAGCTGGTGTACTTGGGCTAGTACCCCTGTCCTCTTACTATGGATCAGGGTTGCTGTGGATGGATCCCCCCTGGCCTATCACACGCAGAGTGGTGGTACTGGAAATCTGGGTCCAAACCTCAGAACAGCCGGGAACAGATTAGAGTTGGGTCCAATCTGTAGGTCACAGAAATTTCAGCATGGAAAGGTTGTCAAGCAGGTCTTTGAAACAAGTGATGTTTATTTGCTCAAGTAGTCCTAAGAAGGACAGTTCACACGCCAGTCTGTGGTACTAGCGATCTTTCCAGAAATATAGATGGTACAAGACTGATACATTTATGCTCAAACAGCTCACTTTTTATACAGTTCTGACATAACTAATGGCAGGGGGCAAGTCAGCCCCCTGATCGATGAAGGTTCCGCAACGTCTGAGCTATTTTTAGTATCAGGATACGAAATATGTTTCACGAACATGGATTTACATGAAATGCAAAGCTAACAATATTTACACTTATTTGTGATATCCTAAAACGTGTTGTTATTTCCTACATCCTGTTTTAGACACTAGGACACTTAGGAAATCTAACAGCAAGTCTAATTAAACCTTCCAGTTACTTCAGGGGAGTTGGACAATCACACATCAAAAGGTTAATTAACATGAGATTAACATGGGTCCTCTCTTCAGACAAGTGCAGAATACACATTTCCTCCACTTTACTGCTAACTTGAGAATTCCCAAAGAAAAGTTACAAAACCCCAATCAAGTCATTTCCCTACATAACACATCCCCATGTAACACGATAAGTGCTTTTGCAATTATACATTGGTGCCTGCACCTCTGTTTGAAATACATTCTAGAATAAATTATTTCTACATGATCCAGCCACAAATAAGTTATTTTTTAAGTGGTCCAGCCACATAAGATCTTGCATAATTGGGCATTAGTTTTAAGAGTTTAACATACCTTCTTAAAGGGTATTAACATTTTTGACAATACAAATAATGCATGCTTATGAACCTGTATACAAAATCTGAAAAGCGTTTGCTTAATGTCAATTTTAACATTGCCACTTAGTCAGGGAAAAACTAGAGATGTTCAATGACCCCCGTGTTCTGGTTTTGGTTTTGGATCCGAATGACAAGGTCTTGCTTGGTCACGACTGACCTTACAAGATACCCCAGTGACAGTTCCAGAACTAGCACTCATAGAGAAAGGAAAAGGCCTCATTCTTTCCTTTTCACTGTGTGTAGAATGGCATGTTGGCAATTTTATTTTTTTCTGCAGACAACTTTGCCTAAATTAAAGGTCTTTTTTTCTTGACCAAGGTAAAATGTGTTTTTTTACATTTTTGTTTCCCTGACTTAAAAACACTATACACTTTAACATAGGCTTTAGCAGATGACGTAGAGGGATTACTATCATCATGACTGGTGCCAGCAGCTGCTTGGTGCTCCTGGTCTTCTGTGTTCTGCTGCGAATCCATTTTGATAACACAGTACAATGTGACTGCAGATTAAGAACAACGGTGCCAGCCCTATTATTTCTATTTTAGCAATGACAATTAGCAATGGCGCTCTCCTCTTTGTGTTTTACTTATATAGCACAGTATAATGTGACTGCAGATTTAGAAGACCAAGCGTGCCAGACCTATTAATTCTATTTCAGCAATGAAGCAATGGAGCTCTCCTGAATGTCACTGGAGACTTTGAAGAACACTGCTACCCCCTCCTCTTTCTTTTCTACCTATGACGCTGCCCAACTGCGCTAGAGACTGCCAAGAACTGTGCTACCCCTTCTGTGTCCCTCTGTGAAATGGCGCTGGATCGCCATGCAGGGCGGTACTTATAGAATCCAAAAGTAGCGAGATCCGTGACCAGACGACACAACAATGACATTTTGCCTCGTTTTCAATTCCAAGGCCGAGCGACAGTACCGAAAAAGCTTGGTACTCGGATCTGCTAAGTTTGGGTGTGTACGGTTCTCAGGGAACCGAGCCTGAGCATCTCTAGGAAATACAGTGCCCTGCTAGGCCCCAAGGCAAAGTTGGGGTAGTGGCCAGATGGTGTTGTTCTCACCTCACGGGTCACCTCCACTCTGTTCTCAATAAATTAGTGGGCTCTATTTAGCAAGCGCACAACTGGTGCATTTTCAGGAGAGGACTCCACTCTGCTCTTTGAGAGCAGAGTAGCGGCCTCAGGGCAGGAGCAGGACCTCAGAGGTGGGAGTAACCCCACATTGCCAGACTCCCCTCACCTCCGGGCCCTGTAGTCACAGCACCCCTATAGTACCACCCCTGTGCTTAGTAAAATACAATGTAGTTCTATGGGAACACTCCATACTACACAATGCTGCAGGGAAGGTTAGACGTGTGTGATGGGACATGGCGCTAATGCTTTGTTACAGTTTTCTCTATGCTTAACTAGCAGTTTTTCAACACCTGTATGAGTCCAAGAGCAAAGGTAATCAGCTTCTGGCTAACAGGTCACTCTGGGACTTGTAGTTCTACAGTCTCTCACTAGCACTGCAGACATTACCTAATTCAGGTATAAAGCATCAATGCACAAAACAACAATAAAGGAACAGGTGCAGATCTGCCACCTTCAGCCAGGTCACAGTGTGCTCATATTCTGCTTCTTTCCCACTTATTGTATTACATGGATTACTTCAGGCTTCTCTACTGAAAACGGAAAATAAATGTTAAACGAGCAGCTGATCCCACGTAGTACAATGTAATCAGATGGTCCCTGAGCAGAGTCTGCAGCCGCCCATACACTCACCTGACGGGTCATCAGAGACTTGATCTTCTGCATGTCTCAGGCACAGCCCCTCTAACTCCCGGTCAGTGTCCCCAGCACCCCTCCTGGTCACGGTGTCTGTCAGCGGCCCGGCTCCCGGAGACACCGGTAGTGGCTTCTAAGGTACCTTCTGACGTCACTGTGACACCGCGGTCATGTGACTGCAGCGGTCACATGACACAGTGCGGGCGGCCTGCTGGAGATCTGCCCGTTCATGTGTGCGGTTCAGAGGGGAATAAGGTAAGAGGAAGGGGTGATGTAGAGGGCACGTGAGAGTGTGCTGGGCAGAGGGGGGCACGTGAGAAGGTGCTGGGCAGAGAGGGGACATGTGTGACTAAAGGCGCTGGGCAGAGAGAGGGCATGTGTGACTAAAGGTGCTGGGCAGAGAGGGGACATGTGTGACTAAAGGTGCTGGGCAGAGAGGGGACATGTGTGAGTGTGCTGGGCAGAGAGGGGGCATGTGTGACTAAAGGTGCTGGGCAGAGAGAGGGCATGTGTGACTAAAGGTGCTGGGCAGAGAGGGGACATGTGTGAGTGTGCTGGGCAGAGAGGGGGCATGTGTGACTAAAGGTGCTGGGCAGAGAGAGGGCATGTGTGACTAAAGGTGCTGGGCAGAGAGGGGACATGTGTGACTAAAGGTGCTGGGCAGAGAGGGGGCATGTGGGACTAAAGGTGCTGGGCAGAGTGGGGACATGTGTGACTAAAGGTGCTGGGCAGAGAGGGGACATGTGTGAGTGTGCTGAGCAGAGAGGGGGCATGTGTGACTAAAGGTGCTGGGCAGAGAGAGGGACATGTGTGACTAAAGGTGCTGGGCAGAGAGGGGACATGTGTGACTAAAGGTGCTGGGCAGAGAGGGGGCATGTGGGACTAAAGGTGCTGGGCAGAGAGGGGGCATGTGTGACTAAAGGTGCTGGGCAGAGAGGGGGCATGTGTGACTAAAGGTGCTGGGCAGAGAGGGGGCATGTGTGACTAAAGGTGCTGGGCAGAGAGGGGGCATGTGTGACTAAAGGTGCTGGGCAGAGAGAGGGCATGTGTGACTATAGGTGCTGGGCAGAGAGAGGGCATGTGTGACTGAAGGTGCTGGGCAGAGAGGGGACATGTGTGACTGAAGGAGCTGGGCAGAGAGGGGACATGTGTGACTGAAGGAGCTGGGCAGAGAGGGGACATGTGTGACTGAAGGAGCTGGGCAGAGAGGGGACATGTGTGACTGAAGGAGCTGGGCAGAGAGGGGACATGTGTGACTGAAGGAGCTGGGCAGAGAGGGGACATGTGTGACTGAAGGAGCTGGGCAGAGAGGGGACATGTGTGACTGAAGGAGCTGGGCAGAGAGGGAATGTGTGACTGAAGGAGCTGGGCAGAGAGGGGATGTGTGACTGAAGGAGCTGGGCAGAGAGGGGACATGTGTGACTGAAGGTGCTGGGCAGAGAGGGGACATGTGGACTGAAGGAGCTGGGCAGAGAGGGGACATGTGTGACTGAAGGAGCTGGGCAGCGTTGGGCGATGTTATTCTGTTGATTATTTTCTCTCCCATTTCTGGTTATCTCGGGAGGATCTGCTGGAAACAGACCTCAGGATACCAGTGGAGATATTGCACAGCTTTATGAATGTATGAACTGGTCTTTCTGTTGTTATTGACTGTTTTTATGAGACCGTTTGCATGTGCATACTATTTGAGAAAGGAGAACCCACATATAGTATAATCAGAAGCGCCACTTAATTTTTCCCATTTTTTGTATCTAGATAATAATAGACAGTTTATTAGTTATTTTATTTCTACTCACGATCGTCATGTTATTATCCCACCTGATAATGCCTGATGAATTTAACGCGAAGTGATAGTTATGTTGTCGCTTGTTATGATGAGGACCAGCAAGTGGAATATATTACCTGAAACTGTATTTGTGTGTGTTGTTACATACTACTGACAGATGAACTTTGTACTATACTGTGTATTTTAATATTTTTAAGAAATACATAATGAAATACATAATACATATAATTCCCATGGAATGCACATATATAAAAATACATGTATATCAACATTGTTGCTTTAAAGGGGTTGTCCCTTTTTCATTGAACACACACCTCTTGGTGATACAGCCAATCTGTCACGCCTTCACTCTCGGACTTCCACCATTACCTTGTGCAGTTGCCAGTCCTGTTCGTGCAGGTTTGAATTATCTACTCAGACCATCATCTGTGAGTTTACTATGAGTATAGCCAAACCTGGATAGAGTTACAGTAAGACTTTGTTTTTTTTCTAATATTGATGTCATCTTTGCTAACTCCTTTGTGAGTACTTTGGAATTGAAGAATCGTGGAAATCTCCAGTGCTACCCAGGTGCCAATGTAGAAGTGGTGTCTAACAGATACATCCTCTCCCCCGGATCCACATTAGAACCTCTCTCATCATATAATTTACTATCTGGCACATGGTCTGACTGTCTTCTATCTTTTAATCACCAGAGGGCACATACTACTACTTTTCATTTTTGATTTTTTTTTTTACATTGAACATTACCCGGATTGTAATGGGAATTTGGATGCGCTTGTCTTTTAATCAAGTCATATTGATAAACTTTCTTGGATATTTTTCTTTGGATTTCTTTGTATATCTTTCTTTTGTGACAGTATTGGTTTATTTACATGTTATGTCATTTGTTTAATTTAATTAACCTTTGATTTGTATATTTGTTATCTTGTTAGAACTCAGAAGGGATTAAAAACAATGACCTAAGAAATATTTATTTTGATAGCCAATTTATTAAAAACCAGGATATTTTTACTTGCCTATTACTTACAGAAACAACTGCACCTCCTAATGTGACGTGTGAACCTTCCCCATCTCTCATATATGCATTCAGTCACCCTTACTCACAAACAACAGTGATCACAGCACTCGCCATACAGAAACACAAATACCAACCAGTCCTAAATACATTCAACACAAAAGAATCAATTAAACCACTAATAATTCCTGAAGGTTTTTTTGCAAACTCACAGTAGAGCAGAATTCACTTGTAAGTTTAGAAATGTAACAGATTAAAGTTACTCTTAGCAAACAGTATTGTAGAAAGCATCACAATCGTACATGAAATGCTCCCTCAAACCCACCTCTACTTACTCGGTTCCTCTCCTGGACCCCGGCTTTGTCATCTGCTCCCTCCTCCCACACCGCTTTAGAATATAAGCTTTCATGAGCAGGGACCTCTCTGTCTCTTGTATGTTGGTCTCTTTTACATGGTGTGCTGTATTTGGTACACTGTATTGTGCTTTTATGCCTACTGTAATTTTGCCAATTGTATCCTGTATTTACTTTCATAGTTACAGTATTCTTGTATTTGATTCACACCTATTTGTGCTGATGTATTATCTAGATTTATGTATTATTATTGTACACCATATGGACAAAAGTATTCGGCGCTTGACCATTACACCAACAGGGACTATAATGACATTGTATTTAAATACATATACTTTAATATGGAGTTGGTCCCCCTTTTGTAGTGATAACAGCTTCCACTCTTCTTAGAAGGCTTTCCACAAGATGTTTAATTGTTTCTGTGGGAATTTGTGCCCCTTCATTCTGTAGAGCAATTTATGAGGTCAGGCAGTGATGTTGGACTAGTAGGCCTGGCTCGCAATCTCCGTTCCAGTTCATCTCAGAGGTGTTCGTTGGGGTTGAGGTCAGGGCTCTGTGCAGGCCAGTCAAGTTCGTCCACACTGAACTCATCAAATCATGTATTTGTAGTCCTTGCTTTGTGCACTGGGGCACAGTCATGTTGGAATAAAAAAGGGCTTTCCCTAAACTGTTGCCAGAAATTTGGAAGCATTGCATTGTCCAAAATGACTTGGTATACTGAAGCATTAAGATTGCACTGGAGATAAGGGGCCTAGCCCAAACCATGAAAAACAGCCCCATACCATTTTCCCTCTTCCACCAAACTTCACAGTTGGCATAATGCAGTCAGGCAGTTAACGTTCTCCTGGCATCCGCCATACCTGGACTTGCCCATCTGACTGCCAAACAGAGAAGTGTGATTGGTCACTCCAGAGAACACGTTTACACTGCTCCACAGTCCAGTGTCAGTGTGCTTTACACCACTCCATCCGATGCTTGACATTGGTCTTGGTGATGTGAAGCTTGCATGCAGCTGCTCGGCCATGGAAACTCATTCCATTAAGCTCCCACCACAGTTTTTGTGCTTACATTAATGTCAGTGTAAGTTCAGAACTCTTCAGCTATTGAATCAGCAGAGCGTTGCCGACTTTTTTATGCACCGTGCGCTTTAGCAGTTGTTGACCCCGCTCTGTGACTTTACGTGGTCTACCTCTTCGTGGCCGAGTTGCTGTTGTTCCTAAACACTTCCACTTTCTAATAATATCACTTACAGGTGAACGTGGAATATCCAGCAGGGATGAAATTTCACGAACCGTCTTATTGCAAAGGTGGCATCGATCACAGTACCACGCTTGAAGTCACTGAGCTCTTCAGAACGACCCATTTTGTATCACAAATGGAGACTGGCAACGAGTCTGATTTAAACACCTCAATTCAATGATTAACAGGTGTGGCCAAATACTTTTGTCCATATAGTGAATATATTTGTCTTATATTGATGTACTCTTGCTGTACGGACTCTGTGTCGTCATATAAATAAATGATAATGACGATGATACATGAGGCTCTATAAGATTTTAGTAACACCTATAACAGAATACAATGTGAAAAGGTCCAGTTTCCATTAACTTGTGTGAATCAAAGGAACATCACAACCAAAATATCTTACTTGAATAGCTAGCCTGCAACACTTGCTAATAAGAATAAATGACACAGTGGGTTGTGTAGCAAGGACAGCTAATCATGACACAGCAAACCCTTTTTTGTCATGTCAATCATAGTAATTTATCAACGCTTGTCCCTTACATACAGTGTACACAATATACAGTATATTTATCATATGTTACATGTTGTTTTCATTCCATAATTTGGTATTGGCAGTATCAAAACAAAATCACACCTGTGCTAATTTGGACACTCTCTATGCCTCATTGAATATGTTGTTTGTTGTTTTGGGTGAAACTCAATAATATAATTTGACAGCAACTTTGTCATGTAAATCTCTGCAATCTTCCGCTAACCACCCTAAAAAAATAAAGGTGTTTTTTTTATGTCCCCACCAATACATGGTCTCTCCCCCCTTTTTTTTCTAATTCGATTTTTTTCATTAAATAATTAGACTGGGACATAAACTCCTAGCACTTTTTATACAGAGCTACCGTACTGTTTCTAACATTATTTACTATGTATGTCCTACTTATGTTTTTTACAGTCACTGATGCTTAAAATACTTATTCACCTGTATTGTTACCTTTTGCTGTTATCGATAAAAATACAAAAAATTAAATAAAGAGGAATTTACTATTTATCTTGTCAAAGGTCTATTTTACATTGGAACGTTAACTCTTTTGTCATCTCTCTGATATTCTGACCATAACTCCTATTCAAGGTCACATCTGCTTGAAACATTGTATGTTCACATCATTTGTATATGTTGGTACATTGTGCTAAAATGTCACAGCAGCAATGTTTATAAGTAAAGTGAATGACAAAACTGTTGAGGCTTTTATTTGGCGCATCTTGTACAACAACACATTACATTGTTATTTGGTTTATTTGTAATTACAGAACTGTAGGTTTGTTTTAGTTGTAGTTGGGTGGAAGGGGCTGTAATTTAGAATGTCCCTCTTCATTGAACTCTCCACTCCTGTCCTCCTCTTATTCTTCTGCTCTTCTTATCGGGGATTCATAACAGGTAAAGGAGAGAAAGTGTTTTGTTGGAGAAGACGGGGAGGAGAAAACAATGGATTGGAAAAGATTGAGAGGAAGGAAAACAGAAAAATAGGTTACGATTTACATTTCTCAATCTGAAATTGGGACATTTGTGAGATATGCTTTGCCCCATATCACCTTCTATTGTGAACCCAGCTGTCACTTCCCGTTGATTTATCATATCTGTTTATAGCTACCCTTTTATTCATCTTTATCTTCTCCCGTTTCCCTATGACCAACGGACTTGGGAGGCTCAGTGTTAACTTGTGATTCCCCTCGACAATATTGCCCATTGCTGGCCCATTGGAGCTGTTTGCACCAACCCTCCTTTACCCATGCCACTGTGCGTTATCCTATTTACTCCCTCATACCTGCCAAGTCTTCCTAATTCTCCACTTCTACATGTCCACGTCTTTTAGCCACTGTCAGTTACTATCTCATTGCCAGCTCTGCAGCCATCACGACAGGTCTGTCGCAAAAATATTTTATTCTTAAGGTCCTACCAATAATATAAAACTATGCTAAGGGGCTTAATAGTTCTCAGAAAAGGAGCAAACTATTTTCAACCATGAGAATATCTAAAGGGGACCTAGTAGACTAGGGTCTGTTTCATTAAGAATCTTAACTTGAGAAACTTCTTATTTCAGTCTCCTGGACAAAACCATGTTACAATGGAAGGGGTGCAAATTAGTATTCTGTTTTGCACATAAGTTAAATACTGTCTGTTTTTTCATGTAACACACAAATAATTGATACCTTATTTGTACACTGAAATTTAAAGTTGATATTTGTGTGCTACATGAAAAACCAGTCAGTATTTAACTTATGTGCAAAACAGAATACTAATTTGCACCCCTTCATTGTAACATGGCTTTGTCCAGGAGACTGAAATAAGAAGTTTCTCAAGTTAAGATCCTTAAATGAATCAGGCCCCTAGTATTTCACCAGGAAATACCTTTGCAACAGTGCCTTCATCCCGAGCTACGCTCTAAATCTTATCCTCTAAATTTCCATGCGTATAATTAGTTATAAAGGAAGTGGGGTGATATTATTTGCATGATAAATTACCTTTTGCAGTTTCCAGAATAATCTTTTTTTGTACTCTGCTGCACATTTACACCCCTAAGACCAGCAGAGATTATTCTGTAGACTTCCAGAGATCCAAGGCAATGTTAGACTTTCCTAAACTCCAACTCCTATATGACACCCGGAGGGTTAATGAACCGCTGACAAGGGAGTACACTCTGCACTCTGCCATCCATGACACCTACTCTAGGATTATACAAAACAGGTTGAGAAGAAAATGTTCTATTCGGACGCTCATTGATAATTTAAATAAAATGTTCATGCAATTTTTATTGGTATACATTAAAAAAATTCACACTTTCATTTCAATCACAAACACACTAATTAGTGAAATATTTAAAATCAATGATTATGAAACGACTGAATAATGTTCTATGTACTGTTAAAATAGCAGTTTGACATCGCTAACTACACTTCTGTTTGTTATAATGTACTATATGTTTATAAGCAAATTTTTTTTCCTCCTTTTAATAATTCGTCTCCTATTATCTTTCCACATATAATGATTATCTCCAAATGAATCCATATCATGCCATAACTACATATAGTAAGTACTATTGAGACAATATAATTTGTCTTACATGGACAAATACAATTAATTGGCTGTGATAGTAATAGCTAATTTTCCGTTTGTGAGCAATGAGGAACTTGGCATGTTCACACTCAGCAGCCTATATTTTTCTTATTCACACATCATTTAAATAAATTGCTTACAGGAATAACTTGCTGTTCAGTTTGAGATAAGTTATTTGCATATTTCCTCTCAAAAGTCCTATAAACTACTTTGCGAGTAACTTGCTACCTGAACTGCCCAGGAAAAGTGTGTTCTTCTGAAGTTATCTTATCTGAACTGCCTGGGAGAAATATGTTCTAATGAACACAATCACTAATATTACTGCAGCTGAACTCACGTCCGCTGCTATATTGTTATATATTCTCAATCACTCCCCATTCATTCATTGCAACCAGCCAGTCGCAATTATATGATCTTGCTAAGTTTATCTTTTCCAACGTAGCAAGGTTATTGCTTCCATCTAATTGGAGATCTAAGTTACGTAAAGTGGTTATAGGAGCAAGCAGTTTAGCGTAGCAGAATTCCGACGCGCGTTTCGCTAATTGGCTTTGTCAGTAGATATTTTCTAACCCATCACATGGGATTTCTCGTGTTTTGATCATTCAGACCAAAGCTGCTCAGTATTGTTTAGTTGCGGTCAGGCCTCTTGGCTTGTCGTTCATGTCAGGGATCATATGTGTTGTTTTATTCCCTTTGGATTAAAAGCAAGAAGAAATAAGAGGATCCATTAGGAATTTGGTGAGTAATAAATTGGTGAACGAGGGATTGGGAGAGTTTTTATATAAATAAAGTATTGTGTGTGTGTGTGTGTGTTTTGTTTTTTTTCTACAGTATTTTTCTATGTGACACTTAAAGTCCCCAGTGTACCATGGATGTCAGGGCATGCTGGCATTTGTAGTTCTATAGGCACCAGTATGCTCTGGCAGCCATGGGTTTATTGGCACTTCTAGTTCTACAATCATCAGCATATCCACACAGTTTATGGCTGCTAGGACTTGTGGAACCAGTAGTCAGCTACTATAGCCAGACTAGTCCTGGGGGTAAATTTATCAAGCTGCGGGTTTGAAAAAGTGGAGATGTTGCCTATAGCAACCAATCAGATTCTACCTGTCATTCTGTAGAATGATCTAAATAAATGATAGCTAGAATATGATTGGTTGCTATGGGCAACAACTGCACTTTTTCAAACCTGCAGCTTGCTAAATTTACGCCTTAGTCTTTCTTCGTAGGCTCCTTTCCCATAGAAGTTAATGTGTTCACCACTACACAGTAGCCCCCAGTTCTTGTACAAAGAGCTATACTTGCTGTCCACTATGACTACAACAAGCCGATAACAAATGGGAGAGAAAGGTCAGGTAGGCCAAGTTATGGAATAAAACCAGTAGGGAGAAATTTAAGGTCTGGGCAAATAGTTAAGAACAATGCTAAAAAATAAAGTAACGGTCAGGACCAGTAACCCAATAAGACAATAGCACTAAAGTCTGGAAGCAAAAACCTATAAATGGTTTCTAAGTAAGGCCAGGGGCTAGATTTACTAAGAATCGAGTTTGGTGGCGGTTTTAAATTACCACATATCGCAGGCGGTAAATGCCTATAGTATTTACTATAGGGCGGTTTGAGGATCCGATTTAAAGTGGATGGCCTTGTGTGGCGCATTGAAAAAGCTAAACCGCCACCGATTTGGTTAAAACCGCCATCCAAAAGACCAGACAGGACAGTTTTTGATACCTGTGTCAGAGTGACTTGATAGCCCAAACATGCTGCTTGAGCTATTTTGCAATTCAGAACATAAGAGAAAGCACCATTGACATTTAAATTATTTGGGCAATCATTCTTTATTGATTTAGGGACAAAATGAGTTTAATATTAACTTATGGGGAAAAAAATTGTTTTTGATTATATTAACCGCACAAAATGATTTAATTATTATAATATTCGGGGACTATGTAATGTCAAATTGTGCAACATAAATAACTATATCCACCATTAACAATCCGTTAATATTATTATATATTCACATTGCCCCATAACATAATGCTATAGAGTCCCCTTAAAAAAAAATCCCCCATAAGTTAATATTAAATTAATTTTGCCTCTTAATCAATAAATAGTGATTGCCCAAATAATTTGAATGTCAATGGTGCTTTCAGTTATGTTCTGAATGGCAAATAGCTCAAACAGCGTTCAGTTGGAGTAGTCTCTCCTCTCATAACCACCTCTTTTATTTTGGCTATTCGGATGGCGGTTTTGTGAACCCCAGCTTAGTAAATTCTGTGCTTTGTATGTTCATCATTGTTAAAATCGAGGTGTCAATTTGAAAGGTGATGGTTTTGAGAAATGTAAATTCTGTCCGTTTTAATGGCGGTTGGGGCTTTAGTAAATCCGGCTGTTTTAAAACCGACGGAAAAATCACCGAAAACCGGCAGTTTCACCAAACCGCCTTTTAGTAAAACTAGCCCCAGGCCCTAAATTATATAGGCACTAAAATACAGAACAATCAAGAATCACAAATGCAATAATACCGATAAATTAAGCATAATCAATAATGTGTAATAGGCAAATAACAGAATAAGCATAAAACTTAGTAGAGAATATGCAAGATGCATAATAAAAGGATACACGGGTGGACATGGAGGGAACAGACAAGAAGACAGGAGGCGTTAAAGTGTACCTACACGCAAGCATTTACATGTTCTACCTGACAAGACTCTGCAATATACTCTTTAACTTTATTTTAAATGTAATATATTCAGTACAAGCATATACATGTACAATAACTTATATTGAGTTTAGCAGTTGAACTGCTTTAAATGACACATTCATCTTATATTTAAAAGAAAAAAAAATTCTTCAGGTTTGAGAAGCAATTTGCTCTCCCTGGAAACCACAATTGCCGTCCACACACGTCAATGATAATATTGCAAGTCTTTGTTTCAAGCAGTATTCCGCTGTGACCTTGTCAATTATTCATTCTTGTCCTCAGGCTTGGCACTTGTTTATTGGAACAGAGAAAAGAAGGCAAGACACAGAAAGTAATATACCCAACTATCTTTATGTAACAAAATCAAATAGCAGAAAAAAGAGATTACGCACATATTCATACATTTATATATCTTCACTGACCATATATATATAATTTGAACTATTAAAGTGAGCAAGTCATCTACACACAGGGACATTCATGAGAATTCAGCCTAAATTAGGAAACATTACAGTTGGTGTGTCCATGGGCAATCATGGACACCCAACTGTTGCTTACCCATAATGCTCAGGCAAGAAGACAGGAGGCGTTAAAGTGGCAAAATAGTATAGTATAGTATACTAAAAAGTATAGAAAGAAAATCAGGGAGAATGTGTTGAAATAAGTAATAATTAAGAAAGTAATGTCTGACACAAGCTATGTTTGAGCAGACACCTGTTGATGTCACATAATGAGAGAAGCAAATATAAAACGTGATGAAATCACAGAATAGTGGCCAATGTGCTAACTACTGTGGAACCTAAGTTATGTCTCCATGGTTACTTAGTACGATGTAGTATTTATTACATCAGGTAACTAGATATAAAACTTAAATGAGATATAGCAAGCTGTAATGCTGCTGGCCTACACCATCAGGTCCAATGGACTGGCTGTAGAAAATAGTCTGAGGTAAATTGTGGGGAGTAAATATACAACATACTTGCCAACTCTCCCGGAATGCCCGAGAGACTCCCGAATTCAGCATAGGTCTCCCAGATTCCTGGAAGAGCTGACAATTCTCCCGCATCTGCCCACTTCCTAGTGAAGTGGGCAGATTTGAAGCATGATGTGATTCTCCGGGCAACTATGATATATAATACACACAATAGTTACAGTTAGGGCTGGAACACTGCATTGCTGGACACCATAGTTAAACTTAGGTAGGGCCCTGGCGATGCCGCTGTACCTTCCCTGCCCAGCCCCCGCTCTGTTCTGTGCACGTGCTTAGAGGAGGACTCAATTCTGCTCTTTGGATGGGAGTGCTGTGCGGGCCTGGAGGGCGTGCGGGGGCTTGTGGAGGTTTGTCTTCTGACCCATGTTAGGGCTACTTCCATTCTTTATTTGTTTTTTGGGAGGTTTTCTTAATAGTATTGATCATTTAGTTATGTGTACTTATTTGATCAACATTTACAACGCACTTATGAAGGTAATGCTGCCATGTTTTGTACCGAAGTTCAGAGCTTATCCCTCCATGGACACCAGGCTCAGGGAGCTGCGAGCTGAAATCCAGCGAGAGATTGCTGTATTAACGGTAATACTTTTTCCGCGTTCGATCCCGCGGACAATTGAATACCCCCTTTAGAGCTAGATTTACTAAACTGCGTGTTTGAAAAAGTGGAAATGTTGCCTATAGCAACCAATCAGATTCTAGCTGTCATTTTGTAGAATGCACTAAACAAATGAAAGCTAGGATCTGATTGGTTGTTATAGGCAACATCTCCATTTTCCAAACCCGCAGTTTAGTAAATCTAGCCCTTAATCTCTTTGACAACACTTTCCCTTTAATAAAATGTTCTGTGCTCTCTGCAGTGCACAGGGGTGTTGCTAAAACTCGGAGACAGGAACCCAACACATGACTCCTAAGCACAGTACCCTGCGTCATTTTAATGTGCCTTTTAAATTTACAGCAACTTAACTCCTACACTTAAATTCTAACTATCAAAGTAGATAAACTGTAACAACATTCTTCAAAGCAAAACAAAAAAAAGAAAACATTGCCCGTCGCTTCTAATTTTGTCTGATTGTCCAGCAGAGGGCAGCAGTTTTACATCTAAGTAAGGCAGGAAGTCCTGGATTATTAAGGTTTATCTACAGCTGAGTGATCCCCTCATCAGTATAATGTACAGAAACGTCTTCATTTTTTAGCATCAGTGTAACTTTATTCTGTGTGGGTGGGAATAATAGAAATGAAAGCTGGGTTGCAAGACTAGGCTCTAGGTCTTAGAGAAACAAACATCTCTGGCATTGCAGGAAAGCAGTGTGGTTTAGCTATGCCCCTTCCCCGCTAACTCCCACATAGTCACCCCTGCTTGTGTCTAGGAGGGTAGAGCGGAACGATCTCATAGTGTTACGTTAAATAATTGGAGCCGTAGGTCCCAAAATTTCTACTTTTTTTGTGAAATGATTAATTCAGATCCTATTTTTAATTTGAATCAAAACATCTCGCCAATGTGGTTTTAATCAGGAGTTCCACAATTTTTCTCTCTCGTTTTTTTGACATTATAGAGAATTTTGTGCTGATCGGTCGTCGGGATTCCTGAATAAATCCATTTGGCTCTATGAGATAGACAAACAACAAGTGAAAAATGTCAAAGGGGGCAAATACTTTTTATAGCCACTGTCTACATACATTACCTTTTGGAATTTGGATTTGTTGAACGTGGCCCTGTTCTAACAACTGAGTGGCACATTATTGATTGCACAAAGCACCTTATACGTATAAACCAAGAATATCCTCAAGACGAGCTTTATTTTAAGCTTCTTACTACCAAATTTTGTGCATCTCCAATAGGTAATTCCTCCCTCCTTGCACCATTCTGTACCAATGAAACTCTGCTGCTTTCTCTGTCTTTCTGTAACATCTCTAGATGTACCCATCGCCTATGAGGAAGCTATTGGGATGATCCAATATTCAGCCTATCAGTCCAGTAGTAAATAGTGATATCTCTGAGGCACGAGGCATTTCATGCCAATCATTTTTAGTGAACTGATAGGATGTAATCTCCTTTATTATGAGTTGATGATATCCAGAATGAATGCATCACATTGTAATAAAAAGTATTCAGACATATTTTATTATGCTAAAAGGACAACAATTAATAATACAAGATATTGCAAACACAAGTAACAAAGTTCTCACTGATTTGGTAAATAATAAAATTGATTAAGAAAAGGGAAGTTGCAGCCAGGTATTAATCGTTGTCACACACAGAATTGGCAAGTGCTGACTTTATTGTTTTTGGTAGTTCTGCTATTTTTACTATACCTTATTGTATAACCACACGGGAAGTCATTTGAAGGCCAAGGGATTAATTTATCAAACATTCTAAAAAGAAAACATGGAGGTGTTGCCCATAGAATTCTAGTTCTCTTTTATCTTGTGGATTCTAGAAAAAATATATCTAGAATGTGGAGGTGTTGCTATGGGCAACACCATCACTTTTAATTTATAGAAGGTTTAGTAAATCTATCCCTAATATTAAATAACAGAGGAGGCACATATCACAGTCTTAACTTGGTTGACGTACCCTGGCAAATTACTCCTGCAGTTGTACAGAGTGACAATAGCTATTGGTTTAATGGGCAGATGGTCATTGGAGATCATTTTGGTGATTTTCCAGCCATAAATTAAATCTAAAAATCCAATGGAATTATGAATGACTACTTTGTCCAGTTACTTTCAGTAGGTCCGACTATTGAACACCTCTGTTAGAGTCTCTATTCTTACATGTTAATATATTTACATTGACCCCTGCCATGTGGGCTTACCATTGGACCACACATTACATTAAAGGGATTGTATAAACCTCTAGCTATAAATGGCAATCACTGATTTTTGACAATGAGCGGCCAGGGGAGGTTTGGAGGAGAGGAGAGCTCAGTGCCGTAAAAGGGCAGTTTTGACCCACCAATCAGATGCCTCCCTCTCTGGCATTTAAGTCTCTCTGGCATTGAACTCTATTTCAAATATCTCCTCCAAAACCTGTGATTGGTGTGTACAACCCCATTCATGTGGTCTGCTAGGGCTGAAAGGGCCATTATCCCTGACTGAAAGTTCTTGTAAATTGTTTCCTTGTGGTAGAAACTTAGGGATAATTAACTAAGCTGCAGGTTTGAAAAAGTGGAGATGTTGCCTATAGCAACCAATCAAATTCTAACTGTCATTTATTTAGTACATTCTACAAAGTGACAGCTAGAATCTGATTGGTTGCTATAGGCAACATCTCCACTTTTTAAAACCCGCAGCTTAGTAAATATACCCCTTTGAATTTGACAGCAGAAAAGAACCTACAAGCCCATCAGAGCCTACAGGTTCATCTAACCATCTATCTAATATTGTAAAATATAATGTTTTATTCTCTATAAACATTGATTATCTGAAATATTTATGACATGTCTCTGGCAATATGAATTAATTACCTCATTTGCAACAAAAGAATACTATGAACACATTAGGTCAACACACATTTAATAACAAGTAAAAAAAAAAAAGTCTATGTATGTACATACAGTATATATGACTGTGTATGTTTATTTCACTGTATTACAAAATATCTACATAAAAATATCAACTTTGTTTTTTATTACTTTTACATTTTATTTATTTTTTATATATTAAGATAACAGAAGAAGTCTGTTCTCCTTTGTAATATGTGAGAGCTCCTATGTTGACATTTTCATTTCCTCATTATTTTCTTCTTCAGCTTTAAGGGCAACATTAGAAGTTATTGTATATGTTCAAAAAGAAAATTAAATTAAGAAATGTTCCACCTTCAGATCACATTAATTTATTAACTTGTACATGTCAACCTGCAACTGTCATTAACTATACTGATTAATCTTAATAACATTATTCTGTGCTTTTCAGTGATGTCTTTATATTAGCAATATCTATATTAGATTGTTTACTTTTGCTGGACTGAGATATCCTGTCTATCTAGAGCTGTGCTATATTCCAATAACCGAAATAAACAACTCTACCTGATAATGCAACAACTTAGCTGAAAAGCACAGAAGGAGGCCTGAAAGATAAACCAATGCATTTAGTAAAGGTTACAGGAGGACTTCTATAAGCCAATAAATTAAAGTTGTCCTACAGTGCACACCTCCTTTAAAATATTGTAAAGAATCTTAAATAAATGTAATAAGCTGCGTCATTTATTGACTCCTTTGCTGCTGTGGCAGGAAGGGTATTAGTGCAGTTGCCTCTTGCTCTGCGATTACAGGATACAGCTAGAATTGAGCAACATTTTCAAAGTTGTTCAGTAAAAAATTCACCTTATTCCGCAAATGGCCCCCAAAAATTGCACATTTTCCTGCAGGAATTTGGCTTTACCTGTTCCCAGTTTCTACCCAATCAAAGAACCTGCCCATTGCTGTCTCAGCTTTATCTATAAACTATACATTCTGAGAAATGTGAACTATACAATCAAAGTGCGGAATGGCATTCAGTAGGCTTGAGAAGCAAAGGCGAATCTTGAAGCTTGTATCCCGTTCCACAGCAAAACTCCATTCGTGCAAATTTTCACCACAATTTCACAAATCTCTAGATGCAGCCGACATGTCAGCGATAAGGAATGTATGAGAATTATGGGCGTATAAATCTGAACCTGAAATATTTACAGACACAGCCCAACACTTTTGGCGGATTTCATCACTTGGTGTCAGCAGATGGGACAGTCAACTTTTTAACACAAATTCAACCTAACTGTAAATAATATAATGAGTAAACAATTGAAACACAGTCACTATGTAGAATGGTTCGGCTGCCAACACACGATGATCTAGCTAGCCATCCTGTGGGCTGAACCAATGAGGATGCAGCCTGATGTCACCAGGAACTACTGACATAATTGAGGCATTAACGTTTACATGTATACACCCATGAAGTGCCTCAGTGATGTCACTGGTTCCTAGTGAGTTGATGGACGACCATTTCATGAACGATGGTGTAGGCCACAAGATGGCTGCCTCCACAATGGCAACTGATACACTTTAATTCTACAGCAATATAAAGTAGCTATAATTAGTATAATGCCATTTTATTTTTAAAAATCTGTACAGGTAAATTATGGCATTACAAATATGAGTATATCAATGAATTAGGGCAGGCCTGTCCAACCTGCGGCCCTCCAGATGTTGTGAAACTACAAGTCCCAGCATGCCCTTCCAGCTATCAACAGGTTGTCTACTGGCAAAGCATGCTGGGACTTGTAGTTTCACAACACCTGGAGGGCCACAGGTTGGACAGGCCTGAATTAGGGCATGGAAGAGGAATCTCTGCTCCCTACACTTTACAATCTGATGCACATCTCCCAACATTCTGACTGGAAAATAGGGATATATTAGCCCACATGTGCACCACCTGTGGGTCAAGACACTGATTGGGGGTCCCAGAATCTATCTTTGGATCCCCTAATATTCAGACGCAATACATTGTATTGCAAGATAAATTGTACATTGACATTTGGTTCCCAGCTAAAAAACAAAATAGAGCATCACTGTTTAGGTTACGGTCTGATCCACCAAACCATAAACCATGCCAGATCAGTATATGCCATGGTCATTTCTAGTGAGGTCACAACTCTTCACCGTTAGGCCACACATCTTGGTCAACAGAAATCGGGACTGTTGGCAGTAGGTTTTCTGGTTAGCCGATTGGGACCACATGAGATGTTTACCCCAAGTCTGATCTCTACATTTCCTATGGTCCCAGTCAGCACGTCCACAGACCCTGTATAAATCCTACGTGTCCCTTATGGAAGGGATGAGTTGGTCAGCCTAGTCGGAAGGCATGCTAATGAAAATGGAAAGTCATACATAGTCATTATCATCTACTACATCTATGTGTGTGTCAATTACTGGCAGAAAAGTGAGGTATTTAACTGGAATAGTCATTTCACTTTACAATGACTCAAAGTATAACATTCCGGGGGAATCCAACGTACTCGCCTTTACCTGGAAAAGAAATATATACATAAACATTCATTTGTATTTATGTACATCTTGTATTGAACACCCCCCACCATAAACACAAACACAAGCCTGACTTACAATGCAGTGTGATATAACAATATTTTATATTTAGATATTGGGCTGCCATATGTCCCCGTTTTTCCAGGACTGTCCCCCCTTTTTTTCCACACCAAAACTTAAATGAACAATGCTTATTTTTCTCATACTATAATTTCCTGATTAAACCAAATAACAGAAGAAGGAATGATGGGATCCTACCGAAAATAATCACTCCCTGTGTAAAGGTTTTGACATCTATTCCTATTAATGGTGCATGAGGAGAGGGGATTCTGGGAAATAACCATTATTGCTGGTGTCAAGCAACAAGACTGCCCTGAGAAACCAGTACATATGGCATACTGGGGTCTATTTATTAAAGGATGAAAAGCCCCATTTATGGCGGAAATGGTGGTAAAATCTCGTCGTTTCCCGCAATATTTAACAAGGATGATGGCAGTACTTATTGTTACTTATTGCCTGGAAGGGGGTAAGAGAAGAAAGTCAATGAAAAAACGCTTTATTATTTAGATAAAGCTTATTTTCAATTGTGAATATTTTTTAAATATTATTATTTGCTAAAAATATTTTAAATCTATTTAGAATAAATCTGTTCAGTTCCACTGCGTATGTGCATACCCTACAGACTGGCCCAGCGACCTAGTGAGGTAACCCTTACAGCTCCAGATCACCATACTCGGCTGTTAAGGCAAGATTGTAATACTAAATTTTGCCGATAGATAGATATGTGATAGATAGAAAGATGATAGATAGAGAGATATATATATGAGATAGATATGAGATAGATAGATAGATATGTGATAGATAGAAAGATATATATATGAGATAGAGAGATAGATATGAGATAGAGAGATAGATATGAGATAGATAGATATTAGATAGATAGATAGATAGATAGGCAGATAGATATGAGATAAATAGAAAGATGATAGATAGATATGAGATAGATAGATAGATATGTGATAGATAGATATGAGATAGATAGATAGATATGAGATAGAGAGATAGATAGATAGATATGAGATAAATAGAAAGATGATAGATAGATATGAGATAAATAGAAAGATGATAGATAGATATTAGATAGATAGGCAGATAGATATGAGATAAATAGAAAGATGATAGATAGATATGAGATAGATAGATAGATATGTGATAGATAGAAAGATGATAGATATATATGAGATAGATAGATATTAGATAGATAGACAGACAGATAGATATGAGATAAATAGAAAGATGATAGATAGATATGAGATAGAGAGATAGATAGATAGATATGAGATAAATAGAAAGATGATAGATAGATATGAGATAGATAGATATTAGATAGATAGATAGATAGACAGATAGATATGAGATAAATAGAAAGATGATAGATAGATATGAGATAGAGAGATAGATAGATAGATATGAGATAAATAGAAAGATGATAGATAGATATGAGATAAATAGAAAGATGATAGATAGAGATATATATATATGAGATAGAGAGATAGATATGAGATAGATAGATAGATATGTGATAGATAGAAAGATGATAGATATATATGAGATAGATAGATATTAGATAGATAGACAGACAGATAGATATGAGATAAATAGAAAGATGATAGATAGATAGATATGAGATAGAGAGATAGATAGATATGAGATAAATAGAAAGATGATAGATAGATATGAGATAGATAGATATGAGATAAATAGAAAGATGATAGATAGATATGAGATAGATAGATAGATATGTGATAGATAGAAAGATGATAGATATATATGAGATAGATAGATATTAGATAGATAGACAGACAGATAGATATGAGATAAATAGAAAGATGATAGATAGATATGAGATAGAGAGATAGATAGATATGAGATAAATAGAAAGATGATAGATAGATATGAGATAGATAGATATGAGATAAATAGAAAGATGATAGATAGATATTATATAGATAGATATGAGATCAATAGAAAGATGATAGATATTAGATAGATAGATATTAGATAGATAGATATGAGATAGATAGATAGATATGAGATAGAGAGATAAATAGATATATATGAGATAAATAGAAAGATGATAGATAGATATGAGATACATAGATATGAGATAAATAGAAAGATGATAGATAGATATTATATAGATAGATAGATATGAGATAAATAGAAAGATGATAGATATGAGATAGATAGATAGATATTAGATAGATAGATATGAGATAGATATGAGATCGATAGATAGATAGATATGAGATCGAGATGAGAGCTAGAGATAGATTCCAGCGGTGAGTAAATTTGAAGTTATTGGCTGATTGAATATTCCAGATGTGAGTTTAATATCACACAATGCAAAAATGTAACTATTTGTAATTTCAGAGAAGTGAGTTTAACCTGAGCACAAGACCACATGTTTCTCTACATATGGGGAGTCAGAGTTAATTGGGCATATAGCTGGTTATATTTCACCTGTCCTGTATATTTTTATCAGTTATAAGGAAAGGTTATTTTATAGCACTAATTAAGTTATCAAATATGTTCTTGGTACAGAACTCCTTTGAATACACATTACAAGATATATGATCTGTTATTTTATTGCTGATGACAAAAGATCAGGTTATTTACTCAGCATCGCTGAGCATTAAAATATTTATTCAGCTACTACAAACAGTCTGGGATGATTGTAACAATGCTATTTGCTGTTTCTGAATAAATATTGCATCTCACAGCCAAAAAAAAGTGCTAGAAAACATAGGGAGATGGTAAAGCGCATGGCTTGATCTAACTAGACGTAGTTAAAGTGAAACCGTCACCTAGCCACAGCAGGAGCCATTTTGTGGGCTGAACCAATATTCCTGATGTCACTAGATTTTGGTGAGGCTGATTTCTCATTTGTTCACTCTGAACCAATAAAAAGAGGGGGCGTGTCCACGATGGTGGGTCCATGATGTCAATAGGCTCCGCCCCCTCCGTTTCGTTTACACAGCCGGCCAGGATCAGGGAGAATTGTTGGTAGTCTCCCGGACATTCCGGGAGAGTAGGCAACTATGATTTAGACAGTAAGCTCCGAAGGGGCAGGGACTGATGTAAATGAGAAATATTCTTTCTGTATACAGCGCTGTATAATTACTGGTGCTCTATAAATAAACCATAATATTAATCATAAAAATAATAATAATAATTTGCCCACAAATTTGCTCCACTGTGAGTAGGCAGCTTTAAGAGAAAATTTTTTACATTTGACATGTGGCTGTGGGTTCCTGTTGTGGCCAGTTTATAATCTGGCCACGAATTATGTTATTTATTACTCAACAATAAACTTTGAGCCCTGTAGCTATGTACCTCGTTCATCACCCAATTCCCATCCCAGTACAACAAGACAGTGGCACATGGCATTGGTGCATATGAATGAGTATCATACACTGATGCTAAAATGTATGAATGTCACTGAAATGAAGGTGGCCCCAAGCCAGTAGTGTAGGAATAGGGGTAACGTCAAAAAAAACTGCCACTGGGCTCCTCAAAACCATGGAAGCATCAGCGTGGCCTCTTTAGTAGATATCGGAGGCTTTGTGATTACTCAACAAAACAGCAATCGTGTGAGAATTAGGAACTGGGAACTCTCCTAAATCTACTAAATCGCCTGGACTGGTGCCACCATAGTCATATGGGATCAAGAAGTGGAAGTGAAACTGAAGATAAACGAAAACACACTGAAGCAAAGGAGATGATAGATTAGGATGGTGGAGGGACGGGAAGGAGACATTGGGACGGGTAGACAAGAAAGCAAGAGAGACAAAAATGGATAGATTTTGGACACCCTCCAAAGACAGTCCGTACAGTGTATGTAATGTGTAATGTGTGTTGTGTTATTGGGGCTTTATTTCGTATTTAGAATTAGGGTCCATTTTTCGACATCACTTCTGTGAAACACCCAAAGTGTAGACAGCCCTATGTCTTTTCTCCACCCACCTCCGCCCCCTCTCTTTTCCCATAAAAGACTTGTGTGTACTTACGATGGTGGATCATTTTGTGCTTGCTCTGGGACAAACCGTATAACTTCATAGACTGTGCCGTTTAATTCCTGGACCTGCAGAGCATTGGGAGAAGCTCCCGTCGCCTGCGCAGTGGATGAAGAAAGGAAACGTGTTATCATTGTAACATACTCTATACTGAGCTAGATTTACTATAACAATCAGATTGGCACATAGTGGCTTCTGGGATCGCAGACCAGACTACGATTCTACTTAAAGTAATCAATCGATAATTGTGCCGAAAGTTTATTAATCTTTAGGCATCTCCCTATTTCACTGAGGGGGCTTTACCTTTCCCATTCATACTGCAAACCTAACCTTGGTAAAAGATAAAGTACACTTGGGCTAAGAGACTGCTGTGTACTCAGATACACTTGTGGAAAGGCTGTTGCTGGAATAGTTATAGTTATAGTTCCTGCACTGAGTTAGGGTCTTGCTAATTAAAATATAATTTGGAAAGGAGCCCAAAGTTGGAATTACAGAATCCTGTGTTTTTCAGTCACAATCTGGTACAAAAAATGTATGTAGAATCCGCTTGCTGTGGGCGGTGGCCAATGGTTTATTGTAGTCTAAGTCCCCCACTGTGAGCAACTAGATATTTTATTTTATTAGTCTGATGAAAGATAAAGTGACAGTTTGATTTGCTACTGTGAGCTACCTGACCATGGTAGTAATTATTCATTTTCTTTTACACGTACAAGTTCATGTCAAAGGAAAGGGAGTTTCCTGTATTAGAGATCAATGTTCTATCTCACTATTAGTCTTGTTAGTTCTTTATCATTAAGTGAAATGAAAAAACCATACATTTTATTTAGATGTGGCTCGCTTGTCTGTGCTTATATATATCTCATGGTGTGATCATAGATTCAGAGAGAATTTGAACCATATGGTGTAAAGTTTCTCTAGCCAGAAAAATAAAAACAAGTTACAAAATATTATGTAATATATATTTCCATATGCTTAGCTTGTATTAGCAGCTATGTATCTCATCATAAATAGATTTCCTGTGTGTCCTACTTTGCTCCTTGGTATTTCCTCTACTCCCGTAGTCAATGCTCTTCTCATACACTAACTGCAGTAGGAAGTGCCTGGTGAGGACACCCAGACCTCAGCCGTCTGCATTTGGTAAGGAGTGCGGTGACCAGACCCAGTTCTACATTATTTGCCCAGTTTTTGCAGCCCCATTTTCTCCCTGTCATAACTCTCCATGTTCCCAACAACCTCCGCATATGATCTATATAAAATAGCTAAACTGAAATAATTCCGTTGTATTTCACTTTATTATTATTATTACCCTTTAGTTATATAGCGCCACTAATTCCGCAGCGCTGTACAGAGAATGCACTGACATCAGTCCCTGCCCCAATAGAGCTTACAGTCTAAATTCCCTAACACACACAGACAGACACACTAGGGACAATTCGATAGCAACCAATTAACCTACTAGTATGTTTTTGGAGTGTGGGAGGAAACCGGAGCACCCGGAGGAAACCCACGCAAACACGGGGAGATCATATAAACTCCTCACAGATAAGGCCATGGTCGGGAATTGAACTCATGACCCCAGTGCTGTAAGGAAGAAGTGCTAACCACTGAACCACTGTGCTGTATTCAATCCCATGTCATGCTTACTTTGTATTATATGTAAACAATGAATTATCATTATATAAGAAAAAAAATGTCCCACCACATCCCTGCTATCCTATTTGCCCTTATAGAAATCTAGTAAATGACTGAAGATGGTTGGAGAGGCAGCTGAATTCAGATTACATACAAGTGACTCACTCGAACATAAACTATGCTTTTAAACTAAAAATACATAAGGTGCCCCACTAGGGACTTGTATACAACTATCCACTGGTAATTCTATTTGTAGCAGCTAATACATAAAAACACATATTAAAAAAGACCGGTTACAGACTTTTTTCCACCATTGTGTTATAGAATGTTAAACGCTAAATGTCAGAATGCGGAACGACTTATCCCTTATGTGTGAACAGACACCACCAGTACTATATTATATTGGTAAAAGTGCAATGCATGCAAAGCGCATGGAAAACATATTACAATTTCAGCACTAAGTTGTGTCTATACCGCATGCTAGTTTTCATGTGAGTTACCCATTTTTCCAGTACATATATGGGAACAAGCAGTTTGCTGGCTAGGTGCTCACTTTCATTATGGAAAAAATACTTGTTTTCCTATAGCTGTTTTAGCTTTTTGGCACCCAAAAGAAAGTCTAGGTGGATTTTATGGTCTGAGCAAACTTCTAGTACCATTGTCAAATTATAAGAAATCTACTCATAGGGATTACCCGTACCCGGTGTAGAGAAGAAGAATCAGGCAAGGCAACAAACTCATATATTCCAAAATCATTAATAGCGTCTTCATGTCCTGGAAGAAACAAAAAGGATAATTTTGTAGAATGTACTAAATACATGATAACTAGAATCTGATTGGTTGCTATAGGCAACATTTTCACTTTTTCAAACCCGCAGTTTAGTAAATCTAGCCCATAGTTTCTCTTCAGCACAGATAAAACAAGATAGATTTATAGATTTACCTGAAATAATCGGTGCCCTTCTAAACTCCGCTGAAGGCCTATAGTCGTGGGGAAAATAGGATATTGTGCATTGTTAAATTATACATGGATAAGTTAAAATATATTATATATAAATACAAAAAATAAAGTAATACCTTCTGGGTTGAAGCTTCCAGTGAATGGCTGAAACATAAAGAGTAGAGTTAGGAAGGGGGACATTTACTAAAGACAGTTCATATTCACCAGTGTACAATTGGTGGAGTTCACTGTCTTTGATGTTCATGCGCTTATTCAGTGGCTATAAAAATGTAAACATTTTTAGAGGTATTCTGGGGCCAGAAGCTCATACTTGCCTACTTCCAGTAGGCGACGTCCGTGAGAGGGGCGTGAATAGAGGGCGGGAGGGGGCGGGGCACCTTGAATTGCATCATTTTGGCCCCGCTCCCACGAGTAAAATGCCGTTTTTTCGTGGGGGTGGGGCCAAAATGACGCGATTCCCAGTGAATCATGTCATTTTAGCAAGGGAATTTCGGGATGCGGGAGAAATGCCAGCTCTCCCGGGAGTCCGGGAGATTGACCGGAATTTCAGGAGTCTCCCGGACTTTCCGGGAGAGTTGGCAAGTATGCAATAGCTGTAAAGGGCTCCAGACAACCACATTTAAAACTTAGTATTGCAAGTATGAACAAGTATTACCTAGAGAAAAGAAAAGCCAGGATTGGTGTAAGGGGTGTAATTTAAGAATCGGGAAAATACTATATCTACATATTACAAAGTATAAGGCTTGTAGAAATATTTTCTGCCGCGAAAGGCTTGTTGTGCGTTCTAATGGAAATGTAAACTCAAAATTGGTCCAGAAGAAGTATTAAATAATTCTGAAAGTTTCAGTGAGTGATGAGGGGGCAAAAAAAGATATGTGAACCACATAACCAACACCCCTGATCATTGTAGCAAAGTCCCAGTTTCTGATGGGAAAAAGATTTGTGACCTAACAGATTACATGACAGAGGGGTAGCACATTGTTCACAAATTTGTTTAAGGTGTTTGTGGATGGTTTCAGAGTTTGGTGCTATCAAATGCATCTTTCGCCAGAAGAGTTAACAGGCCCACAAGCTGTGTGTGTGATATGTGGTTACACTATGAGACAGGTGCACAGAACTTGCTTTACATTATCACAGGAATGCACAAGGGGGACAGGCAGCTTTGGGAAAAGAGAACACACTGTTTCTGCCCTTAGACCTCCCTCTATTAAATTATTATCATCCTTTATTTATATAGTGGCAACCAATTATGCAGCACTGTACAAGCACAGTATATGTATTCATTCATCAATGGAGCTGCAATTCCCCACCACAAACTCCCATATAGACAGGGTCAATTGAATGTTTCCTGATTTCTTCCACAGAATTTCTTGTATAAGCCTCATTAAGGGTCATTAAGGCTGCTGACATGGAGGGGAAGGAGACAGCAGCTTCTTACCTGTGAAAATGCCAACTACTGCTCCTCCGTGTCAGTGATGGAATGAGAGAGTGGCACTGGGTTATGATACCACAGCAACACACTCCCAGTCTGACAGGAGCAGAGGCTGCGGGCCCTGCCGTCCCATCTGCTAAGGTAAGGCTCACATAGTTACCAATCTTTAAAGACTGGCCTCCAGGAGTCTCGGAGTAGAGGTGGGTGTGAGGGGGCGGGGCTCCGCAAATCACATCATTTTGGCACCGCCCCCTGTGATGTAATGATGCAAATGAATCATTTTAACACGGGGGGGGCGTAATGATGAGATTCACAGAGAATCGCATCATGGAGGCTTCAAATCTGCCCACTTCACTAGGAAATGGGCAGATGCGGGAGAATTGCCAGCTACCCGGAATTTGGGAGTCTCCCGGGCATTTCGGGAGAGTTGGCAAGTATGGGTAAGAAGTGGAAGGGGTACCACACTGCTCCAATATACTTCAACATCTGAATCCTGTTTGCTCAGCAGTCTGAATATACGATACGTTATCATGTCTTATTACAATAAAATTGCGTGTGAACTTTCTAATATTGTTATCCACTTTGGCTTGTACTTCACTTGAATTTAGTTAATTATCTTTTACTGTGTATCTTTTCTTAAACAGATTATAGGAGGAGTTACAGTTAGCGCTGCTCACTATATTCTCTTCTTTCTGTACATGACTTTGCCTATATGCATCAGAACTGTGCTCACTTATTGCTCAGGAAAATTAATGCACGTAGCTGGTAAGAACAGAGGTATGTATGTGGGAAAACCAGATGAGCTGGAACACAAGAGAAGGGATTATGTTTACTTATTATTATGCCTGTTGTAGATGATGATGGCTGACATGTATGAGGGCCTAACAGACGAATGGATTGGTTGAGAGCAATAGCTCGGAACTTTGATGTACTGATACTGAAGTAAACACTCATGCAGCCTCTTACCTCTGTGAAGTTGGTATTTTTTCCACACAAAGAGAAGAAAAATGGACAGGATTACAAATAAGGACACTCCTGTTATGGCTGCCAGCGGGGACAAAGAATTTGTATCCTGGGAGAGTTGTTGTGGGTCTGTATTTAAAAAAACAAAACAAAATAAACAAAATATTATTTGTTGACTTTGTTTAAAATTGTATTTGTCTGCTGTTTGTTATGGTGACTTTACTAGTTCCTCATAAATATTGGTCCAGCCCACAAAATGGCTGCTCCCACCGTTGTGTGCGCATACGAGGTGCCATTTGTCAAGCAGTCATTTTGTTTACAAATTTAAGAATTAAGCTCAATGTACTTTCTAATTGTGTCACAAAAGAAATATCTATTACAAATTCATTTTGTAACAGGAATATGCTCTATGATACACAAAATCAAGGTGTTGCTGTTACAGAATAGATTTTGTGCAAATAGGGGATGGAAGGGGGAATTCAAAAGTTGGCAGATATGTTTTTACCGTGTAGGCATACAGCAAAGCAGCAGGCAAGTGAATTACTTGCAATGTAGCCAAACTGTAATCTAAACTGAATTAAAAGCATACTTGCCAACTCTCCCGGAATGTCCGGGAGACTCACGAAATTGGGGTCGCTCTCACGAACTCCCGGGAGAGCTGGCAAATCTCCAGCATCCTGCAATTGCAGGGCTAAAATGACGTGATTTGCAGTGAATCGTGTCATTTTGGCCCGCTCCCAGCTACAAAACAGCATATTTGTCGCTGGGGCGGGGCCAAAGTGACGCGATTCACCGTGCCCGCCCCCTCCCGCCCTCTAGACACGCCCCTCTCCCGGATACAACTTGCCAAAAGTAGGCAAGTATGATTAAACGTTAATTACTTATGTAAGTGAAATAAATTATATATAACTTATTCAGTTTTATTTCACATTTAATATCTGAAACACGTAAAACACACATCTGCAAATATTTTGTAATTGTGTATTTAACAGGTCAACCAAATATACACATAAACTACAATATAATCTTTTCGATTGGCTTCCTGAAATAACTGCCACCAAACTTAATTGAACTCCCTGATTGGAGGGGGGTGGGGTGTATACCACATGCTAAAGCTCTCTCTCCTGGGGTCCCAGCCCCATCCCTTATACTCAGGCCTAAATGGACTTCCTTTTCCTAAATCTATTATGTAGAAATGTCTAATAATGTGGTAGACAAAAAGGATTAGCTGATGATTAATAGCAGATGGCAATGAACAATATTGATTTCGTATGCCACTGTTTTGCAATTGGCACACAACATTTTTGTTTTGGTGAATGTAAGTTATTTTGTAGACAAAAAATATAAAATGCTTTATCATTTCTGTAGCGTCACATTGATTTGACAAGTGATTTTGTGAATACAAAATCAATTTTTTGTTACCTTTTTATGACATTATCTGCAGAACATTGATCCTGTTGTTTCAAAATAAACTTTGAGGCAGCCGTCAATAATTTTTATATTCCATCACATTTATATGTCAAATTTTATTTTGTGTTACAAAATTGATTTTGTGGCCCAACTCAAAGCATATGTTGTGCTCATACAATTTATTTAGTTGCCACAAGTCATTATCTCTTATTATCTCTAATAAGTAAAGCCTCCACCTGTCGCCAGAAACTAAAAGGTCACACATCTTACAATTAATATTAGCTGGTGATATATCACCTAATCCAGGTCCCCCACACTCCTCACACACACATACATCAGAACACTACCGTTCTATAGCAAACCTCAAACACATCACCTGTCTCCCCTCTCTTCCAAAGTCCTTTAAATGTGCCCTTTGGAATGCAGGCTCTGTTTTGTAACAAACTTACCTCCATTCATGATCTCTTCCTCTCAAAAAACCTCAACCTTCTGGCAATAACTGAAACATGGCTCATGCAATCAGACACTGCCTCACCTGCAGCACTTTCACATGGTGGCCTCCATCTCACCCACACCTCCAGACCTGAAGGCAGACAAGGAGGTGGGGTTGGACTATTTCTCTCCCCACAGTGCACGTTTACAGTTCTACCAAATGTCCCATCACTCACGTTCACATCTTTTGAAGTACATGCTATTCGCATTTTTAATCCATTCTCTCTACATGTTGCGGTGATCTATTGTCCCCCTGGAGCACACCAACAATTTATTGAGGATTTCTCTGCATGGCTCCCTCACTTCTTATCTTCAGACATCCCCACCCTCATCCTGGGTGATTTCAATATCCCCATTGATAACCCACCTTCCAAAGCTGCTTCCAAACTACTCTCTCTAACATCCTCACTTGACCTCTTGCAGTGGATTGAATCATCTACTCATCAGGATGGCCATTGCCTTGATCTTGTTTTCTCTAGACACCCTTCCCCCTCTCGGATCATCACCTTGTCAGCTACAAGCTCACCCCCACTGCTCTAACCTCTCTACTGTCTAACTCTACCAAGCCTCCTCATACCCGCAGAAATCTGAATTCTATTAATATTCAACAATTTTCCACCTCTCTCCAACACCTTCTCTCCCCTATCTCTACATTCTCCTCCCCTGAGATGGCAGTACCTCATTTTCACCAAACCTTAGCAACAGCCATTGATCAAGTGGCTCCAGCGACACTACATACTACACGTCGACTTCGATGTCAACCGTGGCACACTACAGCAACATGAAATCTTCAAAAACTTTCCCGTAAAGCAGAACGTTACTGACGTAAAACTCGCACCTCTAATGACTTCTTCACATATACTTCTATCTACCACTCCTATCGAAATGATCTGGACACTGCAAAACATACATACTTCCAATCTCTTATCTATGCTCAGGCTTCTAACCCCAAACGTCTTTTTAAGACATTTAAAGCTCTTCTCAATCCTCCCACCCCAAACCCTCTGTCTACTATCAGTGCCCAGGATCTTGCTTCCTATTTCAAGGACAAGATTGATAAGATCAGACTAGAAATGGTATCCTCTTTCTCGACAAGCAATTGGCTCAATTCCTTCCCACCAACCTCTGACACCCTCTCTTCATTTGACCCCACAAATGAAGAGGAAATTTCTACTCGCTTCTTATCTTCCTACTCTACCTCCTGTCCTCCTGATCCTATTCCCTCGCAAATTGGTAGATCCCTGTCTCCTGTGCTCATCTCACCTCTAACTAAAATCTGTAATCTCACTCTCTACTGGCATCTTTCCGTCACCATCTGCATTAACCTGACTGTATATGAGCTAGGTTAGTCCACCACATCCCTCTCCCGTTCCTCCTCTTTAAATTGATAGCTGCCTCCTGAGGATTTTGTTTTACATTCCTACCGGTCACCACAGTAAGGATTTACCAAAGGTTCAGCTTGATGGACTTTTTCAACTTCCCTACTTATATAACTGTATAAATCACCTCATGTCATGCCCAATCCGATATTCTGCCTTGTAAATATATCCCAACCCTAGCTGGGAATTACTGATCTAAGAACAATATATTACTTCTGATTTTCAGTTCCTCATTTCTCTGAAAGCAGGAGGAAGTCAACATGAAAAATAGCTACCTGTTGGCTTGTATTACTCATTATGCCTTTGTCACAATTATTACCA